>NW_023339873.1:2212870-2227524 GCF_004916995.1 Morone saxatilis
CTGAACCAGGTTCTACTCTTTTCTCCTACAGGTCCTCCTGCTTTAACTACTCTTCCTCCTCCTCCTCCTCCTCCTCCCTGCAAATGACCATGATGGGAGGCCATTCATCTCACTCCTTCGGCCACCACAATGAAATAAATCAAGAATTTTCCCCCCAAATATAACAATATTTGTATTTGGGGTGGGGCAGACGTAATTGATGACTGCGGCCGTGCTAATTAAAAACGGCGGAGGTTTCATTAATCTTGGTCATTGGGTAGGGGGTATAGTAGGGTAGCTGCTACACTGTTGGCTGGACGGGGGGGACAGGGCCGCCTCCATCGTCCTCATCGCTCAGGTGATTTGGGCCATTGTCGAGCATATTAGCACAGCGAGGTTAATGTGAAACAGCCATTAATAATCACAACAAAAGTCTGGAGAACACAAACTCAGTCTCTCTGTCTCTGGCCCTCTACCACGACGCAACTCCGGGCACCAAACAAGACAATATAGTGAACAATCACACGTGTTTACTGCCATGTCCTGGCTGGAGAAGTTAATTGCTTTTCTGACTTGCTTTGTAGCAACTATTGTGTTTTTTTCCCCCATCCCCTCTTTCTCTCTTTCTCTCTCTCCACACACACACAACACACACACACACACACACACATACATTTGTACACTGCTTTAGAGAATTAATTACCAGTCCCAACTTTTGCTGCTTTGCCTGTGTTTGTGTAGTCAAAACTATCCAGCCACAGAGGACTAGAGTGTCACAGACTCTTCAGAGGAAGAAAAAATATAAGCAACAGGGTTTATATGGGTTCCACATATGCAAGGTTTTATACATATGACATGATGATCTTCACAATCTGCGTTTGTGCATTTGATAGCTTTACCTTAAAAACAGAGATGAGCGGAAACTGTAGCATTATCTAAACAACCTGGGGTTTATATACAGTATGTAATCACACTACCGTTTACTTTTTAAGTGCATTTCCTAAAGTTTTACTAAATGTACAATATTTTGTATGCTGTTTAGTTGCATTTATGTTTTAAGAGATAGTACATATAAACATTATACAATATAAAAATGATATCTATCAACAAAGTGCAACGAGACAAGATGACAGGTGGTCAAGAGAATGAAAAAATTCTACACTTTGAAGCCTAGATGATTCAAATAAATTTCCACGGCTCTGATCCGACCAATGGTGCAGAACCAAACAGAGCTGCAACAAACCAAATACTCCACAGAATACAGAAAATAAGTCACACCTGAGCATCTACTTAACAGAAAAGACGGGAACAGACCATGAAGTTGATAAAACAGAATCATATTGTTACTGTTGTGCCATTACAGCGCAGACAATTTACTAAGTAGCACCTATGAACGGCGCAGATGGATATCATCATCACTCCGTAATGGCTTCTACATGTTAATTCACAACTTTAGCTTCTCTGCCACGACTCCACCACAGAATAATGGCTAGCCTGCATCTGGTAGAGGCAGTGTAGGGCAGTGTATGAAGCATAGAGAGAAACGGAGAGAGAGACAAAGAGAAAGAGAGAGAGAGAGAGAGAGCGAAAGCGATGAGTGGGTGGGGTGGAGGCAGTAGCATATGGTGCCACGCTGCCATAAACAAGCTTTATGAAAAGACCGGGGACGTTTATTTAATCATGGAATACCTGAGGAATCGCAATGAGACACACACTTTGTCCCATTATTGTTAGCCCATAAATTTAACTGCTTTACCAGAACGACGAGGAACCTGATACAGCCACCAAAGACAACACGGGGAAGCAGGTGAATTTATGTATGTGTGTGTTTGTGAAGTGCACTGTGTCGTAGCTATGGTAAAGTGTGTGCGGTGTTACAGATGAATTGTCGTAACTGCTACACACTGGTATCTGTGTATCTGCAAACACAGAGAACAATACACTCTGGAAAGTATCTGTTAGAGAACGAACAGATACAGATGTATCCTCTGCTTCTTACGAGTCTACTGTATAACTCCATTCCTCAAATTTTATTCTTTTAGTGGTCTCTTTGCATGCATACACATTTATATTTTTACCTGTCATCACCCTTATTCTCTAGAAAGTAGTCTCTCACAACCTATGTAAAGAATTAAAACATTCATTAGTTTTACGACCTCCCAGGTCAGAGAAAAAACAGCAGAAAATAACAAGGTGGGTCTAAAGGCCCCCTGAGGAAATGCATTTCGCATTTGTATTGAATTGAAACAGCAGTGGACATCCAAATAAAGCTCTGCACTGCACTAGGGTCATTTCAAACACACTCACACGCTTACAGTGGAAAAACACAACTGTGCCTGCACATAGACATGGACATGTGTAGACAAACGCACAAATAACACCATGTTTGCCACACGCATGGACTTGCAACATGAGACAATGCAATACACAAATACACATGTACTCGAAAGTTCACAAATACAGTACAAAGAGCTGGACTGGAGAGACAACTGAACTGCATGTGCAATTGTGTGTCTGCAAGCATACTTCCACACACACACACACAGAGCTCTGGGTCAGGGGGACAGCGGTAGCTCAGAGCCAGCTGTGACCTGCCGGTCCAGGTGCTCAGGAAAACCGCTGTTAACGGCCACGATTGATGATCTAATCAAACTGTCACCACGCCGATCCGCTGCAGGGGGAGGGGAGGTCGGGATGGCGTGGGTGTGTGTAGGGGGGGGTGAGTGGATGTGGGGTGAGAGCAGGTGGGGGGGAATATCCAGGAGGCCTCGTGCATGCTTACCGTTAGCCCAAATTGAGAGTGACAGTCTCAATAGTGAAAAGGCCTCTTTTTTCCCTCTCTAAGTAATGGAGGAAACAACTCCAGCGGTCTTCCGGAGGATGTCACATAATCAAGGGAGTGGCCCCCCCTTTCTGTAACGTCTCGGCTCAAGGGGGCGGCTGGAGACTTTGGACATGGGGAGATGATGTGGTACAGTGCTAGACCGATGGCCCACACAGAGCTGATTATGATGGGTTTGGTGTTAAACACACACATCGACACACAAAGTGCTCAGGGAATCAGGCAGACCTGATGTTTGGCCTCGCAGACCCCCAGTCTATAACATTTAATCCTATTGGGCCAGAAGGGAACATTGTTATTGTTGATTTAGTGATGAATTGAAGAACTACCTACACTGTACACAAGGAGACAATAGTAGCTTTCACATCCTCTAAATGGAAGAATTTCCAGTGAATTATACTGCAGTGAACCGAGACTGTTCCTCATTTTGCTGGAGACTCCTTGGAGGCCCCTAAAGGACCCCTACAGCCTGCTCAAGACCTTCTGCTGCACGGGCCCTGGACTCCACTTTGAGAACCACTGTCCTAAACTATGATGGATCAGCCTCATTTGATGTCCAACAAATTAAACTGTTTGTACACGGCCTGCACTGGTTCATCAGATGTGCGTCACGTGTGTAACTCCTTATGCAAGAGGCCATGAGAGGGAGTGGTTTATATCAGTGAGTTTGGAGGACCAGCAGGTTTCCTTGAGGGGGAACTATAAGGACACCAGTAAAAAGAAAAATAGTTTAATTTCACAGTATTTTGACAAAAATGATACCAAATTCGAAAAAGCAGTGCAAATATTTCTCTCCAACAATCTCACAAACAGAACACGTTTTTGGTAAATGTGAGGGGGATAAGATATAAAAGATTTTATTATGATTCATCGTATCTCTGGCCTTTATCACTGTCTTTGACATTTCTGAACATCTGAAAAATGTTTCCATAATGTCTAATCCTTGTAAATAACACCCTCTTTTACTTATTTTATTGTAATATACTATATTGTAATCCAAAAAATACATATGTGTAGGAAAACTTTCTTAATAATAAGAAAATTATTCTAATTTCGTCATGTAATTGATCTCAGTGAGATTTTATGTTTGGGCCATGAAAATTTTAATATTCGACTGATAGTCACAAGTAAGTGAGTGAGTATTATGTTACATTGTTTATCTTTAAAATAACATACATATGTGTCGTACTGTTTGTATATTGCTTATATGTTGTTTAGGTTTCAGAAGATAGTCCTTAAAGATGCAAATTACTGAAAAAGATAATGTAAGAAAAATACATCTCAATCTATCTTCCACAACAGATTAACAATGCAGTGTAGCCACATGGGAAAATATGAAAATACTTCTCGAGTCCACATAAAATTAAATGAATTAAGCTGTTCTATATTTAGCTCAAAAGAGAAAAGTTCAGGAAGTTGTCCAACTTAATAGTGGCCTTGTTGATCGCTGCCTGTTCTGTGCGTGTGTTAATCACCTTCCCCAGGATATATCCTCGACTGCCGCTTGCCCGTCCAGCTCGCATTAATTTAATCGCTGCTCAGCTAATTCATTGATTAATTGGCTCATTAGTGATGCCTGGCAACATCCATTTCTGCCATGACAGTCTGATGTTTCAATAGAAAAGAAAAACAGGCTGGCAACAGCCCAGTTTTTCCACAGTCCCACTGTGCATCCAACCACTGTCAACAGTTAGCCGCACAATTGTGTCACTGTATAACTGCCTGGTTTTGTGCCACAGGATGTGAAATGAATATGAAGGTGAACTGTGCACATTCTCCGTTCTTGTCTGGTTGAGTAATGTCACTTGGGTTTCAACGGTGGGTGACATCATTCTCAGGGAAAAGAAAAACTTCAGAAGCTGGAAGGACTGTTGGAGCTGCACTACCGAGGTGAGGTAGACGCTGTTATGAGAAGACAAACTACTGCTGCAGATTTATTCCACAAGTCAAGGTCATGTTGCTCTGACATGACGAGTGGCTCCCAACTCTGGGACGAGCTGTCGGCCGCTAACTAACGTTATTATTAGTAATAGGAGCCGATGGGACCCTGCTGCACCCTGCAACAAGGAGCTGGATGTTAGAATGACCAGCAACAACACACACCCCCGATAGGAGTGCTGATGTGACATCACTGGCCAAACGACATGACCATAAAGTAAAGCCAAAACATTTGTGACCTCTGACCTCTCTGCTCCAAGACACAGGCTCAGATTTATAATTGGCATTTTGTCACAGTTGCTGCTACCAGGCTGTGGTTGTACTGTGCTTTAACTAATGATGAGTAAGACTACAGGGGTGGGCATTTTAGCATTAAAGTGTGTCAGCTTTTCAGAGAACCAACATGCTTCCCTCCCAGCCCCCCTACCAACAAACACACACACTCCCACAATTCTGCACCATATGCCCATGACAAGTGCATAAAAATCGTTCCCAAGCGATAGCACAGGCCAACCCATAAAAACTTAATGCACCTAATTTTCCAGTAATCAAACTTTTATAGACTGCAATGGCTTTTAAACTAACAAATTTTAATTATCGCTTAATTTTAACAGCAATATTAACGCGATCCCTCATTCTGCGAGTGTTCATTCTCCATGAAATATTGAGTAGGGTAAACAGCGAGGCGCTGTCCGCTGGCTCCTGTTCAAACAAGCAGCCAGCAAACACAAAGGTGAGCTAGGGGTCGCTGAGGCCTTGCCAGTACCACGCCGGGACTACGTGAGCTGCACAGACCTCTGGGAAACGGAGCTTCGTGAGTGCAAGCACACAAAATCAGTCCGCTGATGTTGCACTAAGATTACTACACAGCATTGATCACTGGAGTATGTTGGTCAGCGGTCCTGCTTCAGCAGCAGACCCTGGTTTATTCGGTGTTGTTGCAGGTTTGATTTTACATTGATTTGAGCTTTTTTGTGGATATAAACAAGAAAAACTGATTCCCTTTCATTTTTTTCCCAGGATTTAAGGATATTCGGCTATCCCAAAGCGAGTCCACATATCCTGAAATACTTTCAAGTTAATATTTTAATATTTTCCTGCTGCCTTTTCAGTGCTTCTGCATGCTGCTAATCACATCCCTGCTTACAGTACCAGAAGCACGGGATGTTATTGACTGCTGCCCTTGGGTGGCTGAAAACTAGGCCTTACCACCCAACACCAAGCCAGAGAGACAAAGTGCTGACACAGGCAGATAAGGGAAGGAAGAAAGAGAAAGATTAAAGAGCAGATTCATTATCAATAATTAAGGGAAAGGATTTATTCTAATGAATTAGGGGTTGTCTTTATCTACTCTTTATCTCCTTATCACACTGCTAACTCTCTCTTTTTCTCCCTTACACACACAGACAGACAGACACACACAAACACACGCACACACACACAAACACACAGCACACACACACACACACCCACCCAGCACACAGACTGGCTCGTGGTTTTTGTGTGACTTGACCCCTGCCTGCTCCGTGTGGTCCATATTGCCACCATGCTGGCTCCACGCAGGGCTCTTCCGCCCCTGCTCCACCCGCCAAGCCTGGACGGTCCCGGCCCTCGGTGCCGGGGCAATATGGCCGCGCCGCACGGCATGCTGGGACGCGGCTGCAAGCCCAGAGCCCGGCACTGCAGAGCCAGATGCCCGCTCAGCCGTGCTCGGCCCCTGGCACAGCGACGGGGACCGACTGCAGCAACACATATGTAAATCAACTCTGCCGTGTGAACATGCAGAAACATGGTGCAGAATGTAAACCTGGATTTGACTAGGATATTGGTTTACTGATGTGTGAGGCCAAGTGTAACAAACAAAAAAAAAGATGCAAAACATTTACATACAGTAAACATGTATTTACTGTTGGCAGCTTCCATCCAAAACAACAACAAACAATCTTCTTTCAAAAGAAAAATGTCATTCTCTAGAATTTTCTCACTGAAGTAATGCAATAAGGGATGCTATGAATATCCCTGCCTTCATTTTGTGAGTCATCACACCTGCGCTGCATGCATCATGCTAGCTATTTCTGGATCTGTGTTCATGCCTTTTCACCTGGTTTTCTGTTCTCCTTTAGCACCCGCTTATTTGGCACAGGCATACAGTAATGCTGTAGAACAACCGACAACATGCACTTGAGCAAAAGTGTGAGCAGACATCCCAAAAACACTGAACACATTCTCTCCAGCTGCTTGTATCATGCTCCCCCCTACTTAAACAAATATATCTTTCTTCTGGGTTGTCAGCACTCCTGTTTCAAGAGTGATGAGTGTATTAGTTCAAGGAGTTTATTATTACAAGCGTGAAAATGGCAGGCATTTTAACAATTACCTATGAAAACAGGTATGCGAGACAGGTCAGTTGTCTTTTGGCGCCCTGTTTTTAAAGAACTAATTACAAGCAATTGAGGCAAGGTCGCTGCTGTCAATCATGCTCTCAAGCCACTCCCTTGTTATTGAAGTGTTGGTTTAGCTGCCTACACACACACACACACACATACACACACACACACACACTCTGAAAGAAACAAACACCAAGGTTAAAATGAGAAATTTCAGCAAAAAAGAGAATTCAAGGAGTTAAATAAAAATATGTGGTGAAACTTTTTAAGGAATACATTTTACAACAAGACTGATACACACATGCTCGCACACATATATAGAAGCCATTGTTAGTCATACAGGACTTTGGGTTGTCAAAAGACGTGATACACAATATTTATATTCCATGTTCCTCCTTAGGGGCAGTTATTCTTTCTTCTTTATTCTATTGCTGTAGTTAACACCCCACATTCAAAACTGATGGTTGCATGTATCCTCTTTTTTTTGTTTTACAATAGATAGATAACTGCTCTCCTGTGAGTGAGCAGGAAAAAGCATTCTTGATGTGCAACACTCAATCAAAATCAATAAAATCAAACTAGTGGGAATGCTTCTAATTTTGGAGAGTATACAACCATTCCCCACTGGGCTGGCTCAGACGGGCATCCATTAACTAAATAAGGGAGATTATATATTCAGATGAAAATGCACTGAGGAAAGGGGATAATTCAACTCAGAATGACATTACAAGTGGGTGATAACAAAAGTGACAACTTCTTATTATAATTTGGAGCTGTAATGCAAAATGTTACAATAAAAACCTTTTGAGATCAGTACAAGCCATTACAATCAGACACCACACAGCAAGGTTTATGCCAATTTGCGAGGACATGCGGTCCCCATAAGTATACATCTGTGATAAAGCACACACATGCAGGCAGACAAAAGGACAAAAAGCCCTCATCTCCGCTCAGTGCCTGCAGTGAAGAGTGGTGGTGTGACTGAGACGAAGACCCAGTTGTGTCACTTTATAACAGTTCAGCTCTCTCCCTATCTTTCTCTCCCGCTCTCCCCCCTCTGTCTCACACACACCCAGAACCTGTCAGATAGTTGGAGTCTGTCATCTCACCCATCCTCCCCTCCGAGTCCCCTTCCTCCTCTTCCCCGCTGGGGTTATAACAATATATGGGGCTAATATTAGCCTTTTATGTAAAGTCAGATCTGACCAGTGTTGGCCATCATTGCCCACTACGCTCATTAGTGTGAACTGATTGTAGGGAGACACTGTGACTGGATTACACAAAGGTATGGATAAAACATATTTTTACTCATGTGAAAATAAAAGTTAAAATAAAATGTGTGTTTTAACGCGGTTTTCCTGTGTTTGTGTGGGTTTTCTTCAATACTAACATACATGCTAAAAGTAGACTCCATATGACAAGAACATTTGCAGGTTTGAAACCAAAAGGAGGCCCTTTATTTGCTTTGATTGCTGCAGTGTGTATAGGCTTGCTGGATGAATTTGTACAGCCATGTTTTGAGTAACACGACTGCGCCAGTTGGTTTGTAACACTTTGTAACACAGTTGTCCTTAGAAAACTGTTTGTTAAAGGGCAGTATTTGGCAGGTGATTGGAACCATCCGTCTGTCTGAGAAGAGTCTTAGTCAACCGACTTTTCATTCGTCGGATAGTCGCACAAAAACAAAAACATTGTAAAACTCCATTCTAGGAGCTGTGCCTCATCACCAGGACTTCTTTACTCTTTTTTTCAATGAAGAAATACTCTCCAGTTCTGATATATCGGCGTCTATTCTAGCAGCAGCTACACTAACCTCTATGGGAGTCGCCATTGTGCTTTAACGAGCAGTGTCTTCCCGCTGCGTCACGGCTAGGGCCAACCCCCGTAGCTGCCAGTACTTCCCTCAAAGGACGCCAATTGGTCCGGTACCACTGTAGTTTGGCCACAAACGCATAGAGTGAAACCTGGCAAGATGGATTCTCACGTGATTCTGTGATCTGTCATGTCCAGCTGCCTCGCAAGGTTATTTTTTTGGCTAACCTTATTACTATTATGTGTTATTCTTTTAGGAATCAGCCCCTGGGTGTTGTGCTCATCCCCCCTTACTTCTTAGGAAAGGTCAAATAGGGACAAATTTCCCTATGTGGATAAATAAAGTTTAGGCTGATTAACAAAAATAGAATCTTTTCAAACCTTAAATCAATGGGACTTTCTTGTCTTCACAGATACCCACCCAAAATAACTTGGCGTTTGAGGCCCCCGACAGTTTTGGCTAAGTGGAGCCTGGCGTTACCTACAGCTAGTCAGGTCTCTTCCTCTTCCTCTTCTCTTCCTTTGACTAACAGATCTCCCCAGTGTTCTAAAAATACCAGGTGAACAGGGCCGTAGAGATGGTGATGAAACTGCCTCTCTGACACTGTCCCACTGCAATCCATCTCTCCACCGCCTGCCAGCCAGCATATGTTTGCAATTGGCTCCCCCCAACAACCCCCATTGCCTCTCAACCAACCCCCTCCCTCACTGGTCCCCAGTTGTCGGTTCAGATACCACCCCCCCTACACACACACACACACACGCACACACACACACACCACACAAGTTTCTCCATCCTTTCCCTCTCCCTGTCTCTCTTTTTCCCTCAGCTCCCGTCCTAGTCTCCAGGTCTGGGCTTTCAAAACCGGTGCAGTTATCAATCTTTGAGCCGGCACTGTCACGTCGAACCAAACCACTCACACTTACACACACACACACACACACACTTCCTCTCTTTTCTCCTTTTCTTTCCTCCTTTCTTTCATCTTTCCTCTCTGCCTATCTCTTTGTCATCCCACCTCTTTCTCTCTCTCTCTCTCTCTCTCTCTCTCTCTCACTCTCCTCCGTCTCCTCCTTTCTTCTCCACCGTCCTCTGCCTCCTCTCTTACACTTGCCCAAATTTGTTCCACTTAATAAGCCCTCCCCAATGACCTTGTGCTAATTAAGCTGTACTGTGTTGGAAATATGATGGTTAATTAATGATGAGATAAATTCTGTCTGCAGGACTGTCAGAAAAATGATGACACCGTGTTTTACAGGTTTAAATAGAACAAACCTTGTGGCCGTCCTCCCTCTAAGTGCACATGTAAGCGAGTGTGTGTGCATGTGTGTGTACAGCAGGCATGTGTTTAAGTGCAATGAAAAGAATTAGAGAAAACAAGGAATAAAAATAATGATCTTTTGATGACAGCAGGTAGACTGTAGAGTTTGTGTGTTTATGTGCATAAACAGAACATTTAGATTAAGCAGAACATTTTTACCTGTATGTGTATGTGTGTGTGTGTGTGTGTGTGTGTGTGTGTGTGTGTGTGTTGTGTGTGTGTAATGTACTGATGCTGTGTGGGATAATGCTTTATGGCTGAGCAGAGTGACTGGAGTTGTTTTTGGCAAAAACACACACTGAGCTAAACACTATCAGGTAACACACAGACTGTACAGCTTCATTTGTGCCCAGTATCCTTGTGTGTGATTGTGTGTGTGTGTCGTGTATGACCTTGGCAGTGTTGCCACCTTCTATTACAAAAGTAATGAGCACTAAAGGTCTTTTCGATGGAGCAAGCCATGGACATTTTTTTTTACCAGCTAGTCATTTCAATCCAAACAATGGTTGTTGTTAAAAATGCTAAACCATTTAAACTAAAATTGTCTGTTGTAGGCATGTCGCCAAAATATGCAAACATGAGGATTTGATGTAGACAAATAAATGTTTTCTAAAGTTGAAGTTTAATGGTTGAGCAGCTCAGCACAGCCCAGTATATAAAAAGATAAAAAAGTTAAAAAGTGAAATCCTTCTTTTTTTAATTAAGTTATCACAAAGACCTCCTTCTCTTAATTTTTCTTAATCATGGTCTTGTTCATCTTTATTTCTCTTTACAGTTTGTTAATAAGCCAGTAGCCACTGTTAACAGGACAGGCATTTGCTGTACTTTCCTTTTGGACAACAGTAGCGCAAATGTTGGACTGAGAGGTCATCGGTTCAAGTCCCCGGTCAGTCAGCCTAGTGGCAAACAGCAGGAAACTGCGCTTGCACTGGGTAGGTCACAGATGTGGAAAATGTGGATGAAAGAGAAACTTGAAGCGGTTGAGGATATGAGGATTTGTTTCCATCTAATCCAGATGAACAGCTGACAGTAGGAATTTAGTTGATAATGTCTGAGAGATGGAGAGGCATCTGGTCGGGCTGCTTACTTCCATATCTGAAGCCACTTGTCATATCTAATACCACACGTTGTCAAAAGTATCAATTTGGTTGCGTAGTAATGAAAAAGCGGGTCTGTTTCTATTTTAGCAGCTCGCCTGACAGATTGAGAGGTGTTTAACGTCTCGTTTTGGCTTGTCAGGGTAGGAGGGGGGGTTTGGGGGGGCCTCACAACTTCATCTCCTCATCTTTCTTTTTCACACACATACACAACGCGCACACACTGACAGCAGGGCTCTGCTTCTGATAGACAGGGCCAAGCGGGAGACATTACACATACACAGAAACACACACTCCCATACGCAGACAAAAATGGTAAAAGAAACATCATTCATCCTTAATTCAAGAGGGAGAGCAGAGAGTGAGATGAGGGAGGGAGGCAGATAAAGTTTGACAGAATAAAGGGATGTAAGAAAGAGACAGAGACAGACGGAATGAGTGAAAGCCATTTAACTCATTAGGGAAAGGGGGGATCTCAAGTTATATTTAACTTGAAATTCACTGTAATTAGTGGGGACTTTTTGCTTAAAAGCTTACAGACCTCCATAAAGGTTGTAGGAGTCATCCTCCAAAATCTAGAATTAATTGCCTGCTGTATCTCTCACTTTAGCTTAAATACTCGACAGTCAGGACACAGGATAGAGAAACATATGTGAATATAAATCTCCCTTTTATGAGTGTGTTTTGACTGAGAAGCAGATTATGACGCGTAAGTGCTGAATGCAGTTGTTAAATGTACCTCTCTTTACGCTGTCCAACTCCATGCTTCCCCAGCAGGTGGGTGCTGAGGTGTTTCTTCATCACGAAGGCCCATCTACAAAAACACACACACACACACACACACACACAAGCTGTCTGGCCTGTTCACCACACACACATGGTAAAAGTAGTAGTGAGTGTCCTTCTGTTTCAGCTTCCTGTCTTTCTATCCGTCTTCCCTCCCTTCCTCCCTCCATCCTCTGCAGCTGTACATCCAGCTCCATTAGCTGCCTGTATGCTTCTCCCTCAGCAGATAAATCATTCATCCCCGGGCGGCAGTGTGCTCTGCAGCTCCGCAAGCTGCTGCTGCTGCTGCAGACTCCTCTGTTTGCGTGGGAACAGTGCGTTATGAGCTCCGTCCACATGACCTTGTTTTGACACTGCGGTGAAAGGCTGGTTGTTTAGACTCTGCTGCGAGGCTCATCACTCCACCTTCCACTCTTTGCATGAATTGTGTTCCAGACAATGGCCACAGAGGCTCACGCATGCCTCCAAACAGGATGCTGGGCTGCTGTGTCATCAATTAATGATCACAGCTCTCCTACCTGAGCGTCTGGAGCGAGCTGTTACCAGGGACATTGTGTTCAGGAGGCTGGGGGGGTGTCAGACACCCGCTCCAGGGGCAGAACACGGGGCTTTTCAGGGCTCAGGCAAATCCAATTGTTTACAACATAACAGTGAACGTGTCAGCTGTTTATTGGAGAGTCGAGGTGATAATTCATCTCTTTTGGCAATAGGATGACATAAGAGCCACGGACATGTGCTTTATTGGATGTTTAACCTTTATTTAACCAGAGAAGACTGCATGCTGGATTTTGACTACTTTTTAAAACACTGCTGCCGTTAAACGCTCCGATTGAAGCCTTGTAACTGCTAGGTTGTCAGTTTGAATCGGTGCTAGTTGGGCACGTCTCTAAAATGGTTTTCTGGCCCCAATCAAAGTTCTTTAATACTGGGCCTGCAGATCAGGGGCGGACCTAGAGAAATATTCATGCGGTGGCAAGAGGGTGGCATGGAAACTTTAAGGCGTGCCAAAAATAATTTAATCTCAAACATTCACATATATATCAATATTTGGTGGGAAAAACCCCCAAATTAAGATATTTTAAACTAAAAAACATTACATTCTGAAGGTGGCATTAGAAATCAACAAATTGTTTTATTTCAAAATCTTTTTTCAAATACATGTATGTTGTCATTTAACTTAGAAACTATCACTTAGTCCAAAATTGGAGATAACAGATTATTAAAATATACAATTACCATTTTTTAACTGATCCAGTCTTCTAAATTGATACATGATCCAAATACAGAAGGTCCTGATTCAAAACTTGAAATTTGATAAGCCTAAATTATTGATATGATATGAATAAGAGTGGAAAACTGGAAGAATGCGACTCCTGAGAGTTTTTTTTAATAATCAGTATAAACCCAAATCAGTCTGAAAGTAATGATCCCTACTCACATACAGCAGTGGTTTCTAATCCTAACTGGAAACCATTATTGCTTACTATTCATACGTGACTGGGATAAAATCAGGATCCTCGCTCAGCGCTGCTGAACCCTGGTTGCTCATCGCCAGCAGCGAGGCCCCTGCTGCTGGATCCTGTTGATCCTGTCAGCCTGTGGGAGATCTACTGTGGGGCCCCCCGAGGTAGAGATGACACCCGACATCTGGGAGAATAAAAGCCTGAGGGCCAGATCATGTCTGCTTGGCAGTTGTGACTGGTCCATTAGAGGAGCTGAATGACTGTATTAGGGTCCTGGCACCGTGTCTAAGCTTCAGCTAGAGCACTCATACTGGTGATGGTCATGTTACTTAAAACCTGAATTAATCAATAGTTTTTAAAATGACATTAAATCATATTTCATGATGTAATGCAGCCTAACATATGTTATAAGAGCATTTAATAAGTGGTATAACACAATAACATTCATTAAATTGCTTTGGAAGTGATCCCAACAGTATCGCTCGCCACTGTCAGCATTAAAGTTGCAGTGGGGAAGATTTTTAAAACAATATATTTATAGTTATTATATATAATATATTTATTGTTCTTGGTGAGGATGGCCCTTTACAGAGCCTTTTAACCTTTCAGCTCTTGGTTTTGGTTTTCTTGCACATTGTGGGATTGTTGTGGCTGAAAAAGCCTTTTTCTTTTTTTCAAAAAAGGCATTTTTTACAATGAAATTGAAGGATAAAGTTGCATGTTTTCTGTTGTACAATTGATTTTAAATTGAAGGCCAGTTGTTCCTGTAAGAATAAAAATACACTTGCTGGAATGTTCCAACTAACGCTAATGAAAAGATTATGAGGGTAAATGTGAGACACTGGCGTTGCATTTTCTGTATTTTCACAACTACAAACAAGGAAGTGACTTTGGTGACATACGGCTCAACGTTTGCATGGGAAACTGCAACGATTGGTCAAATTTGCAAGGTCGTGCTAAAACAGGGATTGGTTGAATTTGCGTTAATTGTTAACTGTTGATCACAACATTGAAACTTCCTGGACAGA
>NW_023339873.1:2227624-2228701 GCF_004916995.1 Morone saxatilis
GTGTGTGTGTGTGTGTTAGGGCAACGGACAGGAGAGATGTACCTGGTATGTGCCTTTGTGCATGGTTATTTGTGTGCTGCTACAAACCTACCAAACCAACCCAGACTAGACATAACAGACTTGTGTACGTGGCTGGTCTCTCATTTGTGCCATTGGGATGGCAGTGACACCATATGTCAGTCCCTCCAGGATTCTGGGGCTTTTTTTGGGATTGTTGATTGCCTGGAGTGCCTGATTACATGGCAGTTTTTCTAAAACAATTGCTGTGCATGTTGCTTTTTTTTTTTTTGCAATGAAATATTTTTTGTATAATTCATTAAAAAAAAGTAACCTTTACCAAAAGGCTCAGGTTTATGAGGTTAAATGCATCGCACATGTCTGTATGGTCACAACTATAAACAATGAACAAACAAGGAAAACACAGTTCAAATTTGTAGAAAAGTTGTGTTGTTTGGACAAAATTTCAAGAAGTGCAGAATTCACAGGGATTGGTTGAATTTGCGTTAATTGTCTCAACTTCCTGCAGGGACGGACATGAGCTTGACGGACTTGGCTAACTGGGCTAAGCTGACTCGGCATCCTAGAGCTGATAGACAACAACTGGTGCACTGCCTTTCTGGGTGAAGGTCTAGAATTTCTATTCCACATGTGAGAGTATGTAGACATAAACAGGGGTACCAAACCCAGGAAGTCACACCGAAATGAATGTACAGTACTGAACAGATACTGTTACAAACCTGTAGTGTACAACACCAACACCAGTTATGATTGTTTTGCTTTTTTTTGTGCATAGAACAAGTCAGTCCCTCCAGGAAGTTGCGATATGGCGATCATCACAACTTTTATGCAAATTTGACAAAGGTTTTAGCCATACCACCAGTGTTTCTGGTCACCAGTGAACGTCTCATATTTACCCTCCAAACAGTGTAATTTTATTCTCACTGTAAGAGGTTGCCTTTGATTTTTTTTTTGGCCTTTTCATGGCTTTATTGGATAGGTGGGTAGAGAGAGAGGGGATGACACGCAGCAAAGGGCCACAGGTCGGATTCGAACCCCGGCCGCTGCAGCAACTCCGTA
>NW_023339873.1:2228720-2232058 GCF_004916995.1 Morone saxatilis
CGACTGAGCTAACCGGGCACCCGCCTTTGATTTTTATTGAATTATAAGTAAGCATAATAATCTTAAATATTTTTGCAGTTTTTCACTTTCTCCAGCAGTTTCATTGCAAAAGAAATGCCTAGAAACGTCGCAATATGCATCGCAATTGTTTAGAAAAGCTGCCGTGAAATCAATGAACAATCCCAGGAAAGCCCCGAAATCCTGAAGGGACCCATAAGTAGCTAGCTGTCGTGTTCAGCTGCTTTTGTCGATTACATTACCATCATCATATTTGTCCCCAGCGTCTCTTGAGCTGGAACACTGGTGTTTTTAGAGTGAAAAGGAGAAGACAAAGAACTGGGTAGTTAGCATTAGCACTGAGAGTCACAGTGACAGACAACTGCAAGGAAAAACACATGTTTCAACCACACTGTTTGACTAACTGTTTGACTGACTGTGATCTCATGGAAATGTGGAGCAGAAACAGCAGTTAGCGCTTAGCAACAATGATGTTGATGAAAACAATACAGTACTTGTGGATAACCAGAGAAACTGCAGACACACACAGCTGTGCGGTGCTGAGGTTTTCTAACCTTTGTTCTCAAGGGCGCCACTGACAGAATCGGCCATGAGTGATGGAGGAGAGAGCAGGGCAGCAGGGAGGTGGAGGGGGGAAGAGGAGGAGGAGGAGGAGGGGAGGATGGATGGATGGAGGGAGTCAGCCAGGCCGGCCTGACCGACTCTGGGCAGTCACACTGCAGCTCAATGAGCCAAAGCTTCTTGGATGAACTTCCATCTGCTCACCACTCTGTCACCTATGATCATAAACTGAACTGCAGGGGATATAATAGACTTAACTACAGCATATGTAATACGTGTACAGTGAGTATGAGTACATTACTGAACTGTAGCTTAAAATAGATCAGGGAGAGAGAAGTATTACCTTCTGTCCCCACTGCATTCAAACGAGAACCCAACAGTATTTGAGAGTTATTATTAGAAACATTTTAAATGAGCATCAGCAGGAACTTTTGCAATCAAAGACACTGGATGTTGCACTAGAGCACCAGTCGTCTTTGTTAGTCGTTCCAACAATGATCAACTCTGGTTTGGCTGAAATAAACCCTCAATTCATAGGGTTAGATGTGTCAGTATCCATGAAAAGGGCTGTTAATCATTGGGGACCAATGGGCCATCAAAGTACGTCCACTAAAAGTTCTTCTTTGGGCTACTGACTCAGATTGTTATTTTAAATGTCTGACAACATTATGGAAAGGATCCATACACATACATTCCTTTTGTTTAACCACAAACAATCATATTGCTATCGGTCACCACCAGACTCCATGGACAAAATCGTCAGTTTTACCTCGCATATCGTCTTAACTTCATTCAAAGTCTGTGTTAGTCTTTCCAATGTTCCAGCAATCACCAGCTCTGGTTTGGGCAAAGTAACTTTATCTGTATCTTTACATTATATACATTTTTAACCAAATGTTTGAGGCTTGTTTTTGCATTTTTGCAATCTTCTTACATTTCTGTACTAGAGTTTCTTGTTACATATTGACCAATATATATACACCATTAACAGTATGATAAGCTAAAAATACTGTAGTAATTACTGTTACTAACCCTAAGTCCACCGTCTGGGCAAAAGAGAAGAAATGATCCTGTACACAACTAGAACCCTTTAATTAACATCCTGAACAAGGATCCTCGTCACATCAAAATATTTCCTTTGTTCATTAAATGCTCTAACTGTGAGCTTCAGACAGTGAGCCAGATCCTGTGTTCGACCCTCTCACCATTTAATCACGCACTCTTGAAGAAGACATTTTTAATCTCAATGGGGTTTTTTCTGGTGACACAAATATTAAATTGATCAAAAAATAGAAGCAGCATTGACCAAATACTGTAATACAATGTAAATAAATCAGTGTGGGTTTATCACTCACATCACTGGGCACAAAGCCTGGGCTAAATGTTTACAGATCTGGACATTTGGAGGAGCTTCAGTCGTATTAAGAGTGCGGACTCTAGATCTGTCATCTGAGACAAGAATGAACTAATCCCATTAAAGTGACTACACACTGCCAGTATCTCCAATAACATGGAAGTTAGTTTGTTTTCACTGTTTGTTTGTTTCTGTATTGAGTTGAAAATGAGTTAAAACTTTTCTGTGGCCTTTGGTCTCATCTGTGAAATATAAAATTCTCATTATTGGTATTCAGCACCTGGGCTTTGTGCGGATTGTGGCAGTGCATAAACCACTGAATCCTTTCTGAATTGGAGGCACCACTGACCAGTGGAGAAATAATGGGCCGCAGTGTACTGGCAGAGTTTCCAGGCCATGAGTTTGGCAATAATGCAGCAGGCAGAGGGAACCGGCTGGTGACTGAAGCTCAAAATGAGTTTGGCTAACAGAGAGTGCTTTGAAAGGTGAAACAAATTAGGTTATCGGGAAAAAATATGAAGAATTAGTTCCAAAATTAGAGTGATTTATTGTCCAAAATGAGATGCGGATGACAAAGGTAATTGGCACGGTAAACCTCGGTTGAGAAAACCTTTACAGACTCTGAATGGTTTTTCCTTTTAGCAGCAGTTTGTAAAATAGTCAATTTACATTGCTGGACAATGTAGCTCATATTTACTGGTCCTGGCCCTGTAGTGCTGCTCTCTGAGGAACACAAGATAAAGCTAATAGGCACTGAGAAGACAATGGATTCAGCTCCTTTAACAGTTTTAATAGCTTAAATTAGGCATCCATAATGTCTTCTCTCTAGACCAAACAAATTTGACATAGTGGCCAAACTGTAATTACAGTAATGGTCTTTCACGTGACACAAATGGGCCCAAAATACTTTTTCTCATAAGGTTAAATTGTGAAAGAAGAAGCTGGAAAATGGTGGATACATTTGTTTTGAGCGTCACAATGACTCATTCAACCATCAGAATTTGATCCATATGTTCTGATAACATTGGGAAAGTCTAGAAAAACTGCGTGATTAAATCAATTTATCCCCATTCAAGTTAGCAAAAACTAGGTCAGCACAACTAATTTCCCACATTGAAACACACTTGATCCTCTACAATATTGATGTTTAAACTGTTCTCATAGAAAACTCTCAAAATCAAGGACTTCCTACACTAACAGCCAGCCACAGCGGGTGATCGAGATGTTTCACGTTCGTGGAGTTGTCGCTGTGCCCACCACACCCTGCAGCTGCAACCTGGACACTTTTATTCCCAGACAAAATGCAGTATTTAGTTAATATTAAGTAACTGCTAATGCAAATCGAACATTTCCTACTGCTGCAGCTTCACATTAAAAGCATTTAACTGGCGAAACACGAGCTGAC
>NW_023339873.1:2232158-2235134 GCF_004916995.1 Morone saxatilis
ACCATACATCATAGACAGAGCTCCGAGCCGAGCACCAAACTCATCTGTGGCCGCAGAGAAACAATTTGGATCCTCCCTGTCCTCCTCCGCGTGTTTACTGAGTCACACACTGAGCCAAAAAACGTCCAGGATTTATGTTTGTGAACCGGGGGACGACAGGAGCTCGGTGCTCCGCGGCGGCGGATTTAGCTCGGCTGTGGAGCCAAGAGGCTGGACGGCTCCACAGCCAAGACTAATTTCTTCATTTTCTACGGCGTTCAGACTGATTTGGTTCAGCTCTCTCTCTCCCTGTAGCACTCGGGCTGTGAGGAGACGAGGGTTTTTCAGTGTCACGCGGTGGCATTTTCCCAGCTACATTTCTGAGAAGATGCAAACGTTGTCAGCAGTGGCCAGGGCCAGTTCCACATTATGCCTCTATTTTTTGTAAGTGCTGCGGTAGTGGTGGCCTATTCTCGCTCAGATACAACTGCCAAACTGACATATTGTCACACAGAATTAGCAAACTGTAACTTTCCAAAGTGCTCTTCTGAGCAGCAGTAACTCACTGTCGCTCTCAGTAAAAGCTGAAACGTCTAGGTTGTTGGATGAAAGTTTAATCCAAAGAGTGCAGATTAGAAAAAAATACTTAATGGATAGGAGACATTCAAATACTGCCTTGGACTCCTGATTCAAACAAACCTCCATTAAAACCCAGTGACCCTGACTGGCCTTGCTGACCTCGCAACACTTTAAAAACCAGAAATGTCACATTATTTTAATGTTTAGTATTCAGGGGCTTAAAAGACTTCACATCTAGACCTGCAATTGACAGTTTAAATATAAAACCTGCCTTGACTTTGACTTTCCACAAATGAGATTTCATAACCCATTATATCTGAAGTAGACCAATAAAACAGTTAAATAAGATAGATGCAGTCCATCACCCATGACAAAAGATCATATCTGAGTATTATGAAACCAAGCTATTTGCGAGAATTCCAGCATTATAAGAGGGTTTACTTGAAGGAAATTAGGCCTAAATGAGGTATTTTTATTGAGGTCATTATTTGATACATATATAAACAAACAATAATAATAATAATAACAATAACTATTGATTAAATAAGGATAAGATAGTGGCCCATACATGCAGCCAAGTATCACCAAATGGCGTTTGAATAACACGCGAATAATCAGAAAGCCTTTTTGCTTTTGTAATTTCACTCCATTTTGACTTCAGTTGTGCAGATGGTGTGTAATTTTATTCATAAATGTCAGAGAAAAAAATGTCTCAATGCAAAGTGCTTTACAGAGTTGATGAGCAAAAGCACAAACAAAGCAATAAACAAATGATAAAAACAATAAAATCAGAAAATAAACCCAGCAGAGTAAAAACTAACAATAAACAATCAAAAACACCCAGAATACAAACTATAAAACAAACCAACTAATGAATTTGATCAAATAAAGATGAATTAAAAGCAATGGTTAACAGGTCTTCAGCTTGGATTTGAAAGTAGTCAGCATTGAGGCGTTTGGAGTGGATGGATCAAACAAACGTGTGAAAACAAAAGTCATAACATACTTATTTTAACCCAACTGCGACTGTTTCACAATGTCACTTGACAATTGCTACCATAACAAATGTCACTTGACTTCGTCCTTTCCTGCACGTCCAAAACTGATAAAATGTGTCATCTCTTAACGGCATTAAATGACACACGAAAACACTTAAAAGGCAAGAAAGCCCGTTTCATACACAGAGGTAGATTCTAGGTGCTCTGCAGTGTAGTTCAAATAGCACAGTTCCAATGTGTACACACACATACTTAAACATGGCGTGTATCTATTCGCCATCCCATGACATCACGTTGATAAATGCAACATATTAATCAGGAAACCAGTCATTCACTGAAACATCACTAAAATCTCTATTAGAACTGTTGCCTGACCAAATAAAGATAAGGATATCTTAATGGCAACAGCTTTGCTTTGTGATCGGCAGTATCAGTACACCCTCCATCGGACATACATCAGCGATTGTCGAAAGCTCAGTTTTCACCGTCCACACTAAATGCTGTGGCAACATTTTTAGACTTATTCACATTGGAGGTAATTTCAAAAAGCTCCATTTTCAAAAAAGAAAAATACTGGATTTGTAAGTATGCAGGGCGGAAATAAGGAGAAAAAATATGTTTTAAAATTCTGTCAGCTGAGTGTGGACGAATTCTGATAGAGGCCTCAAACTAACAACTAAGTGCTTGTTGATCATCACCACAGTGAAATTTTTACAGACCGCTCCAGCTCCGGGAGAAAAAATGCTGGATTATTAATTATTATCATTATCAAAACGGTGAGAGAAGCTAGCTAGGAGAGGATGCAGACTGAAGCTCTACATAGTCAAAAAGACAAGAAAAAGGTCAGTCAGATGGGAAATAATGAGAAAAGTTTTGCTCTGAAACAAGTCTCTTCCACTTATAAACCTGATAGCTGTTCCGTCCTTCAGAAGCTCCCACTGGACCATTGTTACCGTCTCTGTACAGCCAGTGTAGGAATACCTCAGCACCCCCCTTAAGCTACCTGTCAGGGGCATTCATCCTGATGACGGCACAGAAATCTGTCACTGAGGGCAACATGAATACCTCCACGTATTTATTACACAATGGACGCCGTCGCCTGCAGTGGAGGGAAGGTTAGCGAGGAGCCCGACTACAAAATAGAGCGCGGGGGTGAAAGAATCCCTCTAAGCTAAGGTCCCGGGAAATAATTGGGGTGAGGAAGGCAACCGGGGGTGGGGGGTTGTGGTGTTTGGGGAGGGATGCGGATCGGGGCGGGGTGAGTTTGATATGCTGATGCAGGAAAACGCAGTGCGGAGAAGGAAGAGGGGGAGGAGAGTTTGAGGGCAGGCGGGGTAGGATTATTAGGAAAATGGCTCTGGCAAGAAACGAGGCAGCCTGGTCCGGGCCTGGGAACACAGAGAGTGTGTGTGTGAGTGTG
>NW_023339873.1:2235162-2236140 GCF_004916995.1 Morone saxatilis
GTGTGTTCCTGTACCTTTGTCTTTGTGAGGACCAATTTTCATTTTAGACCTTGAGAGGGTGGACGTTTTCAGGAAGGAAGGACATGTTTTGGAAGTGCAGACAATTTGAAAAAGTGAAGACATTTTATAAAGTAAAGGTATTTTTAGACAGTGAGTAAGTTCTATAGAAGGTTCAGTCAGTTTTTGGAAGTGAGGACTTTTTCAGTAGAGAATAACGTTTGAAAAGCAACATTATTTCTGGAAAAGTGAGGACATTTTTGAAAATTGGGAACATACTTGGACAGTTTTTGTCTGTAGCGTTTGGAAAGAACGACATTTATTGTAAGTGAGGACATTTTTGAATAGCAACAACAGTTTGGAAAGTGAGGATATGAGTGTTTTTTTTAAGAAAGTTTTTGAAACTGTGGACAATTGGAGATCGTTTTTGAGACATTTTAGAAAATTAGGGACATTGTTAAAAAAGGATCGTTTCAGAAAGTGGGCATTTTGAAAAGTAAGGCCATTTTGGATAATTAGCATTCAAAAAGCGAGGGGGGTGAAAAAGTCAAGTCTAGACTGTTTTGTTCTTTGAAGTGAGGACATTTATAGGAAGCAATGAGTTTTCTGAACATTGGGGACATTGTTAAGAAGCAAGAACAGCTTTGGAAAGTGAGGACATTTGTATTGAAGTGTGGTTTATAAAATGAGGATATTTATTTAAGAAAGGACATCTAAAGAGAGGGGCCAAAGTGACAGTGTTCCTGTGAGGACATTTTTAAATGCAAGTTCAGTTTTAGGACAGTTTATGTTGTCTCGCCTCTAAGAAGGGCGGTTTGAGGTTTAAGAGGTTAGCATTAGGTTTAAATTAAGGTCGGGGTTGAGGGCTAGGAAATGCATGATTGGTCCTCACAAGTATAGAAGTAAATATGTGTCTGAGTGAGGGGGGTTCACTCAGTAAAGGTGCCTTTGAGTCAAACCACACACACACACACATCTACA
>NW_023339873.1:2236165-2239774 GCF_004916995.1 Morone saxatilis
AAAGGGTGCCAGCAGTTCTTTTCATCTCCAGGTGTTTTTTTTCTTGGTCTCTTTCTTCCCTCTAACTTTTTTATCTTAAAGCATTTCCTTAATCTTCACCTTTTCTCGCTTTGTTTCCCCCTACTTTCGCTCTCTTGTTCTCTTTCACAGCATCCTCTCTCATCAGTCTTTATCTTTTGATGTCTCTTTTTCAATAAAGTCATCATGTTGATCTCAGTCACACCGATATTTCACCACAAAGCTTGGTTTTAAATGTCGGTGTTAACATCCCTCCTTCTCTCTCCCACCCTCTATATCCTCATATTTGGCTTTCTGTGCTTTCATATGTCCTTTTGTCTTAAATATTAGTTTTTCCTTTTCTTACACCATCTTGATTTTCCCTTCACACTCTTTCATCCCTCCAACGCACCTTCAGCTCCTCCCGCCTTTTATATCTCCTCCTTTCTGACCAGTCTCCTGTTTCTCCATCACATTAATCTTTCCTAATGATCCTGCCCTGTCTCAACTCTTCTCCGTGATGTCCATGCATCACTCTCCTTTCCCCTTGTCCGCCTTTTCCCTGCACCTCTTTCTCTCCCCACGCTATTTATTCCTCTTTGACGCTGCAGTTTAGCCACATGCTATCTTCTCCCAGGAGGCCTGTGTGTGCTGTTAGGTGTGTGTAGGGGGGGGGGGGGGGGGGCTTAGAAAGCTGACCTGACAGCACAATTACATAGCATCATAAACCATGAAATTATTTTCCGGGCCGTGTTAAGAGAAAAGTCAACCCGAAAAGGGGGGACACTCGCAGAGGGTCACAGGGATGGTAACTTAATAGTTTTCCTCAAATCTCTCTGTTCCAAAAGGCCCGAGGCGTCGTTCCGTTTCAAGTCGGGTTCAGATGTTGGCGAGTATGAAGGGACGTTAATTCCCTGAGACAGCTCAAGGCTTACTCATGACATTTTCACGCCGTCTAATAATCTGTTAATGGGACTAATTTAGCCGCACTTCAAATGACGCGGTCATGGTAATTGAATCTCTTTTTTTAAACAGCCTGACTTTTCCAGGACCAGAAGTTCACAAAGGGCAGTTAAAGGTTAGGAAACATTAAAAGATGTGCCGCAGTTCGTTTTCCATATTTAGTAAATGGTCTTCATCATTTAGAAGAAGGTTACAGTTGAAGACAGAATTTAAAACGGCACCTTTACACGGAGCAGGTAGTCCTTAAAGATTTTACCCAATTTCCCCACTCGGGTCATTAAACATTCATCAGGTCTCATCTAATCTTTTTCCAAACGGATATGTACCTCAGCCTTTTGGAAATTAACCCGTCAGCTGTAAAATATAGGCGTTCCTGATGTTTCAAAGTATTGCTAATTTAATATGTTTAATATGTTATTTAATGGAGAAAAGTGCAGCTTTCCAAACGACAGCAAATATAACTGGATTACTGCTCTCACTAAGTAGAAAATCCTAAACACACACAACAGCTTCATATAGTATATTTAATTTTGTTAATTTACAAAAAGTTCTAAATTTTTTGTAAGAAAAAATAATATTTTAAGTGAAGTTCATTAAATCCCGTCAAATTCCCGTCAAGGCTTTCAACTATTAAATTATGTCCCAATTTTGTTATAAGTCATTTTGGTGTCACAGTTTTCACACAATCAGAAGCTGATTTGAACATCTTAGATCTTCAGCTCACACACCCGGGTCGAGATGTTTACACGATTTACACTCAGCTTAGGTTCAGCAGCAGACCTGGACATCAAAAACCTGACAACTAGGAAAAAATACACTCAACTTGCAGAACCTTTACAGGAATTTGGGGACATTAATCGTTTTCCATAAATTTAGCAGTTTTTCAGCGACTGAGGTAATCCTTTTTAATGCAGCAGCCTCACAGTGACAGAGCAGACACACTGCAGCAGCATAAATGTGAAGACTTGAGTCCAAAATGAGATGTCAACTTCCCGGGAAAAGAAACTGACAGAGGGTTTAAAAAGTGCTGCTCTCCTGAAATACTGATGCAGTTACCCGACAGTCTTACACAACACTGGCAAAGTAGAACAAAGCAAAGAAAATTAGTTTGAAGAAGTTTGAATTGCATCTGCTTACATCTGTACAATTCAACATAAAATAAGACAAATAAATCTTTTTGGAGCCAAGCTGCGGGACAGTAGAACATACCATGGTCTTCAGATTTAAGGAAACATGTTTGTTTGGTACGGACGCCCAAAAATGTCACATAATCATGTTTTAACATTTTTTTCATTGAAAATTAAATTTGCGATTAAAAATGATCATTCCCACGCTTATTGTGACTCATATTGCAATATCTGTCCAAATAATCGCAATATGTTTTTACCACATCGTGCAGCTCTAGTACATTATACTGTGTTGTACAATGTTGTTGTCATCCAGTTGGTTGTAGCCACCTCTGTGGGAATATTTCTTCAGTGACACGAGTCTGAGTTCTTTGGTACCATCGTACAATCAAAACATTGCACCTAATGTAATCAATAAGAAATTTAAAAGAAGCAGAAAATACTTTTGCCAGTCCATTGTAAAGCCCTTATAAGGCAAACTTGATGTAATTGTTAGTTATATAAATTAAACTGACTATATTGCAACACTTTATGCTCCACCATCAGTATTGCTTTATTATAGCTGTGTTAAAATATTAAAATGATCAATCTGTGTTCAGTTTCGGGTAATAATTTAATTAAATTTAAGCCAAGACGTTGATTGCAGGTATTGACTTTGACCAAGTTGTCAATATGTTTTGTCACGAAGAGCAACAACAATTTCCCTGACTTTAAGTCAATTTAAGTGAGTCTAACCCCCCCCCCCCCCCNNACAGGCTGAAAGCAGCACAGACTGAACCGTGAGATTCTAGTAACATAAAATTTCCATTGGACTTTAATAAAAGAGTGAAAGTTTCAGAGCATTTCTAAAGAAAGATGAGATTTAATCCTTTGAATGATGCTGAAACAGTAAAGACGGTAACACTCACAGCCCCAACAAGAAAAATCATTGCGTGTGAAGGCTCAGCATTAATCATCTGACGTAAGTGCCTCCTCAGTTTCAGATTTCCTCCCACTCTGTAGAGTGACTCATCTTTCTATAGAATCCCTTTACACGCCCGCAGACACCGAATATCTCTGGAAACAACAATACCTTCAGAAAACTGCAATACTGCACAGGCGTTAAATGATCCATAGCGATACCAGTAAGACGTCTTATCTGATCAAAAGCATCGCTGGTGATGGTAGATGGTGTCAGATCACAAACAGACCTGGTGCTCTTGTCTGTCATGAATAGTTCAGGCTGAGTTCAATTCTACACAAAGGTGCTGAGCACAGCTGTGATTAAGTTTACCAAATTTACCAGGTCTTACCAGTCTTTAGGGAGTCAGAACTCCAGTTCAACACTTTAGTAGTCAGATATCCGTTGTCGTCATTGTTGATTACTCCCGAAGCCCAAAAAATGGTATTCTGGACAACTCCAATCTCCACCAACTCCTGAGGGAAATGTCTGGCTCTTTAACTGCTAAATGCGCCACTATGTTCACCAGCTAGTCTCAATCTGTGTTTATCTGAGTGTATAGAGCAGGGGTGTCAAACTCTG
>NW_023339873.1:2239874-2241255 GCF_004916995.1 Morone saxatilis
AAATTGAATTGAATTTAATTAATGTGTAAACAACTGAACCGAACCGGAATGGAGTGCTTGATAGAAACAGGGCTGTTATGAATGCTGTGCAGGAGTGAAGGGAAAGGGATATTTCCATATAATCCTAAGAAAGCCTCATTCCTTACAGGTGGAACAGCTGCTGCCCATTGCTCCACCTCAGTGGCTGCCTCCTCCCGTCTTGCTGGGCCCCCAGTGGGACACTGGGTGTCCCCTGATGAGCCTGTGTACTGTCCGGGAGACGATCCCCTCTCTCCGCTGTCACCCGATGAAGCCATGGCCTCCTCTGCTGTGGTGGCTGGAGCTGGAGACAAACTTTCCTCCATCTGACAGAGGGGTTGATAACATGAGCTATCCATTCCTATGACACTGATTCACACTGGTACTGCAGAGGATGAACACACAACACTGTGTGTATGTGGATCTAACAGAGGGAGGTCATATTGGGTACAAAGGCTGCATGCTCTTTGCTAAAGTGATCATTCAGATTGTTTTTTGTGTGTTCACGATTATTAATGATTTGAGGAAACTGTTTGCACATGGCAACATCTTTACATGCCTTTTCTTTGTGGTTCTAGGTTTGTAATATTGTATACTTCTAAACTCTGAAAAATAAAGTCAGGAGTCACTGATACACACTACTAATAGTGATGAATCCTCTATTCAAACTCTGAAGTAAATAGGCTCCTTAATGGACAGGACAGCAGCTAAACCAGCACAGATACAACAACAGTGTTCACATAAAGCTGCATGCAAGAGTGACAGTACTGCTCAAACTATTAGTCAATTAGACTTAATGTAAAACACCATTATCAAAGTAATGGAGCTTTTGAAACACTGACTTGATTCTATTACTTTGCATTATCTGTATTGTTTACAATTTACAGACAAATACTTGATTTGTACATTGTATGCTGTTTATCATATATTTTTATATATGCACCTACTTTTTTACCTAGTAGTACAACAGTTTTATGTTTATTTTACCTAACTTTGTTTAGCTTTGTTGTCCTTGACCGGATCATATCAGCACTGTTATAGCCTCTCTTTACTGGCAGTTTTAGAATTGATTTTAAGATGTTACTTACTGATCACCTTTAAAGCACTCCAAGCTTCAGCTCCCAGCTACATTGCTGAATTGCTGCACCCCTATGAGCCAGGGTGTATTCTGGGGCAGGGCTCTGCTGACTTTTAAATCACACAACATTTAATTTAATCCTGTCTCATCTATTTTATTATCAATACTGTTTTTAGCATACATTAGTGTTGGGTATTTTTCTTTTTTTTCTTCTTTTTTTTTGTGGCTTTTATTGCCTTTATGATAGTGACAGCTGAAGACTGACAGGAAAGGGGGGCAGAGAGA
>NW_023339873.1:2241282-2258934 GCF_004916995.1 Morone saxatilis
ACCCTGGGCCGCTGCAGCAAGGGCTCAGCCTCTGTACATGGGTCACCAGCTCTACCTACTGAGCTAACTGCTTATTGTCTAAATTAATTTGCCTCAGTGCAGTTAATTTGCAACATGCTTTATCTGTTTGTTGTTATCTTTACTGTTGGGCATCTTTTATTCCACCTCACTTCTGTAGCATTAGACAATTGTCAGATTTTATTTGTCTCATTGCCTCATGGAATGTTTTTAATCCTGGTTCCAATGATGTAAAGCACTAACTGTGTTTTGAAAAGTGCTAAATACAGTTTATTATTATTATTATTATTATTAGTAGAAGTATTGTATTGTTTAGCTGTATGTCTGCTTCTATCTCTGTTGAAACTGTGTGTAAAACTAAAAGCAACGTCCTGTAGCTTTTTGGCTTTTCATAAACACACTTGTTTAGAATAAAGCCATTACAAGAAAATGTCAAGGACCACCCACTTTAGCAGACTGGTTCAATGTGATGCATGACATCTTTGTGAAGGAAAGATTAACCTTTGCTTTGAGACTGAAGATTAGATAGTTTTACATCAGAAACATTATTGTAAAATGTAAGCTGATTTGTACTGAATTTTGACTTAAATAAACAGAAATAATAAATAAATAAACCCAGAGTCCATTATTTATTTTAGTGTATTTTTTATTATATATATATATATTGTTGATTTTTAGAGCCTGGAGCACCTTGATTATGTTTGTCTATATATTGTCTGTAAAATATTTTGTCAAGAGAAATACCTCTTTTACTACAAAACAGATCTACCTACATACAAGAAGCCAATGCAGCCAATTCCCGGGGCAGACAAACTCAAGCTTCAACCATCTGAAAGGACAAGTCTGGTTACATTTTATATTTCTCTTAATATTAACAAATCCCATGTGCAGACCCAAACCAACAGTCAATGTATCTACTATCAAGTATTGTGTGTGATATATAGTGTAAAAGCTTTGAGTGGTCAGAAGACTAGAAAGGCATTATACAAGTAAAGTCCAGGTACCGTGATTACTTAAGACCTTGCCAAGTTGTTGCTGGAAAGTGTTCTTGCTTGTGCTAGCTGTATTAGCATCCGCAGATCTTATAGACTTTAGTCCAACTTTCCTCCCTTCTTATAGAATCCAAATGTCTTTCAAACTTTAGATTTGATGGTGTGCTGTAAATCGTGTGTAATGTTACTCTCGTTGTGAGACCCTGCCGTTGACCTTTTACGAGAGCATCAGTCGACGGGTTCATGATACATTGACATCGATCTAGGGGTCTGCATACCGATGTAGTCGAATGTAGTCTATAACCTTAAAACTGATTCTCAACTTGTATCTGTAAATCTTTACACCCCTAATAGACTCTATAAATAAAAATGGACGTAGGTTTCTGAAGAGTTGTTGTGAGTGCACCAGAACTGACACATAAATCGCTAATAAAATAACATGGAAAATAACATAATGGGGTAAAATAACAGACTTCATGTGCACATTATTTCTTAAAAAAAAAAGGAAACAAGCATTTTTTCCTCATGTAGTGAAATGTTTACTGTAGCAGCAAATGCACACAACAATATGCAGGTATAACATCATGACTCGTAGCAGCAACTCAGAGGCAGTCCAGGTTAACTTAGACGCCTGGCTATATACCGTTGTGTGGACACAGTGAAAAGGCCACAATCTATTTCACCTCCTAATCAACACAAAAATCATAAAAGCTTAAATACAAAATAGATCTTTTCTCTAACTGGGCCCCCTCAATCACTTGGAAAATATAATATTGCAGAAAATGTATTTACATCCTGGCTTTTAAACGCCTCTGTGGCCTGTGACAGGACGTCATGAAGAATATTTAACATACATCAAATGACACAAACTCATAAATTAATCAGAGAATCGATTCCATTAAAAAAAATTAATAAGAAGAAAAGCCCAAACCAAATTAATAGCAACATAAAAACTAATCAAACCATCACTCACACCATCGGATTCCTAATAAGAACTTAATCTGGAATTAAAATCAAACTATTTTTGGATTTAATAACGTCTCAGCAAACATTGGCACACATTGTTCAAAGGCAACCTCTTTGTAATACTTTGGCTTAGGACAGACGGCATGTGTCGGCCCACTAATCACCTAAGGCATTAATGAATATTGATCCAAAGACCAACCTCAACTGAACTAGAAATGACAGGAAAATACTTTGTGTAAATACTGATAATGACGATTGATCTCACGCTACCTGATTGTTAGATGCTTGTTTTTAAGTATGTCATTGTTAAGAGTCGCAGTGTGTTATATTAGTTATCGGGAAGCACTCGAGGAAGTCACATACTGTTAAGTACTTGAGTATCATGAATGCACAGTGCAAGTTCAAGGATAATACGTTGAGCATTTTGTTCAGCTTTTCTTTTCTTTTTTTGCTACATTACCTTCAAAACCCTCGACAAAAGCACGGTGGAAACATTTCAGGACGCAAAAATCTTCCTGAAGACACATTTCTTCAGTATTTATCCCCTGATGAGGAAACAGGAAACACTGATTTGGTGGTTTGCAGCTTAAAACTGGACTAAATTTAGTTAAAAAGTGATTTCTGACTATAAATGCAGCTCAAACAGCTGTTTTATGGAACCTATTTCAGCCCAGTTTGATCCTAAATGTCTTCTGACCTGCAAACCAACACACAAGTGCTTACTGCAATATTCCCTACCTTTGATTCTGCTGTTTTATCTACATCACACTCATAAATATCCCTCATTTCCACTTCACCGTCTCTGTCAGCATCCAAGCAGCGAGTCCTCCCAGTTCAGTCCAGTTGGGATGCCAAATGGGACAAGGAGTGGGATATTTCCAACACATCCCGTCCCATTTATTCCTGATGGGAATCCATCATTCCTCTTGGCACCACAGCTCCCGTCTGTAGCTGCAGTCAGTTTGTGTCTCTGGTAGTAAACATCTGATACTCTTAAGGTTTCATAATTGTCCACACAAGTCAGTAATCATGAAGCAGGGAAGAGCACTGCTAGAACCCGTCGTCATATTCTCCATCGCAGCCGTAATCTGGAGGGTGACAGACACAGAGGGAGAGATTACACACACTTATTATCATTATTGAAGAAATAATGATGAGAATGATGAGAAAATACTCCACTACAAGCAAAGGTCCTGCATTAAGGTATATGAGAAAGATTTACTTAAAGTATGAAGTTCCCTGTCAGCGTTATAATATTACATCTGATGTTGCTGCTGTAGTTGAAAGCTGAGCTCATCACAAACATTCAACACATCTGGACATATGTGGGTTTCACTGGACAGGAGGGGTAACTAAAGTAACTTAAGTGGTCAGACAAATGTAAATACTCAAGTTCATGAGTAAATGTACTTAGTTACATTCCACCATGATTATTTTTGTTGTTTTTAATTTTAACTTTGTTCATTTTAGACCATTTTATTTAGATAAAGTTCTTATAGAACAACATTGAACGGACTGCTGTTTCTCTTCTCATGCTCTTCACATCCTTAATGTAGGGCAATCTGTTACTGCTGTGTTTTTATATTACTCTACTGTTTTCTGTCTGGCTTTTATTTACTTGCTTTAATGCGTTTCTTTGTCTTGTCTAAACACAACTGTTTATTTCTTTTGTTTTTTTAAGAGTTAAAGGTATGATATTATCCTGGAACCTCTCCGTTGATCATCACCAGACTGGACGCAGTTGCTTAGACCTACAACCAATCAGAGCAGTGAGCAGGAAAAAGATGGCTGAGTTTTGTGTTGGTCTGGACGGACCTGCAGACTGAAGTCCAATCAGAGCTGCTAAACATGTGACGCTGCTCTCTCCAATCATTGTATAAAACCTGCCCCCATATTAAATAAACAGTTATTGGTCCGAACAGACCCAGAATCAGTTTAAGAATTCAGTTTGAATGAAGGGTGGCCAGAGCCAACGATCAATCAAATGGGCTTGGCAGATTCTGGTCTGGTTCCCAGGGTAGTTGAGACCAGGAATACAGTGAAACTCTGGTATCAGGAGCAAAACACAAGCTCTCTTCCCATTATTCATTATTTCCCATTATTGGAAAAAATACTCTACAGAAGAGCAGCGGGTGAGCAAGAGAAGCTTTAAGAGCCAAAAAGAGATTTTAATGGACGTGTGAGTGAGTGGCACTTAGGTAAACATGGTGGGTTTCCACAGAGACGCTGTGTGATGTGTGACTTCACCAAGAGCAACAACAGGTCAGACTAATAAAATGCGAAAAAGTGTCACTTCACTCTCTGCCTGACTCTAGATCAGTCTCCAGTGTCGGCAGGAGTCCGTCCAGCTCAACTGTCCTCTGGAGCTGCTCTGAGGCTGACCCTGACCTTTGACCTCACTGCGGAGGGGGCAGGAGTACAAACAGAGAGTTTCCCTACAGGAATCAATTAAGTAGCTCAGGAGTTTTAACTGAGGCAGAGTCAGGGACCTTAAAGTTTAACAGCCAGAGACGTAAAGGGAAGAAATTTAATCTTACCGAGGGCTCATTAAAACATACCAGGAGTCAGAGCCGTGACCCAGAGAGGCAGATTCATTAAAAAAAGTCATTCTAACTATTTCACAGTGCACACACTCGGCGTCCAACTGAGAAGTGACAAAGCTGTCTGACGCGGTCGGTGTCAACTAATTCAAATCATCACTGAGCCTGGAAGACTTCTTTAAATGACAGAGTCTGTCAGTGTGGTGGGATTGTTTCAGCCAATACAAAGAGTTAAGATTCATTGGTTTCCACTGGTGTGCAGCAGTTTTCTGACTGTCAATCAACTGAAAAACTAATCAAAAACTAGTTTAACAGCTAATTAATTGAAATAAAGATTAAGTGGCAGCTAGCAGTCAACAGCCAACAAAATACTGCTGTGGAACTCACAAAAGGCCTGAATCTACAGCCAGTGGGTGGTTTGTCTGTTCTGAGCTACTGTAGAAGAGAGAGGAGATGATAAAAGTTTCATTTCCATTGATCCATTGATTATACACTAGTGAAAAGATACTTATGAATATTATACTACATTGTAGAAAGTAATTTACAAACCAAGCCGTCAAATATTTGTTGGTATCTGCTCCTCCAATGGGAGGTTTTGCAGTTTTTTTGCCAATTAGGTTCTAAAGTTTAAATTTTTACAGAGTTTACTTTAGTTTTACATTAATGTTTCATTTATATTGTTTTGTGGTTAGCACCAAATAAGTCATGTTAAAACTTTACATTAGGAACATTTAATCAATTAACCAGAACAAATACTTAAGAAAAACATTTTAATGAATAAAATCACAATTTACCGCCCAGACCGACAGTGACTTCTAGAAAATTCATTAGTGAAGTTGATTTATTGTGGAAACGGATTGAAATAATCATTTTTTAACTCACTTTTTAGACTCAATCATAGAGAGTAAAGATGACTTAATGGGCTTTTTGTATATAGCTCAGTGTGGGTTAAAGCATCAGAGATTCGGTATCAGACATAATAGCGAGAGATATAAAACTGCACCATTTCAGAACATTTGTAGCAGTAGTACTTTGTAGTACTTTCAGATGTCATGTAGGCTGTAATACGTAATATGAATTTTAATAAATGAGATGGATGAAAAGCTGATCTGAAAACAGCCAGTAGCACCGACAGCTGCTGTCATACTGCAGGTTAAACAAACTGTGTGTGTGTGTGTGCGCGCGTATGTAAACTGACCGTTGCCGCCCAACAGGTCCATGGCACTAACACAAGGCTCCTCTTCCTCCTCATCCTCCTCGTCAGCAGCTGCATCATCGTAGACGACCGGCCCGCTCTCCACCACCACTCCGCTGGCGGGGGCTCCCACTGGCACCGGCAGGGGGTTGGCAATCTGAGCAAACAGGAAATATTGTCGGTCGTGAGCGTGTCGTTCGGTATTTTTAATATTTTTTCCTCTGCGTGACACACAAGAGTCCCCGGGGAAATCTAAACTAGATCTGATCTCATATGCCCCACTTCCTTTAAAATGATAAAAATAATAAGCATAAACATAGTGTAGTATGGTAGTGAGGGGTGGGAGCTGTAGGGCAGGTGGAGGGCACGCAGGGTAGTGAGGAGATATTTCATCTGCTGCTGCATTCCCACATATGACTAAATACAGCATCAGAGCGTGACCACAACCTTTATTATCTTACATTTACACATTATTCTCTCGTTTCCAATTCTACTTTTTAAAATCTGCACCGTCAACAGTGTACTTTGTATCGTACAAAAAGGGTCTGAAATTAACTAAAGCCTCGGGGCAAAAATACCCTTCAAAGTTCATAAAAAGCCTGTGAAATTAAAAATGAAGGGGTGAGGGTGAGCGCGGGGGCAAAAAAGTAATTAGAGCGCCCTTTGCTTTTCACCCCGTTCACATTGTCTTAGTTGAGCTGTCTGATGTTCGTGCGTGAATGTGACGACTTTCTACCCCCCCGTGGGGCAAAACACTGCTGATTCAAGTAGAGTCTGTAGCCAGGAGGGTCTTTCCAGTTGCATGCTGGGAGACAAAAACTGAGCCGTTTTTGATCAGAAAACTAAGCCGCCTGAAACGGGAGGAAATGTTGGCAGCAGTGAGAGAAAATAAACAACTGGTATAATAAAGGGAGGGGGGGGCATTTCCCAGCAGCTGAAACAACCATTAAACTTAGTGAGTATTAAAGTTCCATCTCTTATTTTTGTACATTTTCTCCCACAAGTGGCCCACAGTTCCACCAAATACACACTAAAAAGTCAATAAAAAACACAAAAAATGGCCACAAATGGAAGCCTCTGTTGAAGTTGTCTTATATATATTTTTTATAAATATATATTATATATATTCGCGTGGGGTTAGCTCTGGTTTAACCAAATGAAGAGTTAAGCCGTTAGGTAGCAACTATTGCGAGTTCTGTTGCTATGGAAACCTACAGGAGCTGCTGGTTCCGGAATAGTTTTTTACCCATTATGACATCATTCATTTAGTTACACGCTATTCAGTTTAGCTAGCTACAGTACGAGGTTGTAGTTGAATTTGTTTCAGCTCAGCCTACATTTCATTTTCAGTCCATGGAAGTGACATTGTGCATAATTGATTATCCGTAACTTTTTGCAATTTGATTATATAATCCCAAATTTGTTGACAATTGTTGACAGTCCTAATGCAAACTAATGCTCATTCACACACCGAGACACCTAACCAGGACGAACAGTAACCATCGTAATTGCTAAAATCTGTGAGCATGTTGGTCAGAACAGTTCCAACAGAACGAAATAACAACGGGCAGTCACACACTCATACAGGTTGTTAAACCAACAGATTATCTGAACCGCTTTGAGTGGACGTCAGACTGAAAGTGAGTGCACCTGAAACGTCGCCATTAGTCCTACATTGCACACAATGCACACAGCTACAAGTACAGAAGGTCAAAGCTGAAGCAGTAAGTGGGTCTGGAAGCCTTTGTAAAGCCTTTTTGTTTTACCTTCAAAATAGATTCAGCTAACCTGGAGGTTTGTTTACAACGGATCGTCTGACTCGTCGTATTTCTCTCCACGCTGGACTGATCCGTATCGAAGCCGCTGTTACCAGATCTCCATGAGTATAATGCTGTTATTAATGATAATAAAACCCGAGTTGGAACAAACTGTAGTTTTCCTTTAAGGTTTTAAACTTTTTATCAAAGAAATATTTATGCTGATTTATTATTAAGTCCATCCAAGCCTAATAAGTCACCCAAAATGTATTCTGAATGGAGGTTAAACTGTCGACCAGTTCTTATACAACTGTAACAGCCATCAGACACCATATCACCAAATATATATTAACACCACCATATCACTTCCTTCTACACTTACTGCACTTGATGAGTCGAGAGATTTGTTTCTAAACCTGTGCTGCTGTAGGACAGAAAGAAAGGAGGAAAATTTCCCCTCGGAAAACATCCTGACGAACAACTTCTCAGCTTCAATCTGAGCTTTATTTATTTTGCTTAGTGATGAACTGTACAGATCTCAAAACGCAAACAAACTGACACTGGGGAGGACAGGAGTGCACGCTGTGGAAGATTTCATTTTCCTGTTTCCTACCTGCCTTAAACCAGAGAAGCTAATAAAATATCTAAAACAAGACTTAGTTTCTGTCTAAATGCGGCAGATTCTTCGGCTCTGGAATGACACAAATGTACATTCACTGCAGCAGAACCCATCATGTTCAGTTTTTCCGGAGCGACTAAAAGAGGAAACCTGCGTGTTATCACTTTCCCTTCACTCAGGGCTAATTATAAAGCTGGAGGAGAAGCAGGTGGAGGGTCCACAGCGTGACGGAGAGATATTTCTGTTCTCCTCAGCAACAGCCTGTTGGAGTCCCTGCTGGGGCCTTCCTCCTCCTGCCATCTCTCCCTCCAATTTGCCTTTCATTTCCTCCTCCTACTCCTCCTCCCCTTCCTCCCACCTTTCTTTTATTTCACGTTTCCTCTATTTTGCCTCTCTTTTATTCTACCCACATCCTTCTCTCCTTCCTTTCGTTCCTTTACACATTGATTCTCATTTTTGGCTCAGACTCTCCTTCCCACCATTCCGCACTTCCTCCTGTTTTTCTATCCGCAGACTTTGATAGAAACCCAACGATTTTACAATGAAGATATATCCAGAGCATGAAAGATCCACAGCAAAAACCCAGCGACATCCTTCCCTTTCCCCTCAGTGGATCCTTGCAGACTTTAACCTCTGCGGGATTCACATCACAGGAGCTGGGCGCCTTTTTACTCCCAATGAACCGAAGCCGCTAATACAAAAACACTAAAAACAGAATGAAAAAAAGAACATAACAGCATAAACACGGTGCACCAGACTAATTAGGAGGTGGGAGAGGTTAAATGGGTCATGGTGAAGGTCTGTGAGAAGGACAAGAAATATGGTTGTGTGTTTGGTGTGAGCTATTAGACACTACTGAGATTATGTTGCATGTTATTTACACTTTGAGTCTCAGCGCTTTAACAAGAGAGCAGCTCGTTAGGAGTGAGAATGCAACTCGAACCAACTACAGGAAACCACCGCTCAGAGAGGGTTTTATGGGTGTGAGGATGCTGGCATCTGATCGCCTGCAGTTACTCATGCATGGAACTGGCAGAACAAGATTAAGTGAGAGCAAACAACAGTGTGGATTAATGTTCGCGTCCGGCCGTTTCTTTAAGTGTTTTAAATGGCACGCCAACCAGAAAGTATAAAATTACAGGAAATGGCAACGTTAAAAGGTCCAGTGTGTAACATCTAGGAGGATCTATCAGCAGAAATGGAATGAAACTACTCATAGTTTCATTAGTAAATAATCACCTGAAAATTAGTCGTTATGTTTTTCGTGACCTTAGAATGAGGCATTTTTATCTACAGACGTGCGTGAAGGGACAAACCAAACACTGACTGTTCACTTTCTACGCTGCCATTGTAGTTTCTCCTTTGTGCTTGGAAGGGGAGGGTGACGCGAACGAGTTGCAATCTGCGACTACACTCCTAAACTGTACACATTTCATGTCTGAAATGATGACTTTTTTCAGATATGAATCACAAGAAACACTCTTTGTTTCGCAGTTGATGGGTTATGTCCACGCCCCTTCCTCTCTGACATGATTAGCATAATTAGCCTTAATGGATTAATCAGCATTAAACCAATTAAACAGCAGCTAAACCTATATCAGTAATGTTTGGTATACAACAGGATAAAATGACAAAACACTCAAAATCCTTCATTTGTCTGACTGACAGATGAAGCCAAAGGAGAAGCCACTGTAGACCTAGGTCTAGCCAAAAAGAACAAAGTTAGCCCAATGAGAGAACGTATAAAGATCTACCAATCTACAATGCAGACAGTTATAGAATAACTAAATCCATCAGGGATCCACAAGGCTGCATCTTATCAAATAGAAGTCAGCTGCCTGATGTGGATCAATTTGTGGGTCCTTCACACCAAAAAGGTTGAGAACTACTGCTCTAGAGAGATCTACTGCTCTAGAGAGATCTACAGCTACGTGATGTTCACATAGTAGCATACAAGTCATTGCTTCTTCAGACGGTCATGAGACAAAAGCAAAAGTTCCTAAATAACGTCCACATTAAGACAACTACTGAATCAGCCTGCAGTCATCTTCAGAATATATCAGGAATTAGACTGTCTCAGCAGGAAGAGTTAACAGCAGGTTAGACTACTGTAACGCTCTATTTACAGGTCTCAGATCAGAGAGCTGCACACTGCTGCTACAGTCCTCATTAAAATCCAGGAGAGACCACATCAGTCCAGCTGCCAGATCTTCACACTGGCTTCCTGTGTGTCCAAGAATGGACTTTAAAATACTACTGAATGGTTTATTTTTGATCTGCTGCTCTGTTATGAAGCGTCCACACCTCTCAGATGGTCTGGGTTCAGGTCTCAGGTCGTAACTGAGCAGTTTTTATGCTCCAAAAATCTGGAACAAACTCCCACAACACTTTAGGTCTGCCCTAACTCATATCTTCATATCTTACACTGAGCTGCAACTCTTCTATGGTTTAATCCGTCTAATCTATTTTATCTTATTTTAATCTTTGTTTTTACTTTGTTTTAATCCTTTTAAATCTTATTTAAATGTCTTTTTTGATATGAGTTATTTTTTTTAACATCTTAACGCCTTTATGTCTTATGTAAAGCACTTGGTTGTTGAAGGCTGCTAGACAAATAAATTAACCTTGCCTTGATTTCCTTAGAAATGTCATCCTCTGCAAATGGCAAGACCTTTAAGTCTCTTCAATAGCTCTAATTCTGCTTGTTTGTTCTTACGCTGGTGTGAACAAAATAATTTGTTTAAACACACAAAGCGGTGAGCGATGAGAGCTCGTTCAGCCTCTCAGTGCAGTCCTGCTTCATCGGGGTGAACGAGGAGGTCGCCGCGTTTCTACAAGATGAGCTGAAAACGCTGTCATGCGGTTTGCCGCTGGCCTGGCCTGGCCCGACAGCTCCTGTGAGAACCCAACTTCAAATAGACTCAGCCATCAATTGCCAAGACTATTGCTTGCATAAGCAGTCTATAGCTGCAACGCCAGAGCGACTGTCTGCAATTCAAAGCTCCTCTCCCGTGACCTCATCGCCCTTTTCAGATTTCTAAGCCGCTCTGAAAATCCCCACATCTCTCCGACTGCACTGCCTGCTCCCCCTCCATCAGCCAGTTCAGACTAAATGTGGTTCAAGGGAGTAGGAGAAGAGGGGAGAGGGCAGCAGAGAACAGCTGGGCCAGTTTCAATTGGCAGAAATCAACTCATTACTCCTTCTGTCTTGTAAAGTGATCATTTCCTCCCTTGGCTTGTTTGAAAAATGTACAGACTAATTGCTGGGTCACTGACGAGGGTGAAGGAAATCTGTTTTTTTTTGGTGAGCGAGGAACAGAGAGAGCTTGGCGAGGCACAAACATCTTTTCAATCTGGTCCTGTCGCTGTGATGAAACGGCAACATTACATAACAGGAGCAGCGAGCGAGGAGCAGCCTCAGCCAATGGCGACGGCCGTTTGCCTCCAGTTCCCAGGGGGAGGCGAGGGGGTTGCTAAGTAACAAGCCTTGTTGACCCGGCCCCTCGTGGCAATGTTTTCTTCCTGGTTGACAGAGCCTGAGCTCCCCGAGCTCCTCCATTCAGAGCTGCCAACAGCACATGATGGAGAGAGAGACAAGGTGAGGGGGAGGAGGAGGAGGAGATGGAGGGATGGGAAGGAATGTGGAGAAGGAGAGGAAATATAAAAGGAGAATGACGGGAAAGAGAGAGGACAGCAGCAGAGCGAAGCTTTGACGGGAAGAGGCGAGGAGGAGAGATTTGGGAGGGAATTAAGCATAAAGTGAAATGATGAGGAGGTGAGAAGGGAAAGAGTGGGAGATTTGAAAAAGGAGAACAGCAGGTAGGAGCTGGAGGAGTATTTTTCCCCACTGTAAAATCCCATTTTAACGTTTTGTTTTAGTCTTTCCAGCAATCACCAATGCTGGTTTGAAAAATAAACGCTTAATTCACCAAGTTAGATATGAAAAAATTGATAAAAATGGCCAAAATGTAAACTAAATGTACTATAAGTGTGTATTTCAGCCACTGACAGGCTTAGATTGTTATTGTAAGAGTGTGACAACATTAGGAAATGATCCCTACAGAAACAGACCTTTAATTTAACCACAAACAGCTGTAATATTGCTATTAGTCACCACCAGACACCAGAGACAAAAACAGGGATTTTACCTCACAGACCAACGTAACTTCATTCAAAGTGGACAGAAAATAAAATATAACTCATAAAAAACGTCTTTGTTAGTCCTTCCAACAATCACTAACTCACCGTGAAATAAATCCTTAATCACCGAGTAGATTATAAAAACAGCAGTTTCAGTCGTTCTACTCAGCAACTTACACTGTTACCCTTTGGAAAATAATCCTGCTTTAACTGTGTTCCTTAGAAATCAAGTATTTTCCATTAGTTTGCTATATAAAAACTACAATACCCATGAGCCTCAGTTGCTGTTACTATGGAGAGGAAGCCAGTCAAAAAACATGAAAATGCTTCATTGCTGCAATTGGGACATTTAATATTTAACTTCGGCTCACCATCACATAACATAATTTAAAGGTCTGTGATTGGATGTTTCTTACAGAAATGCACCATGGGACTTGTAGTTGACTTCTTCTCTTCAGTTTTAATGTCCACAGGCTTCTAACTTTGGCTTTTTTTTTTTTTCCCCAAGAACCGGATGAGTTCTGACACAGTTGTTCATCTTGTGTCCTCAGGAGAGTGTTACCCAAGATTTTAAGTGCTGCGACTGTCGGCCACCTAACGCTGGACTCCCAAAATAACTCCTGCCACTTTACTTCTGGATGAAGAGCAAGTGTTGAAGAGAGAGTAAGTAAATCATAAGAAATGAGACAGATCGGCACTGGCGCGAAGCGGGAACAGAAGATAGGACATTCAGGAATGTGTAAAATGAGATATGGGGGAGAAAGAGGAGTACAGATTGTATATGAAGTACAGAAAGCCAAAGTTAAGACTCTGAAGATGATGTAAAGCTACCTGTGATTGAATTTGGGTCCAATTTAAAATCAAATTAAGACACAAAGTTGGAAGAACTGGCCTATTTCTCCCTGAAGATGGCTGGTAAGAGCTGTGAGGCTATAAATGGGCAGAATGAGGACATCCGGAAATTAACTGTTCAAAGACATGAAGTTTAAGTGGGTTTGTAAAGCAGATAGGACACATTGTACCACTAACCTTGTCCTCTGTGAATTCATCTGAGAGCCGGCGACTGGCCAACAGAAGCCCATCAAAAAAAAAACGCTTCCAAAAGTGCCGTTTAAGACATTTTTATGTTCAGGTTTAAGGCCGTATTTATTTTAAGACCCTATTGGAGATTTTTTAGGAGCAGTGAACGCCCCGGAGGGAGGACGAGAGTGAGGGAGGAGTAATAATGGAAGGACAAACAAAAGAGGAAGTAAGGGTTCAACTTTCACACGGCCTGAGTGAAGATTTATTCATCCCCGTCCGCTCTGCAGGGGATCGCAGCAATCAGCTTTGAACGGCCGACTGGGAGGGACTGACGGGGAATTACAGCCCGTCTCCAGGTGTACTCACAGCTTCATTATGTGCACACACAAACCCTCTGGGTTTCTATGTTCTAAAATAGTTCAAAGATATGTCTATATTTTCTTATTGTATCCTGCTAACAAGCGTTGTGCGTATCCACAGTGTGATGTTCCTCCGAGCAACAGAGCTCCAGTCAGTGTTCACTAAATTTAATAGAGACTTTTTTAATACCACAAAGGATGCTATTTAATATCTTTTTCATTGTCATGCTGATCAAAGAATGACAGAAAACCAGTAGGGACAATAAGGCTTACAATTATATTACATTTATATCATATTTTTGTCTGTACTTCCCAGTGGTACACAATAATAATTCTTGGTAAGAGATTAAATCAATTAATGCAACATAGAGCGAGATGAGCCGAAAACTGATGAGCGGATTAACTGTGTTTGCTAAAATTGTTATGAGTTGAGCTTTTGAGCAACTGTGGCTACCACTAATAATAATACTACTACTACTACTAATAATCCATATAATAATAATAACCCATAATAATAATCCATAATAACTCCACAGCAGCCTCCTGGATGCCCAACCCACTGTTGCTCCAGTCTCATTTGAATATATTTTGTTGTCTGTGGTTGTGGGCTGTCAGGAGATGTTGGATCTCTATAAACTACAAGACCTTTGTAAATGAATGGATTCTGTGCTCCAAATACTCACCACAGCACCAAATGTGGATTAATCCGCGGCTGAAAATAGTCCCCAACAAATGCACTGTTCAGTCCTGTTTGAGTGACGGTATAAAAACTACAGAGAGCAGCTATTTTAGGAAATGACTGAGGCTTTTCCAGTAATCTAACTATATAATAATGAGACGTTTTACACCTCCAGTGGGAACCAGTGGGAACCAGTGGGCTTGTGGCTGAGAGCTACAGACAGAGATTAGAAGTCAAAGGTGAGACGAATACGTTTGGTTTTTCGATGGGATTTGTTGATTGGAAGAAAAATGTAGAATAATCGCAGCCTTATTCTTTAAGACTTTTGCTGCTTATATTAAGTATATATATCTATCATACTATTTATTAATATCATTATTATATACTACTATATAATATATCGTATATATATACAATATACTATCATTTATTATATTTACATATACTATATTATATATATACATCTTATTTACATTATATTACATATATATTACTATTACATATCATATATAACATTATTACTATATAATTATCTATATTATACTATATTTTCATCTAACATGATACATATTTATTATACCTATATATATACTTATAGTATATATACTATTTTATTATATATTATTATACAGTATTATATATATCTATATCATAATATATACATACATATCATATACTAGTAATATATTACATCATCGTAATATATAATTATAATGTACATAATCTATACAACATGTTATATACAACATATTTTTATACATATAACTGTATATACCTATCTCATAACTAACATGATACATATATTAATAACAATGACATATACATATAGTTCCTATATAATATTATACTATATATATACATTATACATATACAATATATATACATATACAGTATACAATAATATATATATATTATACACATAATTACACTATCATATTATGTACAGTTATCACAATATACATTATAATCACATAGTTATACATTTTATACATATATATACATATATGGATCGATTACTATCAGGTTATATATACATAGTACATTTCAATCTAAATACATATATAGATATTATAATATTATAACTACATTATCACATATACTATATTCATTACTACTTTATTATCTAGCAATATATATATGTATATTACATATAATATATCATATACACTTAAATACATATCATTATTACAAGTAGTCATTATCAATACTATATACATATATATACATATATTATACATATATATATACACACACACACACACACACACACAAAAATCTACTCATTTAATTGAGTACCTTCCTCACACTGATGACAGTTCTGTGCATACACTCAAAGATATTAAAGAGGAAGACGTCATTAGTCGACTAGTGGTTTTAAACATTCCTACCCGTGCTAGTCAGTTAAACTATTATTCATATTTTATTAAAGGAGGCCTTTGTTATAAAACAACAGTTAACTGTTAAATAAAAGATGTTACACAGACACCCGCCACTAGTGGAAGTAATATAGTGGATATAGCTAAAAGATGGCAGCTTGTAAGACCAGCAGGTCTTATTTTTTGTCTGAAAACATAAATAATCTTTTCAAGTCATCTTGTTTTAAGAAAATACATCTAACTGTGTCTTAATAAGATATTACAGCTAATATTGAACTCAACTTTACGTGTAACAACGGTGGTTAAAGTTCTCAGTTTAAGAGAAAGTAAGAGAACGTTTCTGGAGTCTTCATTTAAGACATTAAGTCATTTCCTTGCTAATTATTAATCTTAGATTAAAGTGACCTAAATGCTTATTTTAAGAATCTTAAATCAGAGTTTTCATCATCTGTAATAAGAACAACTTTCTTACATTTTTGCCATTTTTTTCCAGTTTTGAGGCCTGTTAGTCTTTCAGTGGTTAGATTTTCATGCTAGTTTTAAGAGTTCTAGCCAAGCAGAATTGTCCGACCCCACTGGCAGATTTTATTGCTCAATAGAAGAAAATGTTTCTAGAAGGGCTGTTTTTAGAAGTGTAGTGTTTTGATAAACTGTCATATGACCTCTGGACTGGAGCGTGACCACATTCAGCACGGCGGACATGTTAACGACGTTAACCTAGCACTGCTAACGTTAGCCACCCTCAGATAAACCAAGATGGTTTACGGTCCCAGCCCACAGACGCTGTGATCCCGCTCAGGGCCGATTATCTTTTGATTAGTAATATGTTCAAATGGCTGTTAAAATACAGGCGATATATTTTCAGACAGTGTTTGTGTTCGTTACTTTCAGACTAGTCGAGTTAAATGTCTGTTTAATCGAAATTAGTTGCCAGATACAAAAGATACATTATGAAAGACCGGGATTTTGATGGTTGACACATTCCTATGTATATTTCATCATGTTTTTGTAGCTTTCTTATTTTCTGACCTGCTCCCCAGTTAATGTGTCGTTTCTGCTTTTTGTCGGTTTGTTTGGCACAGACTTCACAGCAAATTCTACTTCATTCTCCAAACTCCCAAATATCAATCATTACTTGCTGACTTTAGACCTTTTTTTTTAAACTGCAGACAGTTTCTGGTAAATCCCACTTGCAACAATATGGTTAATGTAGTGTGTGCGTGTGTGTGTGTGTGTGTGTGTGTGTGAGTGTGAGTGAAAGAGAGAGAGGCAGATAAGAGTGTTTTAGAGAGGGGAGAAAATCTGAGCGGGAACTTATCTGTGCGAGTGATTGACTGCGTGACTGCGTGTGTGCATCTGTTAAGTGCACGAGGGCGAGCAGCGTCTAAGAGAGCGAGCAGGAAGGCGAAGAAAGCGAGCGGGGTGGCGGGAGACGAAGAGCAGATGTGGGGAAAAAATGAAGGGCAGCTCACCTGCTCTACGGCGAGCTTCTTGCTGGGCTGTCCGGTGATGAACGGCTGCAACCTGCAACACAAACAACAATCAGATTTCACATTCTATGATTTACAGGGTTCAAACGTCCTTTTCCAGGACCTTTCCAGGACCTTTCCAGGAGTGGTGGCAGCAGCTTTTGTCACCAACCAACCTAGTGTAAAACCAACGTCTCCAGTCTGCAGACTACGTAGACACTGGAGAGTTAGCCTCTCTGAGCTGCTAGCTTAGCTAACGAATGTAGACCCATTAGACTACACTTTATTAGCTTTTGTGGCACGCTTTGTTGTTCTCACTACAGGCCATTTGTAGATTGACATTACTTTGACCACCGCTCAATTAAAGTTATATTTATTCTATTTCACAGAAAATTCAAATAGACTCAATGCCGAAAAGATCGCTGCAAGTTCGTTCCACGTGATGTCGTACTGCGGTTTCTCCTACCGACAGTCGAAGACAGTCTTTTCCAGAACAACTGATTATTTCCAGGATATTTG
>NW_023339873.1:2258966-2259176 GCF_004916995.1 Morone saxatilis
TTAATCAATTTCCAGACGTTTCCATAACTGGAAAATTAGTCTATATTTCACTTTTCTGACATATAAAGTAACAGTCCTACTTTGCGAATATGCATCTTGGATTAAAAATGTGCGACATGATGCATTTTAAATCCAGGAACAAGACAATTAGTAAAGCAGGTTCACAAATTTCTGATGTTTAGTATATAAACTAACTTTATCTAAAACAAA
>NW_023339873.1:2259276-2267627 GCF_004916995.1 Morone saxatilis
AGCTTAACTGTATCGCCAGTAAGGAACTAGCTATAGAGGGAACACTTTAGGGGATGAAAATGTGAAAAACATTTATTAAGAATCACTGTAAGACAATAGGTAAATTAGCTTCAACAGTTTTGCTCGACTGCAGCAGAGATACCAGCAGGACGATCATTAACATCCGGCGAGCATTGATTACAATATTTTTATTTGCTCACGCTTTTATTTAAGGATTTATGTTTGACACACAGGTTGCAGGATTTCATTTCGATTACTACGGCTTGCTCTTTTGAGTCTGTCCTGTTCAGGCAGACCGCTCCAGGAGTTTACCCCGACACTGGACGAGATGCGAGAAAAAAATAAAAAAAATAAGAAAACTGGCGTGAATGTGAAATGAGCCCGAGCTGTGACTGACAGGCAGACTGGACTGACTGTCTGTGAGCGAGATCTCTTTCCTCGAATACATCAGCGATGAACGTAACCACCCGGCGGCAGTAATTCCTAAGCAGCCATCCCACACTCCCACTGGCTAATTCAGCATCGTTCCGGAGGCTCCAACCGCCCCTTCCCTGCCCCACCCGCCGGCGCTGAGCCCTCCCCTCTGGGCTTACAGTAAGTGCTCTAACTTCTCACTGATAAAAGAGAGAGAGACGAGAGGAGAATAGGGAGGAGAAGAATGAGAGAGAGAGAGAGAGAGAGAGCACGAGAGAGATGCGCACTTTTAATTAATCTGCTATAACCAGGGGAAAGAGGGGGAGAAAGTGGGGAGGATATGTGGCATCTTCACCCCCTCAGACACTACCCCCCTCCTTTATACAAGCTCATTAGAAAATCCTAGCCAGGCCGGCGAACCGCTCCCCGCTGAGAGGACTATTCAAGGCCACCCCCCTGTAAATGTGCTAGACTCTACTGGCTCCCCTGGGCCTTGACCCCAGACACTGGGGGAGAGAGAGGGAGAGAGGACGGTGACAGGGTGACGAAGAGGAGGAAGGTGCAGAGAGAGAGGGCACAAAGGAGCAGAAGAATAATAAAGAGGGAAATGGCAGAGAAAGGAGGGGAGGAGGTAAAGGAGGGAAGGAGGAAAGAGAGGTAAGGAGGTAAAGGAGGGAGGTTCTAAGGAGATAGAGGGATAAGAAACAGGAACCAGCAGTGAGGGAGGTGTAGAAGGAAGTGGTTTTTGGATTAAATCTCATCAAAAGATCGTTGACCCGACTCCAATGATCAATACAACTGATTCACCTTCATTCACTGTCAGATATAAACAAGATGGACCCCACATGGTTACTACCACAGCCTCAACACTGTAAAAAAAGAAAAAATCTGTAGGTTTACGAGGTTTTTCTCGTCTATTTTACAGGTTTTTTTCTGTATTTTTTTTAAAAAACATGAAAATATTAATAAAATTATAAAGATAACCTGTGAATTTACATGTCTAATCTAAAATACTAATAAATGAAAATATTTCACATAAAAAGATACAAAATATATATATAGTGTTCACCTGAATTTATAAGTAAAATGTATTTTAATTATAGGAAATTACCGTATTATTTTCTGTTATTTTACAGTATTTCTTTGATGCCGGAATATTACAGAGTTTTCCATGATTTTTCTTTTACAGTGAACATTTAATCGTTACTGAGGTAGGAAGAATGAATCCTTCGATTGATTTGAGACTGTTTCGTCATTATAGTCGTTTATTAAGTAAAAAGGACAAAACATTTTCCCCACAGTTGATATCGTTGTAATCGAGTATTTTTCTGCATTTCGGATTGTTGATCGGACAAAACAAGAAATCTGGATTTAAAGACATATTTAACCTTTACATTTTACGGAACCAAACAACTGATGAATCAAAGGAAGTCTCAGTTAGAGCCCCAATATTGACATTTCCTCCCTTTATGCTGTGAAACTGCTCATGTTTCACAGCGTGCAGTTTAATCTGTATTAATATGTCCTTATTGTTATTAAAGAGGACAAATGGACTGAGGTTTCTGATAAATGGGTGTTCAGCTGTGGATGGAGCTACTTCATTAACTAAAACAGAATCAATTTTTAGTCATCAGCATCACCAGTGATCAATGATGAAGAGGGGTCAGAGGTCAGGGCGACAGGGAACATCAGGAACCTGGTTTACCTTTGGGTATTTGCTGATACCGATATTAGCATTTAGACCATTACAGTTCTAATCTAGTTATGATATAATATATCATCATCTTCATCTTCATGCTATAGTGTTATTGTGAGCCTGTTAGCATTTTAGCATGTAGCTAAAAGCAGAGCGGTGCTTTAAGAGGCTGTGGACCCAGTTAACTGTCTGCAGCTTTATTGCAACTGTTCGTCTACAGCAGTGGTTCCCAACCCTTCTCTCCTCCTACCAACTGACTCACTGTTCAGCTGACACACTGAACACAATAACTGCAGGGAGTTTGTGTAAAACCAGTGATTTGGGTGAATTTTGAGCAGATTACTTCCTTTGAATATTGATCAGAGATTAGTTTTTTCTGATATTTAAGGACACTTTAATACAATTATTAGTCCCTTTTGCTCGGCCGTTGTTAGCTCTAAAGCAAGACCTTTATCAGTGTTTGTCAGAGAGTGACGGCTCTTTGGATACATTTTATGTTCAAAGTTTGTCTTAAAGAAAAATCAAAACTCTAAAAATAACATTTTTATTGAGTTTTCTTCCTAGAAATAAACACAATGCTGTCATACAGGCCTACTGTGTTTATTTTAAACGTTTTCTTACACCCCTTAAAACCAAAAAGCCCTGGCGACCTCCTGTGAAGCTTTGGCGACCCCCTAATAGGGGTCCCAACCTGCAGTTTGGGAACCACTGATCTACAGAATATATCAGCAGTTTTGATGAAGAGGTTTGTTATTCATATGATTTTGACAGATCTTAAATATTGATGATCATGAAGTTAACATTACTTGTATAAAGTTGCAAAGTGTTAAAAGTTAAATGTTTTTTGGAAACTACAACACGAAACCAATACAGATTTGTCTTTATATCCTTTGTACTTTTTTAGCCCGTATGGACGTAAAATAGGTCTTAAATTGCATTAATAATGGTCTTTAAATGCTCTGTGTAACCTGTTGAAACCCTGATATTAAGTTCTAACTTTACCTCCTGTTATTTGGTTTGTGGCTCAGAGTCTAAATTCTACATCAGCAGCACGTTTCCATCAACAGTGTCCTCGTTCTTTAGGATATTTCACACTGATCTTTCCATGGACAGATTTTAGTGGGACTCGCACATAAACTGGACCAAACTGAGTTTCTTTTTGTAGTTTTCCAAATATTTTCATTTCCAGTTCTTACTGAGAGACTCTGGAGGCTGCTCTCTCTCTCTCTCTCTCTCTGTCTGTCTCTCATTCTCACACTCTGCTGCATTAGAGCCACTCCTCCTCTCCATTTTATACATCTTATAATCGTGTTGGGTCTCTTCTCATTTACATTATCTGCTGTGTTTGCGCGTCTTCTTGACATTTTGCAGTCGTTTTGCTCGTTAGCGTCGAGGTGAGGCGTTCGTACCGACCTCGTGTTTTTTAATCTGGCTCTCTGCTGATTGCATCTGTTTGTTTGTTTTTAAATCAGCCTCCGTTTCCAATCAGTCAGCCCAGCACGGATAAACCGAGACAAAGCGATGTAAGGGAATAATTTCATTATTCGTACAATAATCCAATCAATAACATAACGAGAAGGAAGGATGAGACGGAGGGGAGGAATAATCTGCAAACTGTGGGGTTGAATGAAATTAGTTCTGCGATGAGCTCGGATGTAAATAAATGATGATAATAATCGGAGCTTCCAACTCGATTTTCCAGCTGGGGACTGGGTACACACACACACACACCGCTACAGCACAGCGCACACCTACAACAACACACACACACACACACACACCACACACACACACACACACAGTCTCCTTCAGCACAATTAAATCAGGCATAATCACACAACCCCCACACACCACCAACTATCGGTGCCCACTCATACTTTCCCAGACCACTAAAGTACACATATACCACACACACAACACACACACACACACAACACACACACACACACACACACACACCACACACACACACACACACACACAACAACCCTGTATGCGCAAACACACAATAGGACTCACACACCTCATTTGGTGAGAGAGGTGTGTCCATTTCAGGCTGCACGCAGTGCATTGGTGGGGCCGGTGGTGCAGCTTGGCAGGAGGAGACGCAGATTGCAGCCAAAAGAACTGATTGTGTTTTCTTCTCCTCTTGGACGGCTCCATCCAGCACTGGCCCAGTTCAGCGCCACACACGACACACACAACACACACACAGTACCTGGTACTGTGTATTCACAGGAGATTATATAGATGCGGCGTGTGCACAAACACACACAGGGATACAAACACACTCTGCTGCTGTATTTGTGGGGACATTCTTCTGTTAACCTCCAACCTTCAACGGACAACGAGGAGTTTCTAACTGCTTATCCAACAGTCTCAGTTTAATACTGAAGCCTCTGTACGACCTTCATAAACAAACCACCATCAGCCAGAAGTTTGGCTACTTCTACAGTAGTTATTATTAATGTCTGCCACCGGGCCGCCAGAAGCCCTCGTAGGGGCTTTAAAATGTAGGTGTGTAGGATTCAGGGCTGTTCCCGAATAAAGATTCTCCTAGTCAACTAGTCGTTGCACGTATATATACACAACATATATATCTATATTTTAAATACTAAACGGCAAATGTGGTAACGATTGGGAACGTGTGAGAACAACCAGCAAGGAGACACAGTGTAACGTCACTAACACTGTTCTAAAACAAATACTGGTGGACTTATCACTACCATGGATGATGGATAACGTTAACACTTATTAGTTACAATTAACTGGCTACGAACTCGGTCCTCTCCTGTCCCTGCCTGAACCGGCGGTATCTTCATCCTTTTTAGAGTCCTGGTTGGAGCCACTGTAAATAACCAGGCCTCTGTCAGTCCCAGAGGCTGTGAACGAGGGGTGAATCTTTATATAACTTAGCCGTTTCAATTACATTTAGGCTTAAAGTTGAGCATAATTAAGGACGTGGCTGCTTTGAGCGATATGTGGGTGTCGACAGAGGCGTCTGTTTTCAGTAACCAGGCTTCATTCTGTGACACACACAAACACACAGCGTATTTAGGGTTCAATACCGGAAGCTGAATGTCAATACAAGAGCTTTTCCAATTTAAGCACAAAATAAAGAGAAGAGGAGCCTGAATTTGACTCATCACACTACAGAAAGTCATGAAATAATAAATGTGCAGAATTTAAAAGTGAACACCAGATTATCCCTAAGGGGACATGCGGGTTGCATGTCTAAACCTGTTTTAATTTACAGCCACTGAACTACACAGTGAAGAGATGAGAGCTCAATTTATTTAAGTTCAAAAATAAAACACCCGTAGTTATAAATGAGTAATAGCTAACACCCAGAACAGTGTTTGCAGCCCCTCACTTACAGTAACAATCTGACCGCCTTTTATTCCAACTCAACAACGTCACTTTAATGTTTCTAGTGAAGGAAGTACCCTCAATTTGGGGGGATTTCCATCAGTTTCTCTGTGCTTATGAGATGACACACACACAGGCCATATTTAATAACCCACTAACCCATCCATGGCTGTTTGATGAGAGCTGTGACATTTCTCCAGATGGATGGGATTTCTGGGTCATTTAGCGCCCGGCTGCGCACTGCGGCGCCGGGTTCATCCTTCGCAGATATTTTGGGGACCGTGACTGGTCTTGTGAACAGAGATTAGCCATTGAACGGGGGGGGTCTCTCTCACCCTCACACACACACACACACACACACACACACACACTTTAATGGGAGATAGTGTGACAAAAGAGACATGCAGTGCAGCTTTCTGATGGAGGGAAAATGCTTGAGCCAAAAAGAACAAACAATAAAAGTATTTTATAGAAAGTGAGAGTGAGTTATAGGCCAGTGTTCACTATGTGTGTGTGTGTGTGTCAGAGGCTGGTGGCGTGACCAGAGGGGAGGATCACAGTGTTACACACCACTAATCACACAAATGGGGAGGATCACACGCTATTAACAAACACCTACACACACGCACACGCACACACACACACACACACACACACCCCAGAGCCATAAGGTCTGAGAGATCAAAGGGTTAACACGAGTATGATCTTTCTCACACACACACACACACACACACACGGCAGTCCCTCATACTACAAAGCCAGACCTCGTGGCGACAAAGTCACACTCCGTTTTCTAAAAAAAACTCTTAAAAATATTCAATCTCAGACAGACTCTGCTCTTAAATGATACCCACATCTTTCTCCCTCGCCCTTTAATGTCAAACTAGCAGCGCTACCTCTGCTGTCATTTATTGCAATACAGCAAAATGCACAGGCAGCAGTATGGATGAATTCACAGCATGGGTTGGGTCTAAACGCATCTCGAAGTGAACTTCAGGGGGGGCTCACAAATTTAAAAATAAAAATAAAAAGTACCAGGTACTAGAACTAATTGAAGGCTTTGATGTCTCCAACTTCATAAGCCATAATTAGGAAAAAGTTGTCTTCTGTTTTTCTCTTTAAAGGACAAAAACGCTGCACAGTTAGTTCACTGCACTGTTTACCATATTAGGCTGCTTTGTTGTTGTTACAGCACATTTTATAAGGTCTAAAAGTATATTTGATAGAGAAACTGATTGGACATAGAAATATAAACAGTAAAAGAGGGAGATGAATGGATGTCCAAAATACAGAGAACTAAGAACTTCACAGTAAAGAAAATATATGGGTTATTTTATTATAAGTGTGTAAGATTTTGTGGCATCTCGCTTCACTCGCTTTATTTTTCTCTTTGCTGTTTCTGTGTCTGACTTCCTGCCAGCGTGATCTGCTCTGTGCTCAGTTCTGAACTACAACGGTAGATTTTGGGGGAACAAAAACAAAACGATTCCTACATTCAGGTGATTATACACCAATAAAAACACACCTATGAATATTAGATTCTCCTAAATGTTGCACACTGGACCTTAAAATGGATAAGGGTCAATGAAAACCAAGTTAAGACTGAAAAGAGAAGTGTGGGAAGGAACATCTCCTACAGAGGTTTTACAAATACACACACTACACTGCCAAACCTTTGTGGACATCCGATCTATACTTTGGGCCTGGAGACGTTTTCATGGTTTGGGCTCGATGCTGCAGCACACGATGATATTTTAGACAACTATGTGCTTTAGACGTTGTGTTAACAGTTTCTGTTTGTCCATTCCAACATGTCACCTCCCCCCGGTGCTCAAAGGCAGATCCATTAAAGAAAAATGGTTTCTCGCCAGACCTGATCCCCCAAAATCAGGGTTGGATCTCTAAAGCTCTTATGGCTGAATGTAAACTCTTGAGCATTCAGCTCTCTCTTTTTTTATTACGTTTAAGAATCAGACTCCTTTAATCTGCCTCTTCACGTGTACCCAGAGAGGACTGAGGCGGTAATTCATCATTTCAACAAATGGGTTCAAACAGGTTCTCCATAGTGACATAGCAACAGCCGTAACCACGACCAGCACTTCCCACAAGCATCTGTTAAGTGCTGCCGTTAAAATATGAGGTGCCTGGTGGGAAACGCAACAAACTAAAACACCTCCATCTTTTCAGGTGCCATGGCAACAAAATGGTCTTTCGGGGCAGCTAAAGCCACAGGAGCTCCACTACACTTCTACCAGTGCTGTTAGCTGATCGTGAAATACTCACTATAATCACTGTCACTGGTTTCAATCTGCCTCCTCTGGATTATTAATGAAAACCTCCACAACAGTCCTCGACTCCATTCAGTCTGCAGGCCGCACGTAAGACAGCAATGATACCAGACGATAAAAAGTTCTGTTCTGTCTTGCTGAAATAAGATGTGAGCGACATATTCCTGACCTTTTAACTTGGTGAACTTGTTAGCCAACAGTTTCTCATTTACACATCCAGCAGTTAGACATACTGCAGCAAGTTTTTAACTGGTTATGAAACTGAATTTAATACTAATGCTGTCTCTATATGACCTACATAAACAAACAAGACCATCAGCAAGAAGGCTATTGTAGTTACTCTGTAGTTACTCTTAATGCCTGCCACCGGGTTGGATTCCCCTTGACATCAATTAAACGAGGCATTGGAAACGCTATAAACCCTATAAACAAAACAATATGGGAGATCATTGTAGGGGCTTTAAGGAGCAACATTATCATTCAGTTGGAGTTGTGTTTGTGTCACCCATTGTTTTGTGGAGAACCGTTTTAAAGCCTTGAATCTGGCCTTATGTTTGTCACCTAAAGCATACTCTGCTTTATGG
>NW_023339873.1:2267728-2272645 GCF_004916995.1 Morone saxatilis
AGAAACTCATCAGGAAACTGTTGTTGTATATGGTGAATGTAAGTCCAATATTCTCTCTCCTTTGGTTTTTGGTCTCTACCCTTCAGCGGCTAAATGCTTCACTATGTTCACCACCTAGTCTCTAATTGTGTCTGTCTGCTGCTGAGCAGGTAGCGTAAGGTGGGTTTTTACTGCCTTTTCTCTAAAAACGACGCTATGAGAGCCTAAGACTGAACCAAGACAGGGAAGTTGGTCAGATGGAGAATGAGCTGAAACTCTAAATTATAAAGCTCAGTGGAGCTGAAGGAAGCTGCAGATTCAGGTCATTATCCTGTGTAGGTTCATCACTATGAGCAACCTTTGTTGTGATACACTGATAATTGTAATTTAACATAATTATCCATTTATTTTTTTAATGGTATTTAAGAAATGGGTGAAAATAGCAGCAAAGTCCTTCACAGAACCAACCTCTGTCTCCTGCATGGGTAGACTGATCGAAACTTTCCTTAATTAGTATGCAGAAATTCTTCAACTTTATCAAAAGGAAATGAGCATTTAAAATCCCTCCCTGTGGAACGAACTTCCCTCCATCAGCAGGAAATCACATCATCTTAGTATTCAAGCCCACACTCCAGACTTTACTCAGCTCAGCCGACAAGTTACCTCCTCTCTTCCCATGTTCATTTTCTCCTCCTTTCACCTCCCTGCAGTTTTTTATTTGTGTAGTTTTACCTGATTGTGACCCAGGTTGCTGTCAGCTGATCTCTGACAGGATCACGTGTTTATTTCTTGCCTGTGCTCTTGGTCCTCTGTGAAGCACTTCACTCCTGTTTCTTGAGTCTTTTTGTTAACATGGTGGATGTGTTAATGATTCTCTAGAAAGGCAGATGGTTCTTCTTCCATTCGCTCTCATTCACCTCTTTGTCTCCTCGGTGTAGTTAAATCTTGTTGCGGCACAGTGACTGCGAGAGACTGCAACTACAGTTGTGATTTGACTTTCATAGCATATATTTGAAGTTCAGACACAATTTATTGCTTTGTTGTTTGACTGGGTCAAATTCTATTGCATTAATTAAAGTGAATGACTTCCTGTTTGATCTCATTAATGATGGTTTTCTTTATAGTACATGCTGTGACAATTCGTTAGCATTTTAGATTTTCATTAGTTTACTTTCTGATATGTTTTTAAATTAAAGCAAAAAGTCTTTCTCAAACGTTTTTTGATCAAAATGATTCTTTAAAAGTATGACCCGATAGAAAAAGGTCAAGAGTGTCTAAAAGATGTAAATCACACTGCCAACAGTCTCAATGTTTTATCAGGGCTGCCACTAATGATTATTTAAATGACTGATTCATCTGCTGATTATTTTCTCAATTAATCTTTTAATTGTTTGGTCTCTGCAGGATGACAACCGCTCCACCCGGCTAAATCTTGGACTTGGATCCGTGCAATATATCCCTTTATTGAGCGAGCTTCGGTCTATCTGACCTTCATCAGAGCAAGTGTCGACAGAATATACTTCCCCGTAAGTCCGACTCCCCGTAGGGAAAATTGTTTTGGACCTGTCCTGTAGTTCCACAGAAGATAGATCACTAATATTCACGTATTTACTTGATGAAATATGACACTTAATGATAAATGCATTTAAAAATGTCTGTTTAATCCATTCATCTTCTTATTTATGTTTATATATCTATTCAGTCTTGTGTTTTTTTAACCTCTTTGATTTCTATAATTTTTCATTTCATTTCATTTCATTTCATGTTCACAAGGTCTTTTGGTTGCATTTATTGAAACTCTTTTTGAAAATTATTCTGATATGTTGTTCTTTTCCCTTTGCATAATGGTTTTGTTAATAGAGATGGAATTAAAGGAATGAATAATTAATGTTAATAAAAGCCTTTGTAAAGTGAGAAACTGTCCTGTAAGACGTCGCCTCAAACAGTCTCACACTCTAGAAACCAAATAGATATCAATCAGAAATACAGCCTGTTTAGTTTACCTCACACATAAAAACAGAGAATATTTTCAGGATGATTATGGCCGTATAAATTGTAACATGTGTGGTCCAAATGGGATTCAAACCTCTAAAACAGTCACTGAGTCTTGAGCTTTAGGGGCGCCACAGTTTACATTTGAAGGAACAAGCTTTCTGTGTGACAGCAGCGATTAATCTGAGCTCACTGGGAGAGTCTTGGAGTCACTTGTGGAGGTCAGAGGTCAAACGGCCGTCAACAGCGCTGCCAGCGGCGGCAGACTTTTTGGCAGACCCCTGTCTCTATGGCGACCATTTACAGCAGCGGGGAGTGGCTCCTGACGCCCAGTCAGGCCTCACCGTGCGACACAGCGGCCGTGTATAAATCACTCCCAGAGGAAAACAATGGGGGCCATAGGGAGCGCTCTCATAAAGGACGATCCACCAGCCCCCCTCACTCATACACATATTGCTGCCGGCCACCTCCGGATCTCACAGCGCGTGCAGAGATATGAAGCTGTGCTGTCCCTCTTCTGAAGCTCCATGAAAATCTTATCAAGTTGTTTTTGTTGGCTTTTTTCTGTGAAAATGCAATTCTAGATCTTGTGCAATAATACAAAAATAAAAAATAATATTTTTTGGGTGTCCTAATGGTTAAAGAACCAGTGTGATGGATTTAGTGGCATTTAGTTGCAGATTGTAACCAACTGAATACCTCTCCCCTTCCAAGCCTGAACTTAGCTGTAAAACTCACAAAAGACGTGTTAAGCCCCATCTGGAGCCAGTGTTTGGTTTGTCCTTTCTGGGCCACTGTAGAAACATGGAGGAGTCATCACTCTGTAGCTAACAACGACTCATTAACTTTGCTGCATGTCATTCCCCTGTCTCTGTCTCTCTCTCTCTCTCTCTCCATGTTTCCTGTCTGTCTCTACACTGCTGACTATCACATATAGGAAGCTTTAGCTCTTACAGCGAAGGAGGAGAAACTGTATTCATCTTTCAGGACAGACTGCATTAAAAACATATGGCAGCTCTGTAAGAACATTTCATCCATAGAAATATCCAACAGAAATCAACTTGTTTTAAGTATTTCTTAGAATTTGTGGCTCTGGTCGCTCACACACAGCCTGTAAAAGAATGTTATCCAGGATCTGAACATTGGCATGGACACATTTCACTGAGCGCTTCATCAGGCTCATGAAAAGACAGAACCAGCCAAACGGCTTTAAGGTGCCCTGTGGAGTTTCCTTGTAAACAATTAAATCTTATGAGTTTTCACCAAAATGAATCGTGTAAAACATTTCCTTCCTCAGAGAACATTTGCAATGCCAATTTTTTAAATATTTTAAATCCTACATTTTTTACATCCAAGTTTACTTCCCACCAGTCCTTGGTGGCGGGATGTGAATTGCGCCGCCCGCGTGCTCCTGCGTGTGCACAATACAAACAATATGGAGACCCACACATAAAAGCATTGCTCCGTAGCGCTACTAGTGGTTGCAACCTCCACAAGTTATCTAAATATGAGAGAAAATACTCCAAACAAATTGATTTGTGTCAGAAATATTAAAATACTCTTGTGGCGCTTTTAATTAAAAAAGAAAATAAGACTTTTACTGGCTCAATTACAGTGACTTGATAAGAAATAAAAGTATTTGAGGGCCATTTTTGTCTCCAGAAATTACAGTAAGTGTTTCACTGTAGGCGAGAAGCTCATCTCTTCAAAAAGAACCTCGTGTACTGAACATCCTCCTCTTCTTCTGAATCACATCTCCTCCTCCTCTTCCTGGATTTGTTCTAATCTGCTCTTTAGGGAGGCAGGATGGATTCTCAGTCTGACTTTAACTCCTACTTGTCCTCTCGATAACTCCATCAAGCACCAATATTGTACTTTCACATGATTACTGGTGAAGTGCTGCAGCTCTGACCTTTAACCTCTGTTTTATCAGTTTGCAAAAGTATTGAGAGCAACGAATGAAGGAATGAAAGTTATTCTGCCTTTTCAGTTTTTCTGAACTTCCTTTTGTTGTGTTTCTCAAACACATTTCACTGACTTCCTGCTCGGCTTCTTCTGCTCTTTAAAAGTCAGGAGAAGAGGGGAAACTTTGTTGATTCTTGTCACAGCTGCAGCCTTTCCCACGTGTTTAACCCGTCTTGTAGTGTTTAGTGTATGTGTAAGGAGGATGTTTGATACAGAGCATGCTCTATGGTCCACAGTGTATGTGTGCGCAAAACTTCCGGTTTAGTTCTTCTTTCACAATGTAACCTTATGGGAAACAGTATTTTTGGGCCAGTGTGCATCCCGTGACGGACGCCATTGCTGTAATTACACGGTTCGGCCACAATGTCAAATTGGCTTCAAAGCCCGGCAGTCTTCCTCACGTTTCCTACTTCCTGTCTGATGAGCCGAAGCTCCTGATTGTAGTCCACCTCTCCAATCAAGGGAATACAATTTTGGGGGACAGAAGCTACAAAAGCTTGGACATCCTGACAGTCCGGGCAGCTGGAATTTTTTAACTGCTAGTCTTATATTACCTTGTTGAAACTAGTATTGAGGCACTCATCTAACTACCTAGTACTGGGCCAGGCACACACACACACACACACCACACACAACACACACACACCCACACACACACACACACACACAACACACAAACACACACACACACACACACACAACACACACACACACACACACACACACACACACACACACACACACACACACCACACACACACACACACATCTCTTTATTCAGACTCACTAGCTTTCGGGGTGCTGATTTTGACTGTTTTAGGTTTTATTAGGTGGAGTTAGATTGTAAGGGTTTTCTTCCCATCTTTAGTTTCTTTGAGGAAGTTAGTTGTAGCTCTTAGAGCTTTTATTTCTTGTTTTATCTGTTTTGCCATGATTGCTTGCTCATGGTGGAAGTAGCGTCTAGACCTGCTCTGTTTGAAA
>NW_023339873.1:2272651-2281818 GCF_004916995.1 Morone saxatilis
GAAAAGTGTCTTGAGATAACTTGTGTCATGATCGAGTGCTATACAAACAAAAACTGAAGTGAATTGTTTTTCTTGTCTATCTAGTTTCTTTAAATTGATGATTTTATAACTTATTTTGTGTGAAGCACTTTGCAACAAAGATTTTGAAAGTGCTTGAAAAATAAAGATTATTACTATTATAATCGAGTCCTCTTCTGGTTATATTAATTTCTTTGATTGGAACAGCATCCACCGGCCCTTTTAACACCCAGAGAATTCATCTGAGATCCTCCTCCTAACCCTTTAACCAAAAACACCTGGTTTTATGTTGCTTTTCCTTTCCATTCACAAACTGGGTGGTAACGCTCTCTTTATACTTAAATATTTATTCTGAAATTCCTTGTGGATTATCAAGATCAGATTTTGGATTTGCACGTGCTTCCTGCTGAGATATCCTTGAAAAAGGAATTAAGGCAGCGTTCCAACCAACATTAGCACCGCGTGACAAAATGAAGCCTCCTGATTAATTTCAATGAGACTGGTAGAAAAAAAGGTTGCCCATTGATTTTCAAGTTTTGCTGGAACACAATGTAACAGGCCTACATGCTGTTAGCCAATCAATTATGTGCAAGCGCACATTCCTTTCAGATGACTTTGTAATGAGAATGCCATAGTTGTCATGTTTACCATGCAATCATCCAGACGGAGGACTGTCGCCATGATAAATTTTAATAAAAATTCCTTCTTCTTTGAGGGAAAAATCGTTGGATACCACTGCCACAAGCATCAATTAGTGATATTCAGTGATAATTAGTTTATTCTGAAGTGGTTTTCTGATGCAATAGGGATTTTTCATTGAGGATATTTTGACATGTCACAGTAGGAAAAGCACTCGGATAAATAATGAAACCACTGATGGCTGAATTACACTTACGTACACATCTACGTACAAGCTCACTGGGACACTTGAATAGAACAGAGCCTTTAACAAACTCCAGATTAGGCCTAAGGTTGTGTTTCGGTGAGCGGGTTCTTCCAGTCTGGAAAACTCCAGTTGCTTCCTATGCAAAACTCAACACGTCCTGTGGCTGTATTCTGAGTTCTGCTTCATTTTCTGCCCATGTGAGTGTAGATGTTGGACTCCTAAGCTTTATTCTGATGGATTTCCTCCCTGGAAATGGCTAAATGTAGAAGCAAAATGGATGCACCTCGCTCACTGATTCTTTCCAGCTAATTTTTTGTTGCATACAATACAGAAAATATCTATATTGACTAGTTTTTATTGTATTCTTTGTTACTGTCCTTTAATTGGTTTATTTACCTCTCCACCTTCATTTAAAGGATCTCAAGTTGCAGTCAGGGGGAGGATATGGTAAATGGATTGCATTTATATAGCACTTTTCTAGTCTTCTGACCATTCAAAGTGCTTTATACAACAGGTTAACATTCACCAATCCGTATACACATTAATTCACTGGTGGCACAGCCTTCTGGAGAAATTTGGGTTCAGTATATTTCCCAAGAGACACTTCTATCCCCAACTCTTGCAGTCTGCATGTCGTACATGCCGCTCTACCACTAAGCCACAACTGTCCCAAAACCGAACACTCTCCGGTTCCCTGCTGTTTGCAGATGATGTGATTCTGTTGGCTTCATACTGTGACCTTCAGTGTGCACTGGAATGGTTTGCAGTTGAATGTGAAGCAGTTAGGAGAGTCAGCACATCCAAGTCAGAGGCCGTGGTTCTCTGCTGAAAAAAGACTGGATTGCTTCCTGTGTTGGGAGTGAGTTTCTGCCCCAAGGGAAGGAGTTCAAGTATCTTGGAGTCTTATTTACAAGTGAGGGTAAAATGGAGCATTAGATCAACTGGCAGATTGGCACGGTGTCAGCACTAATGCAGGCTTTGTACTGGACCATTGTGTTGAAAAAGGAGCTAAGCTGGATAAATAATGGATACAAAATGGATAGATGGTGTTAAATGTTGTTCTAATGTAATTGAATTCACTTTGTTTGAAAGGTGCTATAAGAAAAAACTCGACATGCCAAGTTTCTCAACTGAATTTCCAGAAAACTTAAAGTATTATGTCATGAACCGAATCACTATATCAAGTAACATATACTGTTTTTAATCACATGTTGCTTTGGTCAGCCATCCATAGTCAACAGATGGAAAACTACCAGGTACAACATCAACAACCAGTTTTCAAGAGTGTTTAAAGTGTTTCAGGTTGTATTTCCCCCCCGTCACCTCTCTGAAAAGGTCTCTGCTTCCTCTCAGTTTGTTTGCCCTCCACACTTCTTAACCTCTTTTAAAAAGGTCACGGTTCTTCTGTTTGTCTCTGTTGGACTGCCTCGCTCCTCTCTTCCTGCCTCCTTCACCTCTACAAGAAGGTCACAACTTTCTCTTTTCCTCTGACACCATTTCTCTTTCTGCCTGTGCTCTCCCCTTTTAAAATTCTATAAAAAGCTTCTTGTCTCTTTCTGTTACCTCCTTCACCTCTTCAAAGCTCGAGCCAAGTCTTTATTGTTTAATTCACAATGTTTTCAGTCGACTGCTGTTTGATTTATGTAATTCCCATAAGGGTTTTTCTTACCTATAGGTGTGAAGATGTTGCTGATGTGTTTTTACTTTTTACTTTAGTCCAAATAATTATGCACCCTTTTGGCTAACACTTTATCTTAACCACCCTATTTAATGTTCAAAGTATACGTACATGAACAATGAATGTGTTACATGAGACACTTACACTGTATTGTAGTTGTAGGCAGCCAACAATTATACACCCTCAAATGAAGCACTAGTAAGTGGTATATCAACAGATATTCTTTATGGGTTTTTATACACATTCATAAAGTTTCAAACTAGGAATGAGCAAGTACACCATTATCTGTATAACCAACTTCAAACTAGTTCAAACTATTTAAAGAACAAGAATGATTTTTAAAGTTACTATATTTAAGATTATAGATATTTTAGTCTGAGGACATTTGTACTTGTAAAAAGTACATTATCTGTACACGTTACTTGTTTCAGCGAGTACTCACTCAACCTGCCTGTTAATGATATGTACATGTGTATAAATAGTTAAATGCTTTATATGTTGACAGTAAAACTTCAATCACTGAACTCAACCTGCCTTTATTTGAAACAGGCCTTTAATTCTCTTTAAACAAAACTCTTGCTCAGCAAAGATGGGAAATACAATCCAATTGTTTATTTAAATCAGTATGAATATTACCTTATAAAAATTAGGCTATGGAATTTGATCATGAGTGATCATACAATCACAAACAATTACAGCTATGTTATGTTTATAGACCAGTATAGATAGGAGTACAAATACATTAATAAAAATGTCCTCATATTTGCTTATAACATTATATTCTGTATAAACCATTAATTAAGTTACTTTATACTCCCTATATACCTTAAAGGAAAATGGAGGGAGGTTAAATAAGGTTTTGTCCTTTAGTAAACTGGAGAAGTTTCTCTGCATATTTCTATATTCTGCTTGTTTTAACTTCTCAGGACTCAAACTACTGCTGGTTCTCCGTCCAGCTGTGGAAAGATGGGTGGAATGAAAAATAGAATTGCTTTGAACTCCAATGAACAAGATTGACAACCACCACAGTGATCTATAACCATCTGTGATCAGTTTTATCTCGACATATTTGAATGATGAGGCACAGAACTCAGCGTGTTGTTTTTAGCAACATAACAACATGACGGATTAAAGCTGCCTTGTGATATAGTTAATGCTAAAATGTGTATACAGAGTTTGAAATTTGAGGAATGTAGCACAGAAATTACATGTTTTTCCGTCAGTTGAACATTTTTAAATAAAGTTTTAGATTTTTGTATCGTTTTAGATTTTTGTTTTCTATATGGAGAACTTTGTATAAAGTTCAAGTGAACGTAAACTGGTTTTCACTCTAAATGTGAGGATTGTAATTGTTGTATATTATTGACATTCATGATCAGAGGTGAAAGATCTTTTACTTAAGTAAAAGAAGCCATAACACAGTGAAATACTCTGTTACACGTATAAGTCAGAATAATGTATATTATACTATACTTATAATAATGTGTTCATCACTGTAATGCTTTAATGGTAAAGCTAATTTCTCACTACTTTATATACTTTATCTGCTGGGAAGCTTGTGAATTTTGTTCCAGGGATTAATAAAAATTGTATTTTATTCTGTAATGTCACATCATATTTTACTTATTAATTATAATGTAATCACCTCACCTAAATGTGCACTTGTTTTCACTGAGTATTAATCTCATTTAAATCTGTTTTTAATTTTTACTTTATTAGTTTTAACTCTCTCTTAAAAGAGATTATTGTAAACGAGGAAAACTTCAATGATTCTCGAGACTTAAACACAGGTTTTAAATTTAATAGTATTTTTATTAATCTGAACACACAAAGTAACTTAAGATATCAAATAAATGTAGTGTAGAAAAAGTGTGGAAAAAAAGTAGACAAACTCAAGTAAAGTACAACCACCTCTAAATTGCATTTAAACAAATGTACTTTCCGGCATTGTTAATGATGCAGGAGAGAAAATAGCACAATCATCGGTTTCTCTTCTGCATTGCAGATGCATTTTTTGTGGCTTCCAGACAGCCGTTGGTTTTTACTCATAAAAATCAATTAACAGACTTGATAAACTTGTGTGAGTTGTGTAATCCATCACAACAAGCATCAAGAGCACATTAATTTCAAGTTCAAGTGCAGATTGATTTTAAAAATTCAATCAGGTTTCAAGAGTGTGCTCATCATTTTAAAACCATACAGAGTAAATATAAACACCGTCTGCCTACACTCAAATATATAAAACGCAGTTTGAAAAATGTATATCTGTGATGCAAATTTGTAGATATTTGTAGTAAATGGAACAAATTAATCAAACAGTGCTGATGAGAGCACTCAAACATCAGTCTGTTTGCTCTGTTCACCTTCACACTGAGGCCACTCTCCTCCGTCTCCTTCAAAGCACAGTGTGTATGTAAATGTCTGTTTACTGTGGGATTAAGGTTGTGTTTACACCAGCACTAACTCTTTGAACACATAACTGCACATGTTGATGTACAAATGGGCGACAAGTGAAAGTAACATAAAGTCTCTTTGTGATCTCCACTGGAGGGATGAACAGCGGCCTTTTAAAATAACTATTATTTTATTCACCGTCAGTGAGTTCGAATGTCTGCAGTGGCTATGTTTACATACACAGAATATTCAGAAAAAGACAATATTCTTACTAAGGTGTTTACATGAAAAAGGAAAATTCCAGTTTACATGCAGATCTGCATACTCATTTCGCCTCTTTGCATCAAAAGAGAAGTTTTCTACTGGTGGCGGATTACAGCCTCCATCCGTCATTTGTTCAACCGCCTTCTTAAAAAAAGTTATGAAAAAATAGATATGGACCTGTACTTGTAGATATCCAAGTCTTTTATAATGTTTAAATATCTGAACACAAATGTGGACTGTTCCTCTGATGCATGCATCTTGACTCCACACTGTTGGCTAGTTGGGTTTGTTTACAATGCACAGAGCTGACCGTAAACAGGAAAACTGCGGTAAAAACCCCCAAATGAGACATATATTCCGGATGTGCCCCAACTGTAAAATGCTCCATTCAGAATAAGGCCTAATTAGGAATATCCAAACAGAGTATGCGGTTTGCATGACCCTTATTCCTTATTCTGTATAATAGTGGAAAATGAGTGTGCATGTAAACACAGTCAGCAATGTGTGTTAGTGAAAAGCAGCAGTATTCTTCACTATCAAAAGTCTTTCCCAGCAGTTCGAGCTGACCAATTTACAGCTCTTGCAGGGAGATCTTTGTAGTCACCGCCGGCCCGAAGTGTAATTACATTTTTGAGGAGCTGCACGTCAGATATGGTAAAGTTTTACACTTTAATGTAGAGCTGTAAATCCAAAATATGTAAATCAAAGTGTATGAAATTACACCGAGATAGGAGTTAAATGAAATGCGGCCTTTCTTCTTTCTAGTTTTTCTTCCCTTCAACCTCTTTTACCTCCATCGTTTTAGAGATCTCACAAGGAAATACAATTCTCTCTCTCCATCAACCATCACTCTTTCATCTCTTCCTTTCTGTGTGCTCCCTTTGCATCTCTCACTCATCCATTCGACGTACTTCATGACGACAAAAGTACACACATTCACTTTATCTACTGCCCTTCAGCCACGCTCGCTTCTGCAACGCTACACGGTTCACGACTCTCTGCTGGTCGATCGTCCTGCCTACCAGACTTTCCTCCTCCTCGACACAGGGGTCAAACTAGGACACATGTAGCTGCTTCTCCGCCCTCTTCTCCTGCTATAACCTGCACTTTCCTACAAGCAACCAGCACATTTTACCTCACAGAGACGTCTAACTTTCTCCCATCTATTAATCTCAGCCTCCCTCCTGGCCGACTGTCTGTCTCACTCTCCATCCTTTCACTAGCTTTCTCCCTTTCGTCTGTCTCGCCCTCCTTCACTCATCCACTCTGCTATGACTCTCTCTGTTAGGCTATCAGTCTCTGCCGGGCTTAGCGGCTCGTTTCTAATCAGCTTACTGCCAATGAGACTAAGCCTGAGCTGAAAAGGCGATTGAGGGAGGCCGTTTAGCCACTGGCTGACAACTGGCAGTAGCTGGGGGGATGGTGTCAATAAAACTTAGCATAGAAGGGGACTAAAATATAAAAATGAAACTAATATATCATCTTGGGTTTTAAGAGAGTGGAGACCGACTTGAGAGTGAAGATAAAGAGGGACAAAAGAGGAAGTATCTCAATGTATTTCAGTGTTAAAGTGTCCCTTCTTGTGGCTCCAGGGGGAAAGTCTTCAGCTGCTAAGCTACGCTGCAGCTCTGTGAGGCCATGAACTACCACAATAGTATCAACTCTTTTAGTGTCAACATTTTCAGTTGCTGGCTGCGCTATTTTTTCTTTTTTCCGTAGCTAAGCCGTGGATAAAAACTGGGATGTTTTCCAAATGGCCCAGTTTTTAGAGTTCCCTTCGAAATTCCAGCCCTGGCTGTCCCATTAGTTACAGTGCGAGGCGCGCTGGAGAACAAAGGTTTGGCCGTTGAAAGCTGTTTGGATGGAAAAGGCAGCGGAGGGAAAGCTGCTGCCGCTGCTGCGAGCAGAGCCGGATGTCCAGAATCAAAGAGATGCTCTCATTTCTCAGTGCGTCATGAGAAATGGGTTCGTCTGAGGAGGGGTGGCGGGTGGGGGGGATTAAATGTGTGAACATCTCTCTGAATGAGAGCAGAGGCTCAAGACCTAAATGTAAATGTATGTGAAACGTGCTTCATTTAACATGCGACCAGCAGTGGAGCAGGCCTCTAAGCTTCTGGCAAATACTGTCATGTATGGGCTAGCACGTCATGGCCTCACTGGCCAGATTGTAATGGAAAATACTAAAAGTATCTAAATCACTGTGGAGCAGAGCTCATTTTATCCCATCAATCCATAACCTCATGCGCGACAACCGTTAAGTAACAGATTTATCATTTCTCATTTGGGTGCGTTTGGTTTTCTTCCTTGAATATGAATTTCAGATGTTCCTCTGTCTACAGTAAACTATAATACAGGGTGATGGTTTCACTTAAACATTTACATTTATTGATACTTATAGGACTGAACTTGTTGGTTATGTATAAACACTGTGATCACCAACTTCCTTGGGATCAAAGATAATTTCCAGGAAATTTAGGAAATGACAGAGAAACTAGAGGATCTGTACACAATATGTTACAATAAGTTTCTCCCATTTCAATTTCCTGGTAAAGATCTTTTGTTCCACAGTTGTTCCAAATCCACGGGTTCAGGGTGTTATTGTTTAGACAATGGAGTAGAAGTGTTACAAAGATTTTGTAGCACTTTTTGTAGATTTTTTTAACTTAATTTTTTGAGTTAAATGAACTTATCTGGTTTTACAGTGTATAAATAAAGATGTAGCTTTATAAAGAATCTTTCCCACATCCTGGGTGAATATTATTTCAGTTCTTGTGAAACCCCTTCAAAATACACTTTTTTACTCTCAAGATTGCACAAACAGCTTTAAAAAACTAACAATTGTTGTACCCTTAATTCCTGAAAAGCTCACATTTTATTTTGCAGCAACGAGCCTTTAATCTCATCAGCAATATGTGGCACATCACGTGGCTGCTGGAGAGTCCCAGTGAGCGTGTGAAGGAGGTGGAGGGTGAGCGCAGGGTTGGTGGGCTGGGCCTGGCAGCACCCATGACCCTCTCCGTCCGTCTGTTTTTCTGTCTGCTAACCTCCACCACCATCCAACGGCTCATTGGTTTGCAGGGAGGATGGGAGGCAGGGGGGGGATAGCGCCTGGGGGATCAGAAGCTTACAGGGAGGGGCTGCAAACCACAGACAAATTATTCACCCTCCCCTCACACAGCTGGTCGCATAACAAGGAAAAACATCCTCTTCGATCGAGTGTGCCGGGCAGGAAAATATGATACTAACTGCAGAGTCCGACCCCCCCCCTCCTCTTTTTCCTCTTCGCTGCGGGTGCAGATATAACTGCTCTCAGTTTTTCCTGTTTCTGGAAAGTTTTTTAAACACTCTGTGACTTTTTGACTTTCTCGTGACACCTGTTCTGACAGGCTGAAAAACCAAAATGGGAAGCATTTCCTTTTTCTCTCTCACCCTAACTCCCACCCGCCTTCTCTTTCCCATTCTCTGGCACCGCCTCGGAGAAGTGGTGGCAGCGGCAACATCTGGCCAGAAAACTGCTGAGTTCTCCTGTTTTTCCTCAGCCCTGGCTAAGTTTGTGGGTCCGATTTACATTTCTGGAAAACCAACACAGACCAAAAGTGGTTGCCTTGACTCCCTTCCCTCCGAGGAAAAGAAATGCAGAGAGGAATTCTCTTTCTCTTTTCTTTTCTTTCTCCAAAAAAAAGCTCTGGAATCAGACAAGTTCTTTAAAAAGACAAAAAGTGTGGGGGGGAGAATAGCTTTGAATGGGAAAAGAACAGATGAAGGAGCAGAGAAGCGCAAGAAGCGAGCGAGGGGAGGAAAAAATATCACTGGAGGGCAATTATCTGGGCTATTTCTGGAAGACTGCTTTTCCATCCTTCAGTAGGGATGGAGGGAACAGGGAGGGTCTGTTTGGCAGCTGGCTGGAGGAGGTGGAGGGCGGAGAGA
>NW_023339873.1:2281918-2288869 GCF_004916995.1 Morone saxatilis
GGGGGGGGTAGAAAAAGAAAGAAGCAAAAGTGAAAGAGTGCATGGGACGTCTGAACTGAAGACTGTCCAGTACATTGGGGACAGCGGGGGCTCTCTTGTCCCCCTGAAGGGTCGAGTTAGTAGGAATACAGAGTGGAAGAGTGGGGAGGGAGGGATGAAGCTGACATGGAGCGACGTAAAAGAGACAAAGACAAGATAACAGAGGGACAGACGGCAAGAGAAAAGAGAGAGGGAGAAGTGTTGCAGGCCTGCTACTACCGAGGGAGGAAGTCTGAGCATGGTGGTCAATCTAAACCTGCTACTGCAGCGACAGAGGACAACAAACAATTGAACTGAAAGAGAATTTAACCTGAAGACTTCCAAGAGGTCATGAGGTGATTATAAATATAGTAAAGTTAAAGAAACAAGTACACATTTGCAATAGCTGCGAGCTACGTAACATCTGGTGTCTGTAAAAAATATTCAAACTTTCGACGGCATTCTCTGCCTCGCTTCAGTTTACAGTCCTGCTCTCATCCACTAACATGAGGTTTTGCAGTCTACCGTTGTCCTGAATCCACGTGAACGCAGCATCAGCAATCTGTCCAAGTGTTGTTGTACATCGGCATCGCGCTCCCGGCAAAGCGGTCTCATTGAAATAAATGAGAGGGTTGCGTTTCTAAACAGTGAGCAGGTAATGGTTCAATGACAAATACCTTCTGTTTCAATCAATTCAAACACTGAATGCCTGTCAAAAAAAACAAAAAAACGATGACCTTACCCTTCAATCCCTGATAAAATCTTTACAATGTTACAAATATTATAAAACATTACATTATTAAATGTTAAACATTACATTTTTACAGATTCCAACAACAAGTCAGCAAATCTGTTTTTTCTCATCCTCAACTGGAAGTCAGAAATATTCTTTCTACAGTAAAAAGCTTCTCTAAAAGGTTTGTGAATTACTCCCCCAAATATTCCACTCACAATTAAATTCAGTTTTAATTATACAGTAACAGAAGTTCTCTCAGGTCGAGATCGAACACCTTATGAAAGCCCAGTGACCACTAACACTATCTGAAGCTCTGTTGGCCAAAAGAAGCCAAACATCTACAAGCTTTGGGTTCATGTGATCTTGAATAAATGGGAGGAAAAAATCCTCTCTGACCTTTAAAAACAACAAAGTCCAGTAAGATGTCAGCTTGTAATAGCTCTAACTTTTACCCTCGCGGCTTTCTGTTTACTCTAAGTGGTCCCATCAACCTCGCTGCTCTGTCGTCACACCAATTCTGCTGCTCGTTTTCAAGTCCTGCGATCAAACTTGTCTGAGCAAAGTGAGGCAAATTTACACCATGTTTTGTAAAGTGCAAACACTTCAGTGGAGAGATCAAGAGAAGAGATGAAAGAGACAAAACGGGGAGGAAAAAAAAAACACAGAGAGGACAAGAAAGGCAAAGAACTCGTTAGCGAGTTGCAAAAGCCCAAAGCGAGAGCAGACCTGATGGTGCACAGTGATACAACAGGCCTGTAGCTGATGCTGAGGGCTTTTAACTGCGAGACACAACGAGGATTAGAAAAGTAGGTGAGAGAATAGAGGACAGGCGGAGAAGAGAGAGAAGGAGGTCGGGAGAAAAGAATAACAGATAAAAATGTGGCATGAAGAACACAGAGACAAACTTGGGGGAGAGAGAGAGAAGATGGGAAATAAAGTGAGAGGAAATGGAGGGGAAAGAACAAGAAAGCAATAAAGAGACACTGAAGGAAAGATGTAGAGAGGTAAATGGGTTCAAAAAAAAGGTAGAGACAGAGAGAGTGAGAGGGCTCTTTTCTAAAGTAGAGGAGATGATGGGAGCAAGGTGGAGAAAATAGGACTGTTTTTAGAGAAAGAAGACAAACACATGATCGCCTGAAACTGAGAACAGATCTTCAGATTACACCACACCAATTTACACCAACGAAGGCAGAAAGGAGTGCCGGTATTAACAGACTGCACCAAATGGCTTTTTACACAGAACCATCTGGGAAGTCATTAGGTACTTTCATAAAATACTTGGCAGGTGATTGAATAAACCTTCTGTCTGTCACCGTCTATTAAGGGCGAACTTTAACCAATCAGATCAGCGTTCTTTCAATGAAGAAATACTCTCTTCTGATATTAACTAATGCTAGCAGCCTCTACGCTAACCTTGTTAGCGTCGGCATTGTTGTTTGGATTCTCGCTTGATCTCATGATTTTGTGATCAAGGTTAGTGATTCCCAAAATGCGACTAAACATGAACGCTCGTGTATTCCAGTAGCAAAACACAAAACACACATTCCTCAAAGATCTCAGAGCCTACTAATCGTCTGGGGATGGAAATGGAGAATAGGAGCTTGAATGGCAGGGAGAATGGCCGTTAACAAACTTAAGCCTCTTATTTGAAGGAGAGAGCTTTTAAAACATTAAAAATGGATGTCCGGAGCAACATTATGGTACAACAGCGTTCACAAACTGTTTTCTCACAGTTTTAGCAACAGAAATCAAAATGAGATGAACACATAACATTGAGTGTTAATGCCCCTAATTTGAGAAATTCATGGCATTTTACCTCAAAATATCATTTTCCAGCCTGCATGGTGTTTTTACGTGTTTATGTTTATTTAGATGTTACCGATATCCGATAATTAATGGTGTGTGCATCATTTTCCATGTGATCAGAGAACATCACATCATTTCTGCTGTACATATGAGCGTGATTGTATTTTTGTCTTCAGTTCAACTTCAGTTCAACACGTACGACAAAATAATGAAGCAATGAACCAAAAGGTGTAAGTTGATGCCTTAGCTAATCTCACAAAACAAAATTAATAATTTATGAGCAAGACACAAACGATCCAGACAACACGGATATCAATATTTTGAGTTGTACTCAAGAAACTTTGGATAGTTCAAGTACAAAACAAGATCTGTCAACGAGTGTCTGACTAAAAGGTCAGAACCAGCTCTGCTCAGAGAGACAGAAGAGGAGGAAATATTAAAGATGAAGAGAAACAGACGGAGGGAAAAGTGGAAGAGAACGAGAGAACAACTCCAGGCTGATCTTCAGAGCCTGACGCCAAGCGAGAGCCCGCATCTACAAGAGCGAACCCTCAAGCGGAGCACTGGGAGCAGCAAGGAGCCTGGAGGAGGAACCGGGAGAGGGAGGGGAGGCCGGAGCAGCACAATGCCTCAGTGTAGCCCCTCAGCGAAGCCTCGAAACAAGGCACAATGGCTGCACTGTCAGCAGGCCTTCTCCTGCACTTTCATAGGTCTCCCTGACACCAGGCCTCTCCCCTTTTTCAATAACCAGCACAACAACCTTTTCAGGGGCCGGAGCAACGGTCTGCTCCTCGACCGCCGGCCTGAAAGAGACCATTCTGCGCTCAACGGTCGCTGTTTGAGATCGTTTTTTGTCTTTCGTCTGATTTTTTTCATTCCAGCGCTACGACTGACATGCTATGAGAGAATGGGAGATTATCACCATGTTGTTACTCGCTAGGCCGTGGGGCATTTTCTTGTTCCTAATGGCTTGTGGGTAGAGCTACTGAAAACTGAAAAACCGCAGGGGTTGAAAACTGTTGTGCATTCAGCGCGACAAAGTGCAGAGTTCAGCGATTTCTGGAGGAATGGATGGAGCAAGTTTCCATTCAGGAAAAGAAAGAAAGTGTGGGATGAATGATTCACAACAGCCATGTCCATCAATGATTCATTGACGAGACAGGAATGGATTTTAAAAATTCAAACCAGTCGAACACTTCAGGAAAGAGCGTCCATTCTTAAAAAAAAAAAAAAACAGCAGACAGGGCTTGTCCCAGTGAAGCCCCTCTTCAAAGAGATCACAGCCAAAACATGAAACTGGAGATGGTCTTTCATTCATGGAGCATGTCGGCTTTCCAAGGAAGAGATTTGCCATTCTGGCAGCGGCCATTAGCCAACTGGAGCGGCTCAAATCCAGCAGCCCCTCAAGCTCTGTTGTCCACTGTTGTTATCGGTTTTGTGTAATCACGGCTGCTGCTTGCAAACTTCTGTCTTTGATAAATACCGGGGGGTCAAATAACGTGACACATTTTTAGTTTTGATTTCTGTCAAACTATCTGTTTACTTGACTTAAGGACAACTAAAATAGCTATCTATGTTATTGATTAATTGGTGGTTTAATCTGTAGAATGTCAAAATGGTGAATAATAAACATTCCCACAGTGTCAGGTGACATCTACAAATGACATGATATTCTATTCAGGAGATATAAAGCTTCAAACACTGGGAATCCTCACACAGCTGCCATCGTTGTGCAAGTTCACACATGAAGTAGTTCACTATTTTGAATTTTGGACTAAGCTCACAGTTGACATTGATTTCTTCTGTTTTTTTTTTTTTTTTCAAATGAGTTGTGTTTGACTTGGATGGAGGAACCGTTGGCTCAAGGTCCTACCCTTTGTTAATGATTTCTTGTGATCATCAGTCACTTAATGAGTCGACTTTTGAACCGTTTTCCTCTCTCTTCAGAGGTGCGCCGATGTATTAGCCCCACTGGAGAAGGAAAGTGCACATTCAGTAGTTGAATGGACTCTTAGCTCGTTCAGGCACAGCACTACATAGCTGGAACAGTTAATGTTGACTAATCAGATTCATCTACTAATTCTGTTAGCACTAGTTCATATCCAGTCAAACATTTTTGGTGAAGCTTCGTTTTACAAGTCTGTGATGGCAGAATAAGTTTTTATAGTGCCCCAGTTCTTTAAGTTATATTCCTAAAATAACTATGGAATTTGGCACAAATTATTGGTAAACAGTTTAATTGGTACTTTGGTGGTCTTAATAAACCTGCAGTTAAAATATAATATAAAATAACGTACATTTTTGGGCTCTCAGAAACAGGTTGTGAACTCAATATTGACCCATCCTCGCCTTTTAAGTTGATATTGTTAGGTAACAGTTACGAAGCAACCTTATCATTCATCTCTCTTAGCTCTGTTTTTGGTCTCCCCCAACTCGTGAGGGAAATATCCGTCTCTTTAGCTGCTAAATGCTCCACCAGTTCACCAGTTACTCTCTCACTGTGTTGTTATCTGGTGCTGGGCAGTTTGTGTACAGTGAGTTTTTACAGATTTTCCTCTGAAAACAGCTGAAAACGACACTATGAGAGCAGTGAAAGTGAACTAAAACGGTAACTTTGTGGGCCAGACAGCCTCTCAATGAGCTGAAACTCACTATGAAGTTAATTTTGTCACTCGAGCTCTCAGTGTCCTTGAGCGTTGTATGGAGGTTGAGCAGGAGGATGCAGATTAAAGCCTCATCAGGCAGACAGACGCTCTACTGAAGTGTCCTCCAGCAAGACACTGTCATTGCCAGCCTCACTGTGCTGAAGCTCACCTCTGACCTCTCTGTGGAGGGGTTTTGAACACAAAGGCAATTTCCCCACAATGATCAATAAAGCATCACATTACCATCCTCTAAATGGGCACCGATGTAATGTGTCATAATTTGTGTCATCAATCATCCTGTCAGTGTGTGAGTGTGAGGTTTTCATCCCGAGAGACGGAGCTTCTCTGTCGATTATGGTGCAAACCGAGGTTTTCAGGGTTAGTTTGTATTTCTGTTTCTGCTTTTGTCCTGTAGTTTCAGGGGGAGTTTTTTCTGTTTTTCTTTTTTATTAAAATTTTTTAAATGGTGTCTTTCAGTTTTTCGGGACTTTTCATGTTTCTTCTGTAATGGTTTTTGTATGCTTTTTCTGTCTGTGTTTTTATTTTTCTCTGTTTTAATTTCTGTTTCTGTTTTTCAGTTGTCTGAAATAACAAAAACTTCCAATGAAAAGTTGGCTGGTTGTTCATTAAATAATGAAAAGCATACCAATGGCGGATCAAGGCATTTGTGGCTCAGCGTCTTGCTCAAGCACACGTGGACAGGAGGAGCTGGAGATCTAACCAACAACCCCTGGGATTAATGGACACGCTGTACTCCAAATAAAGCAGAAATTCACCACCAGCACAATTAATTTGACAGCAGCTTAGACAGAGAAAGTGCTTGAGGGGTTTCCATTAAAGTGAATTTCTGTTTCTGTGCTTCATATTTGTTTCCATGACCTGTTTTTTTGTACACTGGCCTGAATTCTTAGAGTCTGTAATGTGTTTGTTCTCTTGTTTTTATCTGTGTTTACATCCCCTGTCACTCCATGGAGAGTTGAGCGACAGACCCACTTAGCCAAAGAGCGTTTTTTAAATACATTTGATTTGACTTGAGGAGAAACTGGCGCTGAAAAGGCTCCCAACTGCCATAAAGAGAAATAAACAATGAATAAGCAGACTTATCGAACCCCACAGTGGGTCTGAGACCAAATACAGTGAATTATCGTAAAGCCCAGAACGGGGTTTACTAAGGCCTAGCAAACGGCAACCAGATGACAAACCACAGAACAACGTAGGGGAGGTGGCGCGCTGGGGGGGGGTTCCCTTAATCACTAAACAGCTGCCTCTATAAAGCTTAAAGATGGTACCTAAAACCAACATTAACTGAAAGGGGTTTAAAAACAGAGCCATAGGAAACCAATTTCCACCAACACCAAACAAACTGAGGAAAACCTCTCAGCTTTTCTCCGCTCTGCAGAAAACCCATTAAGTTCGTCTGAAAGGCTGCGAGCACGCCCCCAGTCTTGTGAATGCATCGTCTGTGTGAAGAGACTGGGGGATCGGGGGGCGGGGGGCAACCAGCCAGAGACAAATCCTGGCAGAGAAGGTGCATCTTGGGGAGGGAAAAAAAGGCAAAAATCCCACAAGAGTTGAGAAAAAATCTCCCCACAAAACTGAGCATCTGTCCTCCTGTCGCAGGTGATTATTCTGGGCGACAGGAGAAGTGCCGCCTCATCATTATGTAGTGAAGCCACCGTCACGAGCCAGAAAAACAGAAAAAAAACCGGGTGGATTTGACCCCAGTGGCAGAGGAGGAGCGGCTGG
>NW_023339873.1:2288887-2289595 GCF_004916995.1 Morone saxatilis
GTTGCGTCAGACACGAGTAAACACTCTCCATCCATCTCGCCTTCATTCAAATCGAGCATCTGCTGTTTGCATTGAGGATTATTTAATGGTCTGAGGGACCGAGCAGACCCAAAGATAATTAAATATGGATTTTAGGTGCTGTTTATCAGGGGTATACCGGTGGTTGACATTACAGGTAATAGTGTTAACAAGAGGAGGGTACACAGTAATTATCTGATTAAACTAAGACGTGTTTAAGATGATAGGCAGGAAATAGTTTGTTCAAGCATGGCTCGAGCAATAATTTATCATTATTCACCATTCAAGACAGAAAAAAAAGGGACCTCTTAACGGAGGGATAATGACTAAATCAAAACAGCTGCTATCTTTAAAAGGTCACATTTACTCAATATATATGGTAGCACTGTGTTTGGACAGTCCGTCTACAGACAGTTTATAGAATTAGGGATGCTCGATATTGGCTTTTCTGCCGATATCCGATATTCCGATATTATCCAACTCTCAATTTCCGATACCGATATCGCCCCGATTACCGATAATATGCGGCTTTTTACACAAAACTTGTTAGGTAACAAATAAACATATCTCTGTTGTGGAATTTGAACACATTAAATGCTTCATTTTGATTTGTGGATTTCCCCCATGGGTAGGTGGGCCCATTCTCATCACATCAAAAAAGGAGACTTTTGCCATACCGGGGACCACGCA
>NW_023339873.1:2289695-2295346 GCF_004916995.1 Morone saxatilis
TTTGACAGATTTGAATATACCAGGTGGCCTCCTCAAACCAGAGTGATGCATCTACTTGAATATAAAACATGCCATGCACTCACCTTTTTCCCAGGGTGCTGAGCGGCGTGCTGAGGCTGAGTGGAGCTCGAACAGGTTTGCGGTTGCGTCCGGTCAGTTTCGCGGCAGTCGGTTCTTTCTTCGGGGACTCCACCTTGCGGGCCGGGCTGGAGCCGGGCTTGATGTTGAGGTCCTTCAGGACGTCGTAGTTGATCTTGGTGGAGATCCTCTTCTGCTCCAGCATCTTCTCGATGGCCTCGTCGGCAGTGTTGGCCCGGATTGGGGGACGCTTCTTGATGGGTCCTCTAGGCTGTCGGGGTTTAAAAAAGAACCACAAATTAGAGAACCCACATCATACTGAGCAACAACATCTGGGTGGTATTTAAGATTTTCTGCCTGCTCAGGTGCCAGATGTCATATATGATGGTTTATTGTACAGCTTCAGGCCAGAACCTGGAGGGGAGGTGTGATCTGCTCCTCAAGACATCTTAATTAACTTTGATAGAAAACAAAAAAAAAAGCTGGGAAACTTCTGAATGACGGATACAACAGTGTTCCTTCTTCTGCACTTGAGGAAAAAACATTGTATTTATTGCTTCCACGACAACAGCCATGCCAAGCTAAATGCTAATGTCAGCATGCTAACACATGCATCATTGTGCACCTTCCCACGCATGATAGACATTAAATGACAGACAAAACAAGACTCAATCCTATTTTAGGTTTCAGTTCGCTTTGCACAGAAACAGTCGGTAGAAACGTCATTTAGAGAAACGTTGTACTTTATTACTCTGAGTACATTTCAGAGCTTATACTTTTTCACTTTCACTTGAGTAAAGAAGTTAAATCAGTACTTGTATGTGTGTACTGTATAAATACAATTATTCATAACTAGTAATAAACTAGTTAGACTGGTTTATTACTGAACCTGCCCATCACTGTGGAAAAACCTGTAGCAAGATTCTTCTCTCAGATTAACAACCAACATCGCCCAGACTGCGATTACAGCGCCATATGATTAAAACTTTGTAGACAATCAAACTTTTTACTCCAATCCTACTCTGCAAATGAGGGTCAAATGTTATCTGGAAAAATTCTGTCTTCCTATTAGACCATTTAGGTCCCAGATGGGAGAGATTTGCCCTCTAAAAAAAGGGGGGGAAAAGGGTAATTTCAGACCACCAGAAGAACATCTCTGCTCTAGTTTACAGCTGAACACATTTCTGTAATCAGCAATTTATCTCAATTAAGACACCAGATTGGGGTTATCACCCTGTTTCAGTTATTCCTCATTCACCTTGACCTCACTCCAAATTACAGCTACAGATCAGCAAAGTTTCTCTTTACGGAAAAACAAACACATTTCATGCAACAGTGACATTAAATCTCAAGTTTCTGAACAGTTTCCTTTCAGGAGATTTAACTTAAAACCCTTTTGTTCAGCCGACAGTAAATTGCCCCTTACAGCAGCAGCTAATCAACTCAGGGTGTTAATTGGTAGAAACTTACTTTATGTTGTGCATGAAAATAAGAGCGTGCTCAGTTTTATTTATTCATTCACTCACTCACTCATTTGGCAGTGAAATGACAGTGTGCTGTTGGTTGGATGAGTGCTGTCAGGAGGCTGCATGTCTCATTAGATCTGCAGTTAATCCAGCTAGTTAAAACCAGTGAGCAGATGTTGGGTCTAACAAAGGGCCTGCACTGTGCCAAAACCAGTAATGGGATATGAGAGGGAACTTGTTTAGTCTATCTGATCATCTGTCTGTCTTTACTCTGCATCTGTCTCACAGCGTCACTCCGACGGTCAGTCTCTTTAAATGACTATACAAGAGTCTGACTGACGGTATTACTTCTAGTGTTGACACAATCTGTCAGTTAGTCAATTAGCAGACTGCCCTGTGAGAAATAATGGTTTTATACAAGTTTGGAAGGTGCAGATTTCAGATAATAGATTATAGTCGTTAGGTGGTCGGTTAAAAATATGAACAGATTTATGAGACATTATATCTGACTGATGCTTTCTCTCCTGACAAACTGTTTTCCTTTATCTCTGAGCATCTGACCACCGCACTGCCTCCCATCAACTTCCCGTCTGCTGTTACCTTCTTTTCTTTGTAGATCCCAAGCTCCTTTTCCTTCGCTATCTTCGCTTCCTTCTCTGAAAGCAGAAGACAAGAAACAGTCTGAACATACAAACTCTGAGATAACGATATCAATACGATACAGTGGCCCACAAGTTAAACTCTGCTAAGTTCCGCTGGAGGTTTAACTGATAAAATACTGACAGTGGAAAGGGACATTTTGGGGACAAACCAGCCACTGCAGACAAATAACAGTTAAATTCTGCCTTGAAAACACAATCTGCACACAAATCATGTGGCATCCTGAAAGTACCTTTCTGCTCTTTGAGGTAGTCGGAGTTTTCTGCCATCCACAGCGCCGTCTTGATTTTTATTTCTTTGTCACTCAGCAGATACTGCGGAGAGGCAGAGAGAGTCAGTGAGGGAGAACAATGATTGCACCAAATTACCTGTATTTTTGGGTATTTAGGTAAAACAGTCTCTTGCCAAACGCTTTTACTCTTCCACTGTACTTGTACCATAAAGCAACCTATACAACAGTCCTGCCACAACCTTCATCATTAAATCCTACGTTCATGTATTTAATGTGTTAAATATTTAGTTTTATTGATATCTGAACACACAGATTTCTCATCCATGGACATAAACAGTGATGTATTGATAATCTGGTGCCAATCTAAAGTCAGCAGGGCAAAAACAAGTCTTGTATTTTAAAGGTTATATACATGAGATTAGCAGCAAACAACTATTAGCTATGTAAAGATACAGTGGAGTAATGGTGTCACACTCCCTCTGCCTGTGTTGCTATGGACTGAAACTGCTGTTTCTATCATCTACATCTGTGAATTAAGGAGTTAGTGATTGTTGGAAAGACTAGAAAAGTTGGTTTTGTTAAGCTTTATCTTGTTTCTGTGAAGTTTAAAGCGTGTTTTACAATTATCTGTTAGTCTGGTGGGACGTAGCGTCTAATTGTTTTGGTGTGAGATGGTGATGTGTAAGATACTGAAATAGTGTGAGTACTTCATTTTGGATCTGCAAGTGTGGACTGATTACTACACTTTAAAATGGATAATTTAGCTTTTGCCATCATACATTTCTTTTTTAGTCTAATTGTATTCTGTTTAACTAACATGAAAGTCCCCCATTTGATTAGATTTTATATTAGATTTTCATAATTTGTGAATTTGAATTAGTTTGTAAATAATTTTGTAACCTGAGTTTTAAAATGTTTTAAATGATAAAATGTTGAAAGATTCCTGTCATACAATGTTAATAAATTCTTCTGGATGTGCATCAACAACCAACCAAAATTCACTAAAATATGTTTCAGTTTTGCTTCATCCTGCTAACAGAAAACAGCATTAACATTATAAACACAGAACAATAACAAAGGACTTTGCTCATTTCTAAGAGCTCTTACAGCATCTTCAGGAAAGAGAATATAGTTTAGTGGTAAGAAGGTTCGTTGATGTTCATTTTAGGAACTTGCACATGTTAGACAGTGTGGACCTCATTAATCAGCAGGTACATACCAGCTCTATCTCACTGTCATCGATCCCACTCAGGTCCAGCTCCCCACTGTCAGCAGCACCATCTGTCACAGAGACAACAATCACAACGGACACACTTAGAAAATTTGCTGTAACGCACATTTTCACGGCAGCTTCCTCGTCCCAGAGGGGTGAAACAGGAAACAGCAGCTGGCCAGACATAAAAAAAGAAAAACACACCTCCAACATCCTGCTGCATCTCTTCCCAGTGGAAGTGCTGTGGAGCATCTTCCATCGGGGGTTAATCAGCAAATAAAACGCACTGTGACTCCTGATAAGACGCTAATAGGCTTAACTCGCGTTTAAGCGGATCTACCTTAACACACTTTCTTTTCAATTACGATACGCTTTCTAGATTGCGGCACGCTTTATTTTGAAACAGGGAGATGCTGAAATGGCAATTTGCATTTCTCATGCTGCGACGCCCCGAGAACGCGTTCCCCGCTTTCACCTACGCTTTTTCAACTTCTGTGCAATTTGAGAAAAAAAAAAAAAACATACATTTTAATGTGTTGATAAAAGAAAGAGGCATTTGAAATCTCTCGGTGTGCACACAGTTCAATTCTGGGAGAGGAAAAGGTTCAAAGCGAATCTGATTGACTTTGATAAAGGAAACAAAAGGAAGGAGCGGGTGCAGGCTTTGACAGTGGAAGAAATGCAACAGCTTTCACTCCAAAAGATCCTCCACCTTGATTAGCAGTTTTGGAACAAAGTGCGACTCCTCTCTGGCTGCCTGCAGACATCACACAGTCAATCAAAAGGAGTAAAGTTAGAAAGAAACGTTTTAAAGAGGCAGCGAGCGGCAGGTTTATGGGAGTCGTTTAACTTCTGTCAGCTTTCTGGCTTTGACGCGTTCACAGGGGCCCTCCTTCCTCGAGTTCAAACTCCCAACAGGGCGGCAACTTCAAAGACGTTGCCACCTGAGTCCACAGGCAGCTTTCCCGCTTCATTAAGGGGAGACGGGTGCACAGACGAGGAAGAGGAATACACCCATCCTCAGATAGTAAAGGGTGTGTTCTCCCCCATAGCCGTGGAGGAGGAGAGGGGGGGAGATAATCTAGTCACCCATTTTAGTTCAGTTTGCTTTAAAAAAAAAAAAAAAAGAGAAACCGCTCCAGAGTGAAGAGACAGGTCAGTCGCTATCTGCCGGGCCCAGCCCTCTAAGAACTTCCTCTGCGTGAAGTGTGAGGGGGAGATAAGATGGAGACAAGCCCTGGGAGAGATTGGCAGCTCCGGGAGGCAGAGAGGCAGCGCGACTAAGAGCTGATAACACCAGTCCAACCCCCGGAGAGAGGAGGAGGGAGGGAGCAATTACCGAGTTATTATTCAGCCGCTGCTTTGATATATCTACACTCGCTAATTTGATCAAACCCATAAAATTGTTCTTGGTGAGCGTGTAGAAGAATCTGCAGACCTGAGGATCAGAGCGGTATATAGGCAGAGTAAATCAGGAAGGTAGAGTTCAGATATGAGACGGGAAGAGTTTTTGGCGTTTTTTTTTTTGTCCTTGATGATGTAGAGAGTAGATGGCACAAGAGACGACCCCCAGGAGGTCATGTGACAGATGTCTTGGTCCAGACTAGGACCCAAGATGTTGGACCGGGTGCGGTTTATGAGTTTATAAGTGTGTAGGATGTAGTGCTGACTGCAACCAACTGAATACAGCTCAGCCTTCCAAGTGTGTAGGAGAAACTTCGGTGGCCACGTAAAATCTAGTCCAGCTCGTGTTTGTTTGTCCCAGAGCTAAACGATATGGTAAAAACATCATATTGCGATATGATTTGCAATTAGTTCAGGAATGATAATCTTTAATTTCCACTGTTGTACCAAACAAACATTGTTATTCTTAAATCTGAAGAACAAGATTTGTAGACCAGGGCGTTACTGCAGTACTACAGTACGTCTCATTCTAAGGTAACAAAAACAACAATTCTTATTTTCAGGTGATTATACGCAAATGAAAACATATCTATGAATA
>NW_023339873.1:2295528-2295656 GCF_004916995.1 Morone saxatilis
AATCCACCACGTTAACCAGCAGTCAGTCCCAAACGGCTGCAGTTATCAAACAGTATTAAACTCTACTGTATTAGTGTTATTTATAAAATATATATCACATATTCTGTGAAATTATAATAAAGCATTTG
>NW_023339873.1:2295756-2295946 GCF_004916995.1 Morone saxatilis
ATGAATATTATATTCCATTGCTGCCAATAGATCCTCCTAAATGTTACACACTGGACCTTTAAAGCCGTATAAAACTTTGTCGACATGAAAGCAAATGTCTGAACGTTTAAAAGCAGTTAAAAGTTATAATTTAGATCAGGAAATCCGAAGACTAAACAAGTCTTAGACTACATCTACACTGAACTCACAA
>NW_023339873.1:2296047-2301107 GCF_004916995.1 Morone saxatilis
AATTATAATAAAGCATTTGTTCAACCCTTTAAAAAAAAAACCTGTTCCTTTAAGGGTGAAATCCAGGTTAATGACAACAGCTGCATTGTGCATATTGGCATTCAAATGCGACATACAGTTCCTAACACACAGCCTCCGACTGTAACCGAACAGCTCAGACGATCTGAGACACCAGACCAACATTTTAAGATATAAAATACGAGAGATTTAAAAAAATCTCAGTCTATCGTGAGAAAAAAAACTGTCATAGTGATGAAAAAGGGCCAAAACTGAGAAAAATAACCTCCTGAGAAAGCATTCAAAGCTAAATTTCGATATTCTGATCGACTTGAACGATGTTCACTTAAACTAATGAGCTCTTTGTTGATAAAAATGCTGATTACATATAAAGAGACATCAGTGAAGAGGACTTTTAATCCACATTGAGGAGAACCTGCACAAACCACTTTGTCACAAATTACAGAAAAAGTGAAGGACTTTTCTTTTGAGCACCTGGATTCCTTAAAGATTTAATCTTTACAGTTATGATTGAATAACTGAACCTTTCTGTTCATACAGTGTTTACCTGCACCGGCTGATGAACACATTCCTCCTCAGATTGAAAACCTGACAAAATGTGGAAAAAAACACATCTTCAGGCGAAGAAAAAGAACATTTTTCACTTCTGTATAAAGGTCTGATGACATTGTGTTCAACTGGACGCCCTGTTCTGTGTTACATACGTACGAATATGACTTTCTCCTTTTAGAAAAAACATTAATGGACCTTCTCATTTCCTGTACTTAGATATGCTACGTGCTAAGCTAATCTATGTAAAAAAAAAAAAAAAAAAAAAACACATTTTGAATATGGTTAAAAAATTAAACAGACAGACCTTACCTTAATATTATTAACGTTAACAAACGTTAGCTAACTAACAAGCCGATCTACATGAATCGTTAGCTAATTAGTTGTGTTTAGCCAACATTAGCTGGGAAATGTAGCTAACTAGTTAGCTAACAATCAACATAAATTAGCCAGTGTTTTGTTAACATTAGCCAATTTAAAATGTGACTATATGGACTAAATGAGACTAAAACTAAATATCTGCAGCCGTCTGAGCTTCATCAGCAGAAACAGTCGAAGGCCAAAAAGCATTTAGTGTCACTCTGAATACGAAGAGGTGGATTAAATCGTCTCATTAGCAGGAACAAGTGTCCGAGACTTGCAGCACTTTCACAAAACTTCAGAATCCTGGAGGAAAACAGAAGTCACCTCCTGATGACCTTGTACACCGAGAGAAACCCGCTTCCTCTTCCTGTCCAGGCTGACAGGAGCCCGAGGTCGTTTTGGCAGCAGCTCAGTAAAAACTCACACATCCAGCTCTGCATGTAAATCAGTTCAGAAAAATATATATATTACAGGATTCCCCCAAACATCTTTTTTTTTTTTGGGTCGGAGGTTTCTGCTGTCCAACTGTGAATCCCTCAGGAACACACCTCCGACCTCACACAGAGAGGAGGAGGAAGAGGAGGAGGAGAAAGTATCTGTCCTCCAACAAAGTGCTCACAGGGAATACATTTAAAAAAAAAAGAAGAGAGGAAGTGATGGAGGGAAAAGGGGAAAAGATAACGATGGGAGAGACATGAACACAAGTTCACATCATAAAGTGAATGTTGGGTTGATGGTAAGTTAGTTTTTATTATTTCATTATTAAATGTTTTGCTCACATGTCATTTGTGTCAAGGTTGTAACCATTAGTTACTGTCCACATAGAGAGACCTTGATTCATGAGAAATTATATTTATTAGCAATAACCTTGAAAACAAGTCAGGGAAAGCAATATTTAAGTGGTTTTAGGGAAACTACCGCTCATTATTACATTACAATTTAAAGCTCATGAAGTCGGAAGAACGACTTTCCAACTCGGGAAATGGGACCATTCGCATTAATCACGACTATTTGATAACAAACTTATATTAACATAAATACTCTCAATCATCATATCTTATCTTATCTTATCTTATCTTATCTTATCTTATTAGAAGTGTGTGACGGTGTCCCTGTCTGCAGAGATCACTGTCCTCAGCCTGGGTCTTCTTATTTTGCTGGATATGGGGAGGTTTCTGGGCGTCAACCTTTGTGCAGCGACCGGGGTCTGAGGTTGGGACAGCGAGCAGATAGCAGTCTCCGTCTGTCCCCACTGCTCTCCAGCACTAAAACAGTGTGTCTATGCAAGACCACGATTGTATGCAAAATTAGCTAGGAAATTTCAGTATTACGATTAAAATCCAGTTTTGTTTGTTAAAATAAAGTAATGGAATATTTCCAACCACTGAAACTAGTTTCCTCCAAAAAGTGACAATATTAAAAACGTCCATACTGCCATGTCTCACTTCACTTGCTGCAGTGTTCTCGGGATGGGTTAACAGTTCGAGCTGTGAAAACCTTTCAGTTCATCGTCCCACAGCACAGCACTGTGTCTGCAGCTGGTCAACAATGTCATGTTTTTGGACCTCAGGCCACATATTTCCCTGAGTTACACCAGTTTTAACATAACTGTGTTTGTGCTGGTACTTTTCCAAGCTCCGTCTTCACTCATCACGACATGCAAGCTCCGTCATCTGGCGTCACAGAGCGCTTACTTGTATTTTCTCACAGCGGCGGGTTCGGCGGCAGTCTGAGAAGATGCCAAATTCGATTTCTTTTTGGCGAATACCGCCAGCCTGAAGATAAATGGAGAAAGAAACAGAGGAAGACGGCGCGGCAACAGTCTGATCCATCTGCAAGAGACGCATCGCCGTCGTGCCCGCAAGCTGTTCACTCTATCACCCTGTTCTCTCCTGGTCCTCACAGACAGGTAACCTGACCCCAGGTTTACCCCTCCCCTACTGCTTCAGAAATACCCCAAAATACCCTCCCCCCGTCTCCCACACATCGCTGTGTCCCAGGAGGGCGGCAGGCCTGTCTGATGTGGTCAGGAGAATAAGATGATTCACTGCAGAGTCTCTGATACCAAAGCAGAAGAAGAAAAAAAGAACACAAAGAAACAGAGAAAATGTGCCCTGCGGGAACAAACAGGTGAAGGAGACTGCCTTTTGAAGGCGGCGAGGGAGGGAGAGAACAAGAGATTTAAAAGAGCGAGAGGGGGGAGAGCTTGTGGGTGAGAGATTGAGCCAAACATAGAGTAAGTAAGAGACACAGAGATATTAAAGGACAAGGCTGGTGTTGTTTTTTATTGTTCTTAGAGTCCACAAATCCCATGAAAAGACCAAGTGTGTTAGTCCGGTTCTTAATGCTTTCTGACTTCCTGTCTGTGGCTCTCAGCTCCAGGCTCATTGGTAACATGTAAATCTTTAAGAAAAAAAAAGAAAAAGTCTCACAAATATAAAGTTTCACTATTAAAAAAGGCTTGGCGATGTGGCTCATTGATGTGTTTTTAATAGTTTTTGGACAACAATGGAGCTCTATGACACATAGGATATATCAGGCTTCAATACAATGTAATTGTTAGTAGAACAATTCACTGGTGGTTTTGGGGTTTTTTCATGTAGAGAGTGGATGTCTGATGTCTGGCTCCTGGACAAAAGGGTTTGGTACAGTTCACATTTGAACCAATCCCGGTGCCCAATGGAACCTTTTTCTGTACTTTACTCTCTCTGTAATAACGAAAACAGAGGTCTGCATACTGTAATATTTCCCTGTAAACAATATGCAATTCACATACTATTGGTTTCATACTAAGGTTTTGGACTTTTTACATACATAATGATAATCATGTCAAGTTGACCAGCACTTGCCAACCTGCAGACATCGACAGGAGATCAAACCTAACCAGGGTATCAGGGGATCTTCACACATTGGATTCATGATTTTGCGCCATCATATGTTGGTTTCTATCAAAATCAGCTACTAAAACTGGTTGCTCCTCCATTACTAGTTTGGACATACAGTCATAACTAAGGCAAGTGGCCAACAAACAAACAAACAAACAAACAAACAAACAATCAGTGATCAAAGAGCCATTTGGCATCGCAGCTCGAAAGCTAGAAAGATATTGAAATACAAAAAATAAATTTGTCATCTACTTGATTACTGTGTCGCATCAGGATTTACACGATTTAGCTGTTATTTTTACTTAAGCTGTAACTTTGCTTTTATCTTAACTTAGTAATAGTTAACGTTACAACTAGGCTAAGTTTAAACTTACACACAGCTGGTGCAACAGGCTGCAGTCACCTCCAACAACAACGTATCCAGGTAGCTAATTAATAACCTGGAAGATGTCGATGAAGTTATCGAAGCCTGACTCACAGTTCCGTCGTCCATGGAGGGTTATGAGCCCGACAAAGTTAAAACTCTGTTGATGTAAGTAACTTATAACTTTTGGTAAATCGTGACTTTTTGAATTTGACGTCTAAATCTCGTTGTGAGGTTTTGGCCTTTTCCTGGGATTTGTTGACAATATGAAAAATAGAACATCGCCAGCCGTATCCTCCAAGAGACAGAAAGAAAAATGTTTAACAGCAGAAGAAAAGGCCAAAGACAAAATGGCAACAGCATAGTAGGGGAGGAAGAATGGGGAAAAGTAGGCAGAGAAAGACAAAAGAGAGGCTGAGAAGGAAAGATTAAGAAAGAAAGAATGAGGTAGGTAGGAGATTGAGAGACAAAGAGACTGATGGAGAAAACCAGCAGGAGGGAAGACATGGGGGAACAAGCAGACAGCAGCTGAGAGTGAGAAAAGACAAAAGGAGGCAGAGAGAAAAAAAGACAGAAAAGACAGAAAGAAGTTAAAAAACGGAGAGGATATAAATGTAGACAACACTGAGGAATAAGCTGAGAGAAGGAGAAAAGGTTGAGGGAGACTGAGGGAGAAAATGGAGGCTTAAGAGGAGTTCACTGATCTCCTTATAATCCTGAGCTGTGTTTCATTTCGGCCTCATCTGAGGAGAAGACAGGCAGAAAAGACGAAGGGAGAGGAGGAATAGAAATGAAAAAAGTCATGCTGGCTAAATTAAAAAGAAGCGTCAGTCTGCTGACTCCTCCACACCTCCTGTCCTCTCCCCTCCCCTCCCCTCCCC
>NW_023339873.1:2301207-2301743 GCF_004916995.1 Morone saxatilis
GGATCACCCATCATCCACACTTCAAAAGGCGCCCACATTATCCAGACTCACAGCTCTTGATGTCAGCAACAGTCCTGATCCTCTCCTACATACCAAAACCCCCTCGACCTGCACCGAGCTCGGCCACAGGGCTGCAGGGAGGAGAGGCACACATCAAGGTAGATATTTCAATTTGCTTTTTAGACGTGATGGAGACTGTTGAAGGTGAAGTGAAATCAACTGCTGCAACGAGACGAGATGACTGATAGCATTTTGTAAAGCACTAGGCAGTATTTCTACAGACTGGCCCTCAGGGTTTCTGAAAGGAGTGCACAATGTTACAAATCTTATATCTTATGTGGAAAACACTGTGGTATTTTACAAAGATTTAAATGGAAATGAGATGAAAATTGGTTGGTCAGTGTATAAAGAGTAAGAAACACAATAAATGGGGCAAGTTATCAGAGCTCAGAGCAATCTGAAGGTTGGGACCCCCACCAGGGGTTGCCAAAGCTTTAGGGGGGGTTTGTGATGCCTTCTTGATTTTAAGGCGTGTA
>NW_023339873.1:2301799-2302910 GCF_004916995.1 Morone saxatilis
GTGACTTTAGGGGGCGTGGCCTCGACATTAACAGCAGTGATTGACGGACTGACCGCAGCAGTGTAGCATAACAGCGAGCTGGTAGTGAGAGCTTATGAGCAGCTGCTGTCCGACTGGAGATTTTACAGTCACTAGAAGCACATTCATGGCAGTTGGTAAAAGCTTCTGTGTGGTTCCAGCATTTGGTTCACAGAAATCTAAAGTTAAGTGTTATTTTTAAAGTTTTGGTTACTGAAAAAGGTACAAATGTTTATGATCTGAACCCAAGCTATATATAACAGCTTCATCTTGCATCAGAAAAGTACACAGTTATAAAAACCCAAATAGCTAAAAGAACGAAGATCTGGGAGAAGAAAACACTGAATTCCTCAAAAATAAAAATGATTTAAAAAAAATACAGACAGAATTATATAAAACGTCCACTAAACAGGAAATAATCTGCTCAAAATGTATCCAAATAACTATGGATGAGCTAGTACACTGTTATCTGCTCAGAATGGGCGGGGCTTATGTCTTACATGGGAGGTGGCTTATGAAGTGGGCGTGGCAATTGGAAATTGTTACTTTTGTTTTTGAAAAACTATTTACAGAATTGAGCTTCAGAGCATTGTTTCTGATCACAAGAGTGAGAGAACTATAATTATATAAAGTTTGGATACTGAAACATGTGTTAGGAGGCTCAACCCTACAAATCACTCAATCTCGTGTCTGTGCCTGAAGTACAGAGCTGGAGACAGGTGGCAATTAGCTTAACTAAGACTGTAAACAGCTAGCTTGGCTCAGTTCAAAGTTCAAAAACATGTCTACCAACACTCTTAAAGCTGACTAATGAACGCTAATCTCATTTTTTTTAATCTGTACACAAACGGAAATGTAAAAACGACACTTTGTGGTCTCAGAGGGAGTTTATGTGCTGAAACTGTTTCTTCACAAACAACAGTTTATCCAACAATCTGGACAAACCACCATACATAAATAAAACCCTTTACAATAAAGTCTCACAATATATCAAAATCTATGTGTAATAACAATAAATGTTTCTTTTCAACTTAGACAGTGTGCAAGGATTTATCTTTGCAACTTATTCATCTACTCATCCCACTCCTACACA
>NW_023339873.1:2302926-2319581 GCF_004916995.1 Morone saxatilis
TCTCAAGAAACAGATGTTTACTAAGTGATGACAAAGTATACATTTTTTAATAATATATTTTTTTCTGTATCCAGAAAATGTTGGTTATCTTTATTTGATCAGGGACTTACACAATCGATAGATCATTAAAGATTCCTCAATCAATGTTTTTTAAGCACTAGCAGATGGGAATATTTTAAAGGGAAAGCTACACTTTGATAATAATGCTAGAAAAACAAAGACTGAAGATGCAACATTATTTGTAAATGGGGAAAAAACTATTTCTATACTGGCAAATAAACAGTTTTTGCCAAATCAAATTGAAATCTAACCTGCATGTAGGAAAACCTGCTCGACTCTTATTCTACAGCTTAAAGAAAAAAGGATCCTGGTGGTAAAGACACATTTTATCTGCAGTCAGGATATTGCAGCGTTCACTCTTTACCTCCTGTTCTACTGTTGCACTCACGCTAAAACATCTATGGATCAGATTGTCAGTAAAGTGCCTCAAATGCAAAAAAAAAAACCCCAGCTCCTGGTGTAAAAGTCCTTCCCTGCAGCAGTATGAGGTAATAAGGCTCGGTGCCAGCTCTGCCCCGGAGAAATAACCAGCCGGCCGAGGCAATAAATAGAGTGCTAGATTCTCGCTGACACGGGCGGGCCGGGCGAGCCCATTAAAACCTGACCTCCCTGGCCTTGGAGGAGCCCAGACTCGGTGTACGCCCACTCAACCACCTGCCCCTGCCCCTGCCCCCCCGACACAGAAAGGGGAGCGGGGAGATGTATGCATGCATATAGGAGCTGGTGCCATGAGGCTCCTGGAGGCACACTGTATCCTCTTTAGGTTTACTCTTAAATGTGTGCATCACACGCTAACCAGAAAACACTGGAGGCATCACCAGCTTCTAAATTTGTTTTTGATTATTGTTTGTACAGTATTTCTTATTGTCAACAAGTCGCAGGACACACAAACAATGAATGTATCAACTAACAAGATTTGTGTGTGTATTAAAAGTCTGATGTATCTTTTTCCTCTGAGCCATCGTTGTCCAGAAACTATTAAAAACCCATCAGTGAGGCCACACTGTTGCACTGACGCCTGTTCGCTTCATTAAGTACACGTACACGCACACGCACACGACACCACACACACAACCACACCACACACACACACACACACACACCTCCTGTTTGAGTAACGCTTGACAAAAACTACAGAGAACAGCCTTTTTAAAAATTAAAGTATGTAGCCCTGATTATCAGTATCATTTTAATGTAGCAGTTATAATTATATGTACATTGTCACAGTGATATGTTAGTAATAGCAACACGATAATGCCAATGTTTACCTTGTGTTTATATGTATGTACTTTTAATATTATTTGTATTGTTGTCTGTTATGTCTATGATGTCTTTTTTCTGTTACGTTCATAGTTGCAGCAGTAATCACAAACTAACAAATGCTACTATCGCACAATACAATGACGACGGAGCAACACCCAGAACAAGAGCCCTAACCCTAATCCCTGGCCACATCTGGACATGTACCATACCAAAATATCAACAACAAAATAAGTTACATTAAGAAAAACACTGAGATCTCCGCATTGAAGTAAACTGCACAAAATGTAGTCAGCTAGCCAACATTAGCTATGATTTTCATGAGTGACGTTAATCTTTTATGTTATGATAATGACATTATCCTAAAGCTGATGGTCTGTGTGCAGTTAATGTAATGCTAATGTTACCTTACTTTTATAATGGCACGTAATAACCTAAAAAATGCAAAGTAACTTGTACTTTGAGCAATTTATTAACCAGGTACTTTTTTTTCTTTAAAAAGGGGAGTTACTGTACTTTTACTTGAGTATACATTTTCAGGTACCCCATCTAACTACTTGTAACTTCCTGCTAAATGTCCCTGATAATGTTTACATGACTTTGAGACATCCTAATTAACAGACAAACAGGCCTGTAAACATAACCTCTGCCCAGAGGTACTAACCCTTTCAGATGTGTCATTAGCTGTGTTTCTGTCCAAATGAGTCTAAAAAGTTGGTTAATTAAACTGCAAACTGGGTGCGACTTTTTCATTAGCTAGTGAACCTGAATGTGAATGTTCTCAGTGGGACGAGACAGTTTTAACAACTGTGGTCCATTGTGACATTTTATTGCCGTTTCATACCTGAGATGGCATTTATGATATTCTAATGAATAATTAGTTTCCGCTGTGGATGTGCAGGAAATGTCTCTGGCTGGTAACCATGAACATGTCCTCGACCGCAGGGTCACCTGGATGCAGATACTCGTCTTATTGTTTGGTCTTTCTGGTGGAGAAGACGCATTAAACTGAACAGCTGCAAAAAATCTAATTCCATCAGCCTCAATACACCAACTCTTTCTCCTCAGCCAAGTTTGTTGTTTGTTTTTAACTCTGGTTTTCTGAAGTATTTATGAACAAACTAAACACTAGGTTGTTTCCTGATGAATCGTTAAATAAAGTTAAATTAGTGTATAATCACATCAGTCTTGGCCACTCAAACTAGTCCATAACTACTTTTGTTGGATGATATATTGTCCCATAAATAACTGCAATAAACAATATTATTGTCATTTTAGGACCATTTTGTGCCACTGATGTAGTGATAAGCATCAGTATGTAAGTGCACCTTTTAAAGAGCAATGAACTACTTATTAGGAAGAATATTCAGACATTGGAATGTGAAAAAATGCTGCATCTCAGAGTTTTTTCACACTGTGCTCAAGTCTTATAGAGTAGGGCAAACCCTGCTGTTTATTCTAGCTTTATGTTGGAGACACTTATGTACACAAACATGTAAACACAACGGGCAATATCAAAGGCAGCGAAAATGATCAAGGTCACGCCCACATACCTTACGATAAGTCAATAACATTATTATTGTGATGGGCTTCCAGTTAGGGAAAGATTGTCTTCATAGTTAAAAGAGGAGGAGATGGTACCGTAATCTCCAGTGTGGGAAGTCAAACACTATGTATGTACACTGCACTCAAATCTTCTCCCTAAATGTGTGTTCATGTGCACATGCTTAAACATTTTTCTTACTTATCCAAGAGAGACAATAAGAACTGGAGTTCTTTGTGGTGATTTAAACAAGGACTGATCTCAGAATTTCAAACACCAAATGTACTGTACAAATGTACTGACTGTACAAGTCTTGTCTCACATCGAATTTACACAAATTACACAAGATGAAAATCAGCTTTGCATTCGGTCTCTGAACACACATTAAGACCTTTTGTTAGTGGGCGATGAAACTCCTGGAGGCAAACTGCGGTTGTTTGGAGCATTCGAACAGACAAGTCAAGATTTACTTGTATCCCAATTTAAAGATATAACGTAACTTAAATCTAAAAACGCTAGACCTACGTTATATATTTTGTTGAGTTGTGTAGTTTCCTACTTGCCTCTAGTTACTGTAACTTCCAGGGAAACGCACAATACGTCATTACCTTGTCCGTGAACAATTTCTGCTCGAGCCACCAATGGCTGCGATTCTCCCACAATCCCACGCTACTCCACAACCTCAAACTACTTCTTTTGTTATCATGATGTGAGATATTCTACATTTAAATTATACTGCAGTCCTGTAAACATACTAACAAACAAAATGCAATCTGTCCTAAACAGTAGCAAACAAACTAGAATTAAAACTGGATTAGCCGATGTGACATCATTTCTGTTTCCATTGTTATGACTGGCCATGTTGTTTTTCCTTCTCGTCGCCATCTGTGGCTGCAACACCCGTGTGTCCTCTCCTAAACTACAGAAATGTTTGGATTCAAAGTGACGGGTCTTTTCAACAGCGTGAGCCAAATTTTCCATATTTTCCGAATAAATGTCTTTGATCAAAGAGATGTCCTGTCAATTTGTCCCCCTTCAACGTTCGGCCCATTTTCCAAAACAGTCGGTAATTCTACATCACAAGAGGAGGATGAATTAATCATCAGCACGGAGTATCATGAGATGGGCTGAATGACTCTTTGATGGTTGAGGAGGACGCTCTGTAGCCGAAGAATTTGGAGAATGCCATTATGAAAACAAGAACTGTTTAATGTATGCATTGTTGTGCCCGGGAATCAAACATCTGAAATGTCAGACGGATGCCACAGGAATGTTTAGCCAAATGTTGCCTTTGCCATGCCGATGAATCAGCGCTCTTTGTCTTAAGGACCAAACCGCTTGCTCATCTGCATGAAAATATTTACAATCGTTCCATGGAAGTAATCAGAAGAGGAGACGTCAGGAGACGATGAAAAGGGAAAAAAAGAATCCGCCTTTGCTGCTACACATCATCAGCCTGTGATGTTAAAAGAGCTCCAGCAATAACTCTGTGGTGAAATGTACTTCTTTTTTCTCTCTACATGTGTTTCTGCTTCTGAAATTGATTTTCTATGTTTGTTTTCCAGTTAAGAATCACATCCCTGACTGGAAACAGAAAACGTCTTATAGTTGCAATAGTTGTCTGGTATATTGTTTTAAGGAGCTGTGGGAGTAGAGATCTGTCTCTACGCCTCTTCTCTAATGGATTTCTCTCCGTATGACGGTTGAACGTGGGTGCGAAAATGGCTCTTTTCTAAGTGACAAGAAAAGCTGACATTTACTGTGGATGTTTCAAATCTCTAAAATGTTTCAAACTTAACAGCTGGCAAAAGAATCTCGCTGCAAAAAAGGTCCATCAGTAGCCGCTCTGGAACTTTCAATAACGCCACATCTTCATCAGATGTTTGCAAGGTCAAGAATGAACTTTTAGCCTCAACTTTGAAGCCAACATGGACAATAAGTCCTTGAAATGCCTCAGATAAAACAGAAATGACAACATACACAATTACATGACAGCTGGAGAAACTCCATTTGCTGATGAAGACTGTGTGATACGATCAAAAGCTCTGCGAGAACTACTTATAGACCTTGTGGAGAGATTGTTCTGAACGGCTGTTTCCGAGGTCAAATCCACTTAAAACTGTCAATTTGAAAAAGATGGACCAAGAAGATCTGGAGTCACTGCCTTGCTCAAGGGGCCAAACTTGTGAGGGTTTACTCACAAACCTTCTCCTCTAAGCTTTAGTCTTCCACACCTCCTGTGTAACTCCTCTTCACAACATTAGCTTGTGGAGACGCTGCTCTGCTCTCCTTTCAGCTCCACTCTGACTGAGGGTTTTACCATAAATGCAATTTGAATTGACCCGAGCGTGCGGAAGTGTGCTCCTCTCAAGACACACTGTAAATTACATTTCAAACCTGGATGTGGAGATCCAGTGCTCAGACTCAGAGTCTCTGCTCGTTCTTTTGTGAGGATCCAGCAACGTGTATAATCTACAAGATCCTCTCGACTTAGAGAAACCTTTCCATGACTCATGGATACATTAAAGATCTGGCTTTACTCTGGCTTCTTCTCATTTCAGTTCATTGTACTGTTCTCAAAGCAGCATGCCTCTAGTGTAACCGGACATTTTCTTCACTGGACAGAAAGATGCTAGCTTCAGTAGGCAGCACGGTGATGGAGCAATATCACTGTGTCGTCACCTTTAAGTGCTTTGTGTTAAGCGTTCTTTTCTGTACATTTGGAGTCAATCCCAAACACTGCCTGACCTGGGCAGGACCCCTGCTACAATCCCCAGTCGTGCTGTGTAAGGACTGAAGGGGGAAGAAGGGAGGAAGGGGGAGAGGGGAGGAAGGTTGAGACAGTGAAATGCGCTGTGACGTAACCGCCAGAGGCGAGCGGCTTCCTGCCTTTGCCTGCCTGCTAAACGGTAGCTGTCATCTCCCGTCAGGCTGGCGGCGGCAGACGAGACGGCTTCCCTTTCCCTCCTCGGGCCAGAAGACGCACATCATCTCCAATCACAGCTGGCTGCTGTGACAGGCCCGCTACAGCCATCTCACCAGAGAGACTGACTGCTAACTGCTGCTCTCACACACACACACACAGCCTGATCTCATATTCCACACCACGCTGCTGCTGCTGAGGTAGCTTAGCTTGTACTGACTCACTGAGAGCGTATGATTGGCCGTCCACAGAGAGCAGCCTGAGCTTGAAATAAACATTAGACTTTTGTTCTTCTTGCGTTCCTGTTGTGTGTCAGTGACGCCCGTCTCCCTGCGCTGTCATCACCCGACTGCCTGTCTGCCATCCAATCCAGTCGCTCTCCTCCTCTGAGAGGTTGGGTCCATCCGGCCATATGTCCATCAAGCTCTACTGTACCGCCCCGGGCTCTGTAAACCCCCCCCCCCCCCCCCCCAACAACTAACCGTAACAACATGTTGAAGCTCATCCGAGGTCATGAGAAACCCACACACACACACACACACACACACACACACACACACACACACACACACACACACACACACACACACACACACCACACACACAACACACACACCACAAGCACACACACACACACACACACACACACACACACACACAGCTGTCCCAGCACCAGAGAGGAAATGAGTAGAACGAGCAAATGGATAAGTTTGTGAATGGATTACCTGCATGAATTAGTTATAAGTCATTATTAATTAAAGGAACAATACGCCTGATTTTTACTGTCCCACACCAGAAGATGGCCACAGGTTTAAAACTGTTGATTGAACAATACAAGTGAATCAAATATTAATTTGACAGGTGCAGAGATTCATGTTTGTTTTTAACTCATCTGGTCTCCCCCCCACCCACACAGATTTGTACTATGTATTGACATAATGCTTCCTCTTGGCCCTAACACTAATATATCTAAACAGGGATGTGCAGACATTTTTAGGGGATGACAAAAATAAACCCAACCCAGCTTCCTATATGTTAGCCAACTAACTAGCTAACGCCGGTAAAGATTGATAGCATTATATAAAGTTGCACAATGTTTGGAAGCAAACTCTTGCAGACTTCCGTAAGTAGTAGTAAAATGCTACGTCGGGCTAGTAAAATATAGCAGCAAGTGGTAAAAAAGAATGAAACAGGGTTTTATGGAGCTGATGATGGAAGTAGAAAAGGAGTGAGCAATCTCTCTTCCTTCTGAGCTCTGCTGAGAACTGCACATGTGCAGTACTGATAGGGCAATTGTGAGAAAATGGCAGAGTTTATAAGCTGAAGCACAGGAGAGCATTTAAATTATTCTGGAAACAATAGTTTCAGTTGGGTGGTGTGAGAGGATGTGGGCTAAACTCCAACTATGTGCAGTTTGCTGCTCGTTTCCGAAAAAATGTGACTGGAGAGCCACAACAGGAGGCAGCAGTCAGAGCGTCGTTGTTGCCATTTGATAACCGCCAATAAACAATTCGTACAGAGGCAGGTAGAAATTCACCTAAAGCAAGTATATTGAACGCTGCATTATATATAGTTTTTTCATTTTATAGAAAAAGGGCTGTGGGAAAATTAAATTTTTTAGGGGGATTATGACACGTAACCGTAACCGCCAGGAGTCTCTGCTTGTTGCCTGACAAACTCGCGCAGACCATTCAGCCTCACTACAAATGTGTCCCAGTGGTCAAACGTGGTACTGCAACTAAAGAGAAGATCCCCTGTGGCCCATAGACCACTGTTATAAAATAGATAGTGCTGCAACTAATGATTATTTTCATTACTGATTCATGTGGTGATCACTAACTAGATTGATTGGTCCAGAAAATGTCAGAAAATTGTGAAAAATGTCAATAACTGTTTCCCACAGCCCTCAAATGTCTTATTTGTCCACAACTCAAATATCGTGTATTCGCAGTCACTGAAACTGAAGACGGAAAAATAAATAGATGCTTTTTTTAACTCCCTGCTTCATTTCCTTACACTTACACACATTCACAACTGTCCAAAAGTCATTTGGTCACAGATTCAAGCCTTCAACACTTTTCTATTTTCCACCAGAACAAGAAAAAAAAGAAACAACAAATGTGGTGAGATGATGATTTTTTCACCAGTGCAGTTTTGCTTCTATGAGTAAACTTGACTCAAGAAATGACTCAAAATAATTAAGTAAGGCAGAAAAAAGCATTAGTAAGAAGAAAATAGACTTAATTGTGGAACTTCGTAAACAATAGGAGCTGGAAGCACTGGTTGCTGCTGCAAACCAGTGACCTCCTGGTTTGAAGGGCTGCCTGTCTCCTCATTAGCATACCAAAAAGACAAGACAAAGGAGCGTGTAGATCTTTTTTTTCTGCAGGTCTGACTGCTGAGGGGGTAAAGTGTGATGCTGCTGAAGCACAGGATGAGACTTTGCATTTTCTTTCATCCCTGAACGACTCCTCTGTGGACGGAGAGAGATGAGACAGATGCTGCTCATTTAAAAGACTATAATTGACTCAGCAGAGCTGCTGTCAGGACTCAGATCTGTCAGAAAGCTTCTACCACACCCCCCTAAAAAATACTGAGAGCTACGATTTTACTGCGGTAATTGCTGTTGTTGAGGATGGATGGATGGATGGTAGAAAATGTTTTAGGACAACAACTTCTTGTCTGGGGGAGCAATGACTGCTTCTTTAAACACTTGTAAAATAGCTACAAAATGAGGTGTGGAACCAAGTTAGATCTTAAAAATGAAATGGATCCTTCAAAGAGCGAAAGGCCCGGCTGAAATCTGGAGTTTCACACACTTCAAACGGCCCTTTTCCCAGACGTTTTCAGGCAATAAAAACGGCAGAATGGTTTGACAAGAGCTGGGGAGCTGTGCTCACTGAGGTAGTTAAGGTCAGGCCAAACGTCATTGATTGAACTAAGTGCTCCGCTGAAAACAGTGTGCCTCAATCAATGCGGCCTCTAATGGTGCGAGGCGGAGCTCCCTGAAGACCTCGGCTATAGACGAATGTGACAAAGTCATCCGGAGGTGCTGGAGTCACGTTCCTTCTGCTGGCAGACTGCTGGCCGGCCCGGCTGCTCTCGGCTCTCAGTTTCTCCTCTGATGGCACGAGTTAATGAAAATGCCATTACTCAGACAGACCGTCGATGAGGCAGCCGGGTAACTCGGGGTGAAAGATAGAAAAGAGTTTAACTAGGGAGGCCCGGCTGTCACTGGTTCAGTGACTGCAGCGTTTCCAAAGTGGATGCACAGTTCATAATCTTAAAGGAAAGAAACGCTTTAAAAGGTAATAAATCTAATCTAATCTTCTGCTGTGACATGCTTCTAACATATTACTTTTATTGATTAGAAACAAAATTAGTAATTCTTTAGTTTATAATCAAGTAATTTGGCTTGACAGGAAGATTTTATTCTCTGAGAATGAGGTTTATTATTAGTAGGTCACATTATTAGTAGGTCACATGCAAGGAAGTATGTAAGCTTGCAAGTCAAGAAGAAGTGACTTGACTCGCAGAAGTCGAGAAGCATAGACAGAAAATTGAAAATTGTCAATAACATGAAATTATAGATGTTCTGATATAAATTTTGACTTGTCTATACTGAAACAAGTGTATACTACTAAGCCTGTATGATTGCAATCATTGTTGTATGACCCTGTGTCAGAGTCAGAGCGGGTCATGACTTCACAATCCTGGGGGACGAAATGGCGAAAAGGGGAGGAGCTGGGTCCCGTTTTGGAGCTAATAAATGTTGTGGTATCGGTGCACGTGTACTCACCATAATACCGCATCTGAGGTATCAGAACAACTCTAGAAAGACTATATTAAAAACAATATGTACAATATATGATGTGTTTATCCAATAAAGGAAAGAGCTAGTTTGTTTTGCTGAGGGACAAAGATTCACTTTCTCCTTACTAACCGTGTTTCCATCCATTCCAAGAGCAAGTTAAATATTTGCTACGTCAAACTATTTAGAAGTGAAATTTCCATCTGCTATTTAAAGCTTTAAACTCTTTTGATTTCCTTTTGAATCTTTTCTAATGACGTACAGAAAAAATCACATTAAAATGATGTTATGGCTACATACCCTTTGTAGACTTTAAAATAGTTTAACATTTTGGAAAATAACGTTTATTTGCCTCTTTCAGAGGTGAAAACACTGACACCAATCTATTTTTTAAGCATGTTTTTAGCGTAAACTGAAACTGCATTACAACAACAACCTCTGGAGGAAAATCTGTTAAATCTCTAAAAGTTCCTTTTGAAAATCTGCATATCTTTTGTGGGTGAAAATTGGATGGAAAACTTGTTAAAAATGAACCTTGTGTCGATTTTAGTTAATACACAATTAAAACCCAAAATCTGTCGTGTCGAAGTCTGCGTTTCCATCTTTCCTCAAAGTGGACATATTCCAAAATATATCTTTGTTTTACTTCATTTTCTTTATACTTTGTTTCCTTTCTTGTTCTCTTTTCCTGACAGGATCCAAAATTACACCCTCATTCTCTTCCTCCAGTGCCGTGCCCTCTGCTAACAATGTCCACAAAAACTACACACACACACTCCAGAGTACAGATGAAAGGCTCGGCCCTAATGACAAGGTACCCTGTCCACTTAGTACTTCAAAGATTGAGCTTGGGGGGGGGGGGGGGAGCGGGCCAGTGGGCAGGCAAAGATTACCCCCACTGCCTGCCCTCCCATATTCCACCACAAATTTAGCCGAGCCTGAATCCAACCAGGACCACGCTGAACCAGAACTCCATCTGCAATCCAGGCCCTCCAAACACAACCAGAGCTCAGGAAAAACACTGACTGTGGACATGAGATACGACAAACACTGGTCACACACACACACACAAATGCATGTGTAATCACACGCACATGTTCCTTTTCTACGCACATAAATTAAATTACATGTAAATAAACAGGAGGAGGTTAGATTTATTCTGTTATTCTTTGTCTTTTTTACTAAAACAAATTTTTCTCATGTGGAAATCGACTGTGAAGCACAAATTTGCCAACACGTGTAAACACATGAACTGATACACAGAGCTACAAAGTGGGAGAAACTGGTGACCACTGGTGATCCCTGTTAAAGCGTCATGTATTAAAAAAAAATTAAAAACAAAAAAGTATAAAGTTTGGGGTTTACAGGTGGATTTTGTTACCTAGAGACAGAACCAGGCTACAGCTGTTTTGTCATTTCCAGTCTTTAAGCTAAGCTAACTGGCTATAGCTGCATATTCCCCGTACAGACAGGTTAGTGGTATTAATCTTTTCAACTCAATTTCAGCAAGTGAATAAGCATATTTCCCAAAATATGAAACTGGGATGGACCACTGTTTAATGTCCCAGCATTAATGCACGTTAACAGACCAGCAAATCTGCTATTTTATTACATTTAAAGGATGCGTTCCTACCGGGTATTGTGCTACTGTCAACTGTCACTGGAGAGAAAAACAGAAAAAGAAATCCCCAATTGTGTTTCTCCCTTTTGCATTTGACCAATCAGGTATTTTTTTAAATGGTCTCCTGAGATCATAAACTGCTGAATCATATGGCAGCACAATCCTAAAGACAGACACAAACTCTCAGGGGAATGAGCCCGTAACCTCTAATCAGACAGCTCCCTGGTGAGATCAGCCTCCAGTCCCACCGGCCAACGATTAAACCCTTCAATCGCAGCCGTGTTTCATTTCTTCTTTTTGTCATCCACGGCCACACATACGATGAGCCTCGTGATACGCCGACTTTGAGGAGGATGACTCAAACTAACATCACTCCAAACAGATTCTTTTTTTCCTCTTTTTAAAAAAACACATTTACAATTAACATAAGAGCTTGTGATTCAGAGCGCTGTGATTAATTGCAGTTGGGAAATTGAGGCTCCTCTCACTGTTAACCTCGACCCTGTTGTGTTGTTCCCATGATGAAATGAGGTCAGCGGCATTATTGGGGGACGTTTTTGTCGGGTTAATGGGTGGTTTGACCTGAGATATGGGTGTTTTAGGGGGAGGGCATGTTTTTACAGAGACCAGGAAAGTTCAGATTTGCATTTTGTATTTAACTTCATTACTGATGTAATATGGTGACTGAGTGCTCTAAATGAAGCACCACACGATTTACATTTCAGCTGTTGAGTGGAACTTAACTTAAAGGGACTGAAAAGCATCTTTACCATTATCGTTAACCGTATCGGATTAACATAAAATCCATTTTATGAACCTTCTTAAGTGTCTGATGTGTTTCCCAAAACCATTGCCTCTTAGAAATGATCATAGATTAACACGTTTTTATTGATTTTGTTCATTTTTAAGTCAATATATTTCATCATGACCATTGATGTTCTCTGTTAAGGGACATTTGCACATGTTTAAATCAGAGACAATAACTAAAAAAATGCAGTTTATAATCATCCTCTCCCTCTTTTCGTTTCCATATCAATGAAATTGGTTCATAGGGGTTATACAACAAAATTAAAGTGTGCAGTCCCTTCATGCTACACAGATAATTACATTTATAGAACATATATAAAATAAAATAGATCATAAAATTTGCATCTGTGGAATGTAAACAGCACCTTATTATTTTTTTCCCCTTCTTATTTATGGTTTGTATATTCTCCTAATGTCACAATGAATTATGTTCATTTGTGCTCAAGAGTAACAGCTAAATCACTCAAACTTTACTCTCTTAACTTAGGCTACGTCCACCCAGTAACATGTTACATAAATTACCACGTCTATACATCAGTAAAGAGAAGGAAGCTGCAGACTGCTGACTTCACATTAAGCTTCATTGTGACACTTCAAGTATGAACTGTGTCTTTGGGTTCCTTTATGATTAGAGGCATATTTTAGTCTTTTATTTAACAAGATAAGTCAATTGAGAAGCAATTCTCATTTACAATGACGACCTAATATACCAATAATTGGATGGATTGCCGTAAAATGTGTTACAGACATTCAGGTTCTCATCAGGATGAACTTGAATAACTTTGGTGATCTTTTATTGCACCCACAACACTAATGGCCCTGATGTTTGAAATGTTGGCATGCTATAGTAAAATAGTGAACGTTGTAAACATCATACCCTGTCGGCATGTTTGCATGCAGACATTAGCATTTAGCTCTAAGCCCTCCTGTGACAAAGCACAGCCTCCCAAAGCCAGGAGGATGGCTGGAGACTTCTAGTCTTGTAGCACAGATTACAGACAGTTAAATTATACACCACGTTACTTTAAAGTGTATTCACCAACCTCTTCAGCACCACTGAAGCCAATGCTAAGATGCTCTCAACAGCTTCCACTTGCACTCAGCCTTCAAAGCCATATTGTGTAAAATAAAATCAGAGCGTTTCCAGAAAAACTGAAAATCGGGGCCAGGTCAGTATTCACGGCCACAGAGAAGCTTCATCAGGGGGCTCAAACGTGTGACCTTTAAGCTCAAGGATGTTCTGCAAACATTAGACCACTTCACCACCTCTTCCCTCACAACATTCATCCATCAAAACACACTTCACCTCCCACCCCGAACCGCTCCCGACTCCCCGTCCTCCCACTCAGAGCCGTAAAAACGCAGGTTTTCCTCATCAGGACAGATGTAGCTGCACGGCACGATTACCTCGCATCCATCAACGCCTCCGTACACCCAGATAAGGAGGGGCGGGGACGCAGAACACCCTACTCATGTAATTAAGTAATTATAGGCAACGCATGATGGATCCCCATATTTGTTTTATTTTTGCAACTGTTAATAAGTCACATTGACAGAGGGTGTGATCACTCCTGCGGTTTGTTTGCTGTCTTTTTTTTTCATCCCAACCGCAGCAGAAACGTTCTCATGTTTGGTTCATTTAGGTTCACGTTACCTGGCTACAAGAGCCTGTAAACAACACTGACTCAAAGTCACAAAGATATTTTATATATTTTTCCACAAATCTCATGAAAACACCAAAACTAATAATAAGTAATTGTGTGTGTGTGTATCAAAGCCTGACGTCTCTTCTTCCTGTCGTCCAAAAACTATTAAAAACACATCAATGAGCCACACTGGGTGACGTCTATTGTTGACAAAAATATAGAATAAAACCAGACTTATCCTTTAAGTAGTTGATTGATTCAACTGCATTTATTGTTCCTCTGTGGTGGTCATGAGCATTAAAAACACATGAAGAAGAAGCTGAATATGAGCATCAGTCCAAGTTAATACTAACAAGTCCCAAATCAAGATCCAAGAACATGTTCCAAGTCAAGACCAAGTCGAAAGTCAGGACCAAGACCTTAAGTTTGCGTTTCAAGACTTAAACAGGTCCTTATGTATCTGCTGTCTGCGCTGCCACATGTAGCTTTATCTCCTGCTCGAGCAACATTGGCTGCTCTCAGACGGATTCAAAGTACATCCATTGTTAGGAAAAGTTAGATTTTTCACTGAGCATGCAGAGGACATAAATTCTTTAAGTCTTTGCACAATTATTTGGTTCACCTGACCACACTACCATTAACAACTGTACAATAAACTGACACACCACCTCTCCAGAGAAGCACCAATAAACAAAACAACAGCAGCAACTTTGAGTATTTTGGCACAAATCCACATCTCAAACGCCTCAAGGGTTAAGAAACCCTGCTCCTGAACGTCTCCCACACATTCCTTCCCTGTCTGTAGTGTACTAAAGAGGGTAAAATATAATGAGGGATGACAAATTTCACACGCAGCTCAGCCAATTTCACTCTGGTGCAGAGGTAATTACGACAATTAAACCTGAGAGAGCATTCTTTAACTTGATTATGGGTTATTATGGTGATACAGTAGGTACCAGACGCAGTCACATCTTAAAGGGTAATGCTGCTTTTATAAAGATGTTTGCTCAATCAAACAATATAATGCCTCAAATGTTGTCTTAAACACACTTGATTCTCCAAATTGCTTGACTCCAACTATTGTGCGTATAGTCGAGCTTTGCTGAACACTGTTTGGATCACACTGATAACACATCAAAATGCAACGAGCGAATAGATGACATCTCTGAAAACAAATCTAACAAAAACAGAGCACGGAAAGAAACTTGAGAGCTATTTTTTGCCTACAAATGAGATTATTGTGCCCCAGAAATCAGCAATCTGTGACAAAAACCACAAAAAACCTCCAATCTAGTTAATCTGATTCCTGGTAATTTGATTCCTAATGCGATTGTTCTGCCTAAAAATGAGGCGTCTAATATGATAAGACAGAAGGAATAACTTCAGGCTGCACTCACCGTTCTCCTTCTCGTCTCCGATGCAGCCGCTGATGGACTCCGGGAGGCCGAGAGTGGCCGCTGTCGGCATCGTTCCCAGGATGGACGCCAGCGACGGGGCTTTTCTCTTTGGGACGCCATCCTCCTCCAGCTCCTGGTTCTCCTCTTCCTCCTCCGGTCCCCTCTGTTCAAGTTTTATCAGAGCCTCCAGTGTGAGCTCGTCGAGGTCTTTGCCAAAGTGCTTGGCCACGGCCTGAAGCTCATCTTCCTCTTCTGCATCCTCATCATCTTCCATCTTAGACGACGTGGAGAGGACGTCTTCATTGTCTTTTTCTCCGTCTGGGATGAGGACAGACAGTTTGATATGGAGTTAATGGGCCGTTTAATTGGCCCATTTAAGGACACTCACTTTGAAAGAGACACCAACGGTCAGGATCAGCTACAGATCAGAACTGGAACTGGTCAAATCTGTCTTAACCACATCATCAGGAGAGACCCTTAAGAGCTTGAAACCAGCAAATACCTACATCAAATGAACCAAAACCTTGGAATTTAATAGGTTTTCACTTAGCTCAGAACCTCCAGTAGGTCATTACATTCATAGTGAACAACATGGACAGTTTAAACTCAACCAACAAACAGGCTCAGGGATCCATAATCATGAAAATCACATCTCAAGTGGTAAAAGATCTGCGTTCTGACTTATCTTTGAGTGTTTTAACCCTACAGTGAACTGGAAACAGCAGATGACATTATGCTACATTAGCGCCACAGCAGCATGCCAACAATACTTGCATGTAGCTTCTTTAGCAGTGACGTTAGCTAGATCCACGTACAGCGTAACTGACGTACACTTTACTTTTAGTGTTAGATCACCTAAGAATCTAACCCGAAGTTAGTGAGTGCAACGTGTGCAGGGCCGTATCTATCGACTATTTTAATGATCAATTAATCTTTTTTTTCCCCAGTTAATTCAGTTTTTAAATCTAGAAAATGTCAGAATATATTGGAAAATACAAGCAATCACTACTTCCAGTAATTACACAGTTCACAGGCAATGTGTTTGTGCCAGTGCAAGCTAAAATGCCTCTTTTTAATGATTATAATACAGTTTGTCTCACCTTTACTATGTTGTGTCTTATTATGCGGTTAATGACTCACTGAGGATTAATAAAGCAGAACAAGGTTACAGTTTATGGTCAGGTTGTATAATTAGCTGGGTATAATTATATATATCAGAATTTCAGTTTCCCAATTATAAATAATACAAGGAAACCAAAACGTTTCATTGACTTTAGTTCAGTCAAATAGTTTCGTTTCCTAAAAAAAAAAAAAAATAGAAATGGTGATAAGTAATCACATCTCGACTAAATAATTGGGATCATAATTTTTGACCGTCCTCTCGCAGTCCTGGTATCTAATTAAATTGTGTCCTTTAATCAGCCATAATTAAAATGTCCTCACACAGACTTTCAGTCCACAAGTCAGAAAAAGAAACTCCGTTATCGTTTTGAAAAGAAACGAAATGCTGCCGGATCTGAAAGCGTCGCAGCAGCTGGAGGAGCAACATCCCTGAAATCAGTGACAGCCTGCGACTCCCCTACTGTG
>NW_023339873.1:2319681-2343712 GCF_004916995.1 Morone saxatilis
CAGGGGGATACGAGGAGTGTGTGTGTGTGTGTGTGTGTGTGTGAGAGTGAGAGAGAGAGAGAGACAGACAAAGACAGAGGGCCAGAGATAAAGAGCCAAAGGTAGAAACAGATAAAGAGGAGCAGTGACAGGGAGTGCACTCTGATGTGTGCTGCGTCTCGTGGGTGGGCCTGTGTGTGTGTGTGTGTGCCTGTGTGTGTCTGTGTGTGCCTGATTGACTGGCACAGTGATAAATAAAAACATCATCACACATTACTGTCGCAGTGTTTCCCCCCTGTAGCTGTTAGTATTTGGGTGTCCCACAGCTGCCCGTGTTATTGCTGCGATATTCACTTTAATGCTGCTGTTCTAATATCAAGTTACAAAGTTATATTCAAATAGAAGTCTGCAGCGACACTGGCAGCCAGACGAGGCTTTAATGCTTATTACTCACCAGAAAACCAAATTAGTTTGATAGATAATAAGCTATTCTTAGATCCTAACCAGTAGTGGGGTCAAAAGGAAGATAAGATAAAACACTTATTGATCCCAGGACGGGAAGCTCAGTTATTGCAGCAGCAGAAAGACAGAAAAAAACAAAGATCAACAGAGAAAGTAAAAAATGAATAATAAGAGGTATATAAAACTGAAACTAAGATAGAAACTATAGAAGAGCAATTATAGACTAAATTGTATATAGTGTGATTAATAGAAGTAGAGTGTAGTGTATGTAAACACATACAGCAAGTAAATATAAACTGATTAAACAATCATACTCAGTTTGTATTAATAAAGTATATTATGTACTAAAATGGTATAACATTAAGATAATATAACAATATACTATGAGATATAATCTATAGGAAAGGATGTAATGTAAAATGTGTTTATTTCGCCCATAAAATACCTTTAAAAGTTTTTTCAGCAGGTTTGCTACAGTTCGCATTTTAACTGCATGATAGCGTATGGTTCAGTTAGCTCACGTATTTCATAACACTGAGCATGTTTGTGTGACATCCCAACATTATGCCATCGTTAACAAACTTCATTATTGGCGCAGTTGTTTTCTGTTCTTATTAATGTAATAACACTCATGTCAGTATATCATCGTCATCCAAGTGTCACTGTCTCAACTACTGACTGATTTATTTTTCAGGGAACATCGAATATCTATGAATTTCTGCAGCATTATATTGTTGTTTGTTGGCAAAGCACAGTGTACAGACAAGGGATACTATTTTTGTGTTGCATTGTGGGTATTTTTCCGGACATATACTGTATTTTAACACTGAAATAAAAAGCTGAGGAGTAAAGTGGCAGTGATTTCAGACAGAAGATCCCTGAACAGGTTGTTTCTAGATCTTTAGGGGACTTTTATTGCCCTCATCAGACAGAAGCAGCTGAGAAGAGACTGAAAGTGGGGAGAGAAAGAGAAGATGACATTCAGCAGAGGGCTGCAGATTGGAATCGAACAGAAGCTGTGTAAAAGGACTCATGAGCTACCAGGGCCTAAGATTTCTATCCCTGTCGTATTGATGTATATACCTTTTATTGTTAAATGTGCATTCTTGAGTATAAAGTCCATACTGTTAAAGGTAAGGTATGCAAAGACTGACATTACATCCTAAAATCAGAGAGTTAGTATGTTTTTTTACTCAACTGCAGTGAATGGAGAGAGTGCTGCAGGTTTGTAGCTAAGCTAACAAGGAGGCTATGAAACCCTTCACAAACGCTGTATGGACACACAGCAAGTAACCAGCCACCATTTGCTAGGTTTTAGGTTAGCTAAATCTGGAATATAATATGTGATATAAAGCGTTGAGCCAAGCTCTGGATGATCCCTTTAGCCTTTTTACCAACACTCCTTCCTGCTCCGTACCTTCCTTGGTGTAGGCGGCGTAAACTCCTCTCAGTTTGGGTCTACAGGTCTGAAGCTCTGCGTCTATCTCATCCTGGTAGCTCTGGATCTCATCTGTTGAAGATAAAAACAATCTATAACCATTCCAGGATCAATTGTCTGACATAAAGCAGTGAAAGGTACAGAGTGAGACTTTTCCCATGTCCCTAAAAAGATTGTGTGACACATGCAGGGAAGAGAAATGATCCTTCTTTTGTGTCCTTAGTGAGCCTGTTCTTCTGAAGCTTTGCTTTAAATCACGTCTGCCATAATTACAATATAATATGTTTCTACTGTAACATAATGTACGACTAATTACATGTCGTGCTGAAACTAAATCGTGTAAAAACACTGGGAGCAGTTTCCCCTCTGCGTTCTGCAGCGTTGGAGTTATTTCCCTCCTTCAACCACATCCAACACTGATCTGCATTTAGTCAAGGAGCAAGAAAACAAGACAGAGTTACAGAACTTTGTCTTTCTCAGCGCTGTGAATTCATTTAGCCTGAGAGTCGAGATGTGCCTTTGATGACGAGGAGATCGCGCTCATACCTTCAACGTCATCCATCTTTTTCTTCAGCTCGACCTCAAGCTAGAGGGGAGGAAGACAAAAGGAGAGAAATTGAATGAAAGCCTTTTTTCCCCAAATGCAACAGTGAGTCCGGGGGTTAAAACATCTCAGAATAAAAAGAACATCAGAACACAGAAGGGCTGTGGGTGGCTGACAGCGGCGGCCTTTTCTTACAGTTGTACATTTTCTTCGTGGAAGTAAAGCACGAGTTTGATTTTGTTCTGTGAGACGCAGCTGAAGTACAGAACACACTAAGAGACAAACGATCCACAGTCAGCTCTTTGTTTCTGGACTGTAAAAGCAAAAAAACATCACTCTTCTGCTGTTGTGTCTTCTGGAAACTAAGGTTGGACGATTGGACGGATATATCGGCGATCGGCGACTGTCTGAATCCATCATCTGGGTTTTTGTAGCAGAGATCCAAAACGTTGCAGCAAACCTATTGTTGAACCATCTGATCACGTGTTTACACTTTAGTGTTCATTGTTCAATGTCTTGAATTATCAAAAAAGGGAAATGGTTCAGATGGGTATTCCCTGGAAGCCCTAGTGTTTACCCTACGATTTCATGTCAAAATGGCTGCTGTGAAAAAGGTCCATTAATACATTGTATAACCTAATAGGGTAGGCTATGAAACCGGAGCTAGGCTAGCTTTCCCTGCCTGCACGTTTGAACATTTAATTCACTGTGCCGCTCAAAAGATACCAACAGCTACAGCTTTTAAGGTGGAATGTTTTCTTGAATGTTACTCAGTGGATGAGTTTACGTTAACTGTCTTTATGACAACTTTGACCATTCTTTTAGTTTCTATTGGCTCTCTTACGTGACACACACTTTAGTGATGATTAAAACACTTAAAACTGGACGTAAACTTCAAGCCAACATAGGTCGTTCCGGTGCGGCACTACACGTTGTATCACATTTAATCTGAAATATAAGTGTCTGACTATTTCTGACCAACATCTACATTAGCAGTGGTCGATAGAGCGCCCACTCTGCTACCTGTGTTAAGTATGTGGACGCAGAGAACAGTGATCCATGACAGTTTTACTTTAGAGGTTAATACCCTTCATTAATTACTGGAGAAAGCCTGGGGGTTGCATGTAATCATCAAGAAAATATAACATGAAATTTTAATATTCCTGGAGGGGCAAATGGGTAATTTCAGAAGCAGTGGAATTTATCAAAATCGATAAAAAAAAACTGAAGGTGTATTTTAAATGAGCTCGTTGTTCCTGAGAGTATGTGAGGTAAAATCCACACCTGGTGGGCTTTGTTCCTCCTCAGTCCCTCTGTATAGCAGGGCGGGTCACACTCTTGGTCCAGGTCCACCTTCATGAACTCTTCGATGGTCAGCTGACTGGTGGGCGTGTCCTCAAACTCTACCAGTCTAACAGCAGGGCGACAACAAAGAGCACAAACTAATTAACACCAGACGTTTAACACATTATTAATGAATCTGCTGCTCACTTATGAACCATTAACTTTTTGACTTTGTGTGTAGAAAATCCTCCATCTTCAGTACTTTTACTGTTGAACACGTTAAAAACATTAAAACCTTTAACCGCCCACCTTTTTCTTAGTGTGGTTTCACACACTTTCACAACGCTGACGATTTCTTTGATGGTGCGGCGAAAGTCGTACATATGAGCGGCAACAAGAAGAGCTGAAAACAGAGAAAACACAATGTGATAATAATGATAATAAACTTTATGTACACGACACTTTTCTTAACGTTATAAAAACTGCATTCAGACTGCCGGCCAAAGTCACCTAAATGTTTTTTGCTTTTTTACTCAACTGACAGCACAAATCACATTGAATCTGATCTTTTTAATTCTGATTTGGTGTTCAAATCAGATTCAGGTCTGGTATTTTTTGCAATGTGACCTCAGTGTGAACACTTTTACATCACTCTAGGCCAACATTCATCAAGCAGGTTACGTCAAAACCGCCAACTGCACACACTGGAATCTAATATAGACCACGTTTTTTTTTTTAATTATGTGAACAGCCAAACAAAGACAATCAGGTCTGAGCAGTAAATCAGAATTGAGCTCCAAGGCTTGCAGTGTGAACATGGCCTGCTTCAGCAGATAAAAACATAGATGAAGAAGAGCCAAACAGAGCAAACACAGGGATCATAAAACATCTAGCGATAAAACAAAGTTAAAAAATGTTAAATGGCAGGAAACCCAGTAACTTAATTGCATTTACTATAAACAGGTTTATACAGGTTTCAGTAAGTAACATTTAACTTTTTATGAACATTATTAATGCAATTTAAGACCTACTTCACGTCAGAAGTTATCTAGCCCTGAATGACGATCAAACACGGCAGAAGACAACAACCAAATACGTTGACGGGAAGAGATGTCTGGTTTACATGAGTGACTGTGTCTTTTCAATGAGTAGGATATTTTAATTCATGCATGTTCCTAACTTTGAAAAGTTAAAATGAAGCTTTTTCCAAACTTTCATGACTTTGTACGAACCCTGTATATTGATACACACACAGTAATGTACACACATATCAAACTCAAGGCTCAAACGTGGGCAATGTTGAGGTGACTGAACACACAAATAGGAAGTTTGCTTTTAGCCGCTTTCTCTGCGTGTGCACCTTGAAGACCGGAGAGGACAGAGGCGGCAGGACGGGAGCACCTCGGCTGGCGGAGCCAACAGTCCGCCCACACGCACAAACACAGTTTTAAAGAGGAGTAACAACAGCACTAATATTATGCAATGAGTTGCAGCGCGAGCCTTGAAGGGGAACAGTTATATAACCGTCATTAGAGTTGCCTCACTCAAGAGCCTGTTAAAAGATAGATGCTTCTACTTCTACATGCACACTTCTAACAGCCTTTAGGACTGAAGTGGTGGCTTTTAGCTGCGCTGAAGACTCTCTCAAACATTTTACTGCTGTTACCTTGGAACCACATGACTTCAAAGTTGCTAAATGCAGAGTTAACTTTGTCTTTAACTCATTGAAAGTAATCCATGATGCAATTTCAAAAATCTTCTACCCGAAAGAACTTTTTTGCAGATGCATGTTTCTGGTTCGTCAACAGCAATATTTGCATCATATTTGGGAACAAACTTCTGCCATGTGACTGTATCCCTCTCAATGATTTATGATAAGCAATTAATTATTCAGGCGATGCAGCAGAGGAACAGAGAAAGACGAAAATTGAAACCGTGAACGTAAACATGCAGGGAACAGAGGAAGCCGCTGATTCGATTTCAGGACGTCTAAGCTGGTAATGCGTCAAAGCAAAGAGTGTATTCAGGGTGACACCCAGCTGTTTCCTCACAAAGAGGATGAAGGGCAGGGTGGTAAATCAACACCAGACAATATGTAGTGAGTTTAGGCAGGTGCTGGCAGGTTTGCCTCACCCACACGTCTCTTTGGCAGATAACCAACACAGTAAATGCATTTGGTGAGCCAGCTGGTAGCAAAGACTGGGAGACCAATGTCAGGATTTACCAGCTACTGCACCGGTTTGTGGACAAACCCTCCCTGTTCAGAGTGTTATAAACCATGCTTGGCCTCGGGGTTAATGTGCACATTTTACATTATTGATCTGTTTAAAGAAATTCTCTCTGGACTTGCCTCCTACATGAAGAGGTCAGAGGTCAGGTTGAGCTATATGGTAAGACTAGAGCTGAACAGGACATACACATTTGGTTGTCCAACTGGAGACTGATAAATGGAGCAGTTGCTAAAGACATGAACTTATTTTAAGACTGTTTAAGAGCTTTTTTTTTTAAATGGCAATTAGAGTAGAAAAATGGCTTATATAATCCTTCCAAAAACTGAAAATTAAAGGAGCTGTTGACCCATATAAAGTTGGTCTGCATGATTAGTTACATTTCTCACCATAAGAACATTTTTAAAGACATTTAAAACTTAATTTGGGACCATGAAGGACTTTAGAAAACTTCAGAATACATAACATTTCAGTGTCCTTGCAAAGTTTAAATAGACGCGTTTCCTCTTTTACAATCAATGTGTCCATGCAGGAAGGGGGTAGAAAACTCACTGACACAATGTCCTGATAGCTCAACTTGCTAAAGCTGAAGTTATTATTTAGAGGTGGATTTGGATGCTGCACTTGTCTTTGCATTATCAAAACGTTTCTCACCGCTCTGATTGATAGACATCTGGCCACTCTGGCTAGCTAACAGCAGTAATAACACTCACCCAGACCACACAAAGTTAGCTCTTGCAGAAGCCTCCTCATCCTGGTTATTAATTAGTAATGTAAACATGTAGAGTATAAACATCCTGCTGTTTGCCATCAAAATATACCAGACACACATTAATGTCAGATGTTGTATGTTGGAGCCTTACAGAGCGGGACAAACCTTTGCACTATTCATTAATCTTAAAATAGTTGTTACTTATTCACTACTTTCTGTACTAAATTAACCACCACTTTATTAAAATGCAGGAATCCGACCAGATCACTAGATGCTAATGGCTAATTCTGCACTCTGAGCTAAAAGAGAGGTTTGCTTGTTTGAATAATGAACATTTTCCATGAGTTTCTGTTGCAATAAATGCAGGTTAAAAGGATCATTTAGGTTTGTTGAAGTGGGGTTATATGGATCCATTATGTATGTACCTACAGTCGATGGTAGTCAGCGGGCCGCCCAGTGGACGGAGGTAGCAATAAATCGTGTTTTAGCCACCTAAAAAAAAGAACAATCAGTATCTACATCTATCTTAAGGGTGAGCTGTATTCAGAATATTTCCACCACTATACTGTCAGACAGCCCTTTCTAATGGGGAACTAAAGTCATTCTACCACTCTCTCCAAAGCCACCAGGTTCTAACGATCCCTACTTTAGGGACTTTAACACGTTGCTTCAAATCCTAACTAACCCATTAACACACCAAAGTCACACATTAACACAAACAAACTAACAGATCGAGGCAGGGGTAGACCAGCAAGTCCCCTGTTCTGCAAGTCTAAAATTGCTGCTTTTATCAAAAGAGGTGGTTTTGAAAACAGCTTCAGCTCTCCGTCGAACAGAGCTGTCTGACAGCAAGGTAGAGCGGTTCAAATATTCTAAATATAGCCTACACTTAAACAGATACTGATTCCGTGAGGAGGCTAAAATATATTTTGTTGCCTCCTCCGTCCACAAAGGTTATGTATTACACGACCGTCCCGAGACTCCCATCTGCTTCTCCAAACTGGGGTTTTCTCCTGTGGGTAATACACATACCGCCCCACTTCAAAAAATCCAGACTATCCCTTTAAAAAAGCCAGAAAAACAATTTCAATCACCCCGAGCTCACTCTGTCTTAATGAACATATACAGTACGATGGCTGTATGCTCATAACTTAAGCCAGTATGTTACAGTGAAAAAGCTCTGATTTGCATTTCATCACACTGATAAAATCACCAGTGTCCAAGTAAATCATGGAACTTTCCAGAGTAAATCCACTTATGTTCCATCCGTGTTAGAGGAGCATGAGCTTGTCGTACTGTATGGCCTGAGCTACAAATGCTGATGGTCACTGGGCAGCTTTTCAGGAGTATCTGAGGTTGAAGGGCACCTTGGTGTTAGAAGCCAACAGAGCAGAGAGCGTTAATCACTTTCTCTGCTCCGAGGACCGAATCCTCTGATGACAGCATGACACCTGAAATTAAATTTAAAAAATCCTCCACAGCACAGACAGTAGAGGCCCAACGCCATATTGTCTCACGGTTACCTGCTCCACAGAGTCCCGACGGCCTTCGTCCCGTGTGCATCCAGTCCCTCTTCATCCTCTGCACCAGTCTCATCGCCGTCATGGAGACTTCGTGGTTCTTCTCCCCAAATTCCAGCATCTGGGCGAAACGGGGAATGTACAGGCACGGGTCTGGATGAGACAGAAAGGTGTTTTTCTTTAAGTTTAGTCGTTCAGAAGGAAGATGGAAGTCATTCCTTCAAAATCTGGAGCAGCATAAAATACACTTTCCAGGAATTTCCAGGTGCTTCCATTACTAGAAAACTAGTTCCTGGGATTAATTAGATTAATTGATCACTACAATGGAACAAAAACATTACTTTCTGCTAACAATCCCTCGACACTCCTGATGATACAAAATGTGTCTGAAATCTTAATTTTACTGCTGCCTATAGGGTTACCTTTTGGGAAGAGCGAGTGAGTGAACTGGATGTCAGCTCATTTTCAAAGAACCTACTGTATGTAATCTGAAGCAACTGCAGCACACGACACGATTTCTATCACGCTGTAATGATCACATTCAGCTTTTGTCTCGTGTGTGATTAACTGGAGAGGGTAAATCTTGGCAGAGAGCATACGAGTCCATCATGCTACACTTTCAGGGACTGATATCAGATCTGTTTGGCTCTCCTACCCTGACTGCCAAAACTCTCTCCGGATGGCACTTCGACCAAATCTCTGTCCAATAAACCGCCTGCTTGTGTGACTGTGTGATTTTTGTTTACAATCCCCGGTTCGTCTGTGTCTGAGCAGTAAACAAATCAAAAACTGTATTTTCTCCCCCCAACTCTGGTTCAGACCCAACGAAAAAAAAAACAATGTGCTGTTTTTTTTTGTTTTTTTTAATTCATACAGATTTAAACCTGACTAGCACCTGTGATCTTCCCAGTAAAACCAGTCTCCCACTGCTGGCTGCTAATTAGCTCCACTGGAGAACTTGAGGATTAGCATTTAGCTCAAGCGCTCCTCGAAGCAGCCTGTTTCTCATTCAGTGTCTCTGTCCAGATTCTTGCAGCTGGCGAAAGGATTTGAATGGGCAACTTTCCAATCACAAGCTCACTCCTCAAACCTTATTGCTGCTCAAATGTCTCTGAGAAACTCGCATGGTGAGCGCAGCATATCGTAAACTTTATGGAAAATACTAGATTCAGCTGGAGAGGAGAAAACTATCAGAACCACCTGCTTTTGCTATGAAACAGCCTGGCAGGTGGCCAGTGTCTGCCTGATATTCTAGTGATTTTACCTTGCTAAGAAATCTAATTTAATGCTTTAAAATGAGGAGGAACCTCTTTCCACTGTAGCCGAGAGACAAAAAGCAGAGTTTCGTGCCCCGGCCGTGACAGCGGAGTCGAATATCTTTGAAGTCGGTGGCTGCGTTTAAAGAGCAGTCCAGTGGAAAGCTGGTAGAGCCAGCTGGTAATAAGATCCAGGCTGATCCCTCCTCCTCCCCCTCCAACACCCCCTCTGCATCATGTAATGATACGTCTGCAGAGCTCCCCATCACTGCTGCAAGTTTTACTGTCTGTAAACGCAGGCGAGATCTCCATAGAGAACACAGGCTGTTTAAAAGAAGAAGAAACTCAACCTCAGATCCTCTTTCTCTGTCGGGTACAATCAATGTGCGGTGCTCGAGCTGCCCAGGACACCTCCTGTGATGGGAGTGCTGTAGTTTGACTTTTTTTTCGTGTACCCACTTTTCCCCATTCGACCCGCCTCGCCTACTTCTACTTCTGTTCCCCACATTCCCCCCAAAATTACTTGGACCACCCCCCGAGAAAGGGCTGTGAACGCGCTCCTTTCAATCAAAACGTGAGAGCAGGGGGACGCATGAATTGCATTAGAAGTGTTATCATTCAGTTTGTGGGGGAAGCTGCGCCCTTTCCCTTCAAAACCCCAAACTGACTTGGCACTGCAATGCATTCTGGTCTTTTTTTTTTGTTACTGCGGGTGTATAAATTGGTCTCTGAGTTTCCTTTTTCTCTGTATGAATGTGCACACTGTCAGTGCTCACTCATCCAACCCTCACTGAACACTGATGGGGGGTTGAGAGGAAACTCCTCAAGCTGGTGGAGAAATGTTTGGATGTGATGTCACTTTGTTTGGTCAGTGATCAACAGAAACAAACAAACGTCATCAGAGATAGCTATGTACGATCATCATGAGCCGTTTTAGGGTTTTATATTATATATAGTGATAAAAGAGTAGAAATGTGTTTTGTTGTTTTTGTATGTGTTGGTTGGTAAACAATGTTTTACTTTAGTTTTTATTGATTTAGTGAAGCGTCAATTCAATGTTTTTTTGTGTTTGTTTTGGGGCTTTTTGCTTTTATTGGATAGGAAAGGGTCGCAGGTCGGATTCAAACCAATGGCCACTGCAGCAAAGACTCATTTTACAGTCCCTCAAAAGATTCTGCTCGCTTTTTTGGGATTGTTGCAGCCTAAAACGTCTCATTTCACTGCATTTTTTCTGAAAAACTGCATTCCATGTTGTAATGTTGAAAAACTGCTAATTGCTTCTTATTATTCTATAAAAATCAAAGGCAACTTGTTGCAGTGAGGGTGGAATCCAACTGTTTGGAGGGTAAATGTGAGACGTCCACGTTGTCAAAGCTAGAAACAAGGAAGTGAGTTGGATGACGTAACATTTTTAAATTTGATTGATTGAATAGTTAAATGTATAACTCGTCAAACATTGTGACAAATACATTTAAAAGATGTCCAGGACACTAAGAAGGCCTGTTTGTAGAGGCTCTGGTCTCTGGGGCTCCTGAATAGTAAACAGTGTTAATATGAAGGAAGGAGTTCAGTATCTGTGTCCATATTAAACACGCTACAGCCTCAAACTGATCAGATTGATTGACAGGCACTGCTAAAGAATCCCAGTTTTTACTAAAAGTAACTCATTTGATTACATCTTTTTCCCCCTGTAATTGTAATGGATTACAGTTACCTTTTTTTAAAATCCTGATAAAGTAATTTAGCTACATGTAATCCATTAATGATCTGTTAAAAAATGCAGTCAGTAACCTAATCGAAGTAACACTTGTAAAGTACTTAAAGTAACTTTACTTTAAAAGTACTTTGTTACTTTTAGATTACCTCAACACAAAATATGTAAATACAAACAAGAGAAATGTCAATAAGAAGTTTTGCGTATTCTTTAAAGACAACAGAACAATAACATGTAATCCTGTTAAATAATCCCAATTTTCACTAAATGTAACTAAATGTAATCACATTACATCTTTTCCCGCTGTAACTAATGGATTATGGTTAACTTTTTTTGTATCCTGACTACATAACTTAATTTTACATCAAATCAGAGTTTTGTCGTTCACAGGTCGACATAAAGCCATCAGAGTCCCCTGGTTTTAACTTCCTGTTTCTGGGGTCATTTGTCCTCATTAGGGTGTGGAGCTGGAGGGTCACATTAATGCAACCTTATTTTATTATTCTATATTCATCCCACCATCAGGTCATATAAGGCCGGTGTTTTGTGAAGGAATAAAGTCAAAGGATTCTGTGATATAGTGTTGAACACAGATCATATACACAGAGTCGGGGAAGTGTCACACTCTCTCCGCCTTGTTAATAATAATAATAATAATAATAATAACCATAAAATCAGTTTTCTCCTCCACAGGTCGACACAATGACACATGAAGCCATCGGAGTGGTGTCAAACTCCTCCCCGGTCTCTGACATCATGTTTCGGGGAGTTATTTCGCCTCATTACGGGTGCCGGGCCGCAGGGTCATATTCAACCGACCTTCTTCCTCTTTTATAATTTTATTTTTATCCGACCCACCGGGTCTAATCAGCGGGCCGGAGGCGGAGCGGCTCGGGCCAGTGACGCACTCTGCGGAGCTGCTGTGTGTGTGTGTGTGTGTGTGTGCGTGCGTGGAGGGGGAGGGGCTTCTGCACTCCCGACGTCACCGCGGAGCGTCAATCTGATTGGTCCTCAGCGAGCACTGGGCGTCATAGGAGAGCACGACGAATATAAATATAAAAAAAATAAAAAAAAGAGAGAGAGAGAGAGAGAGGAAAAAATGAAGCAAGGACCTTAAAAACTCCCCACAAATGAGTGTTTACTCGGATGAGTTACGGCGGCCGCAGCGGAACAACCGGAGCTCGGTTCGTGTCGGGTCGACGGACAGAGAGAGAGAGGGGAAGAAGAGAGAGAGGAGAGAGAGAGTAAAAGAGGGTGAAAGATTTATATCCGAGGGGATTCGAACAACAGGACTCACAACAGTATCGCGGATTACTCGCTGCAGAGGAAAGGAAAAAGGAAAACGAGCGGTACATTTGCCCGTGCAGAGAGGATGTAGGTGACCGCCAGGGGAAACGGGAGGAAAAAGTGGTCGAAGTTGGACACGGAGGAGGAGGAGGAAGAGGAAGGAGTGAGGAAAACGGGCCTGCAAGGACATTTATTTTATTGACGTGTTGTGTCGTGTAAATTAAACTTCGCTTTTTCGATGTTGTTTTAGATAAAATCAGAGAGCGTCGTTGTGTGTGGAGGCCGAACTCCGCCGGCGAACCAAATCCGAGATATAGCTTGCACCGTACGTGTTCCTCCTTCCTGGTCCCCGGAGCTCCGACACCGACTGGCTTGCTCTCCACCGGATATCTAATAGAGCGCAGGAGACCGAACCGTGTCTGCTTGTGCCGATGCGCAACGGCAGAACTGCAGGTTTGCCTTCATCATTGCCGGTCTTGAGGTGTGCTGACTTAATCTCCTCCTGCTCCCAGAAACGCTGAAGTAAGTCAAGAAGAGTCGGCAAGCTCCCGGTCCGGCTGCCGGTATGTTATGAGTATCCTGACTCTGTCCCTGAAGAAGAAGCAGCAGCCAGCAGCAAGCAGCCAGAAACAGAAGGAGGAAAAGATGGTGCGGAGTTGTACCCCGCCAACAAACAGCCACCAACAACTGTCCAACGGCACCACGGTGGCCTGCGACACCGAGAAGACCAATGAGGTGCGGGTGATGCCAGGCCAGCAGCAGCGGCCCAGCAGCGGCACCAGACACCCAGCAGAACATCAACAACAACATACGTGGATCGGGCTCCCCCATGCTGGCAGTGAGCCACCCTCTCCAACATCTGAGAAGAGAGGGTAGCCTGCCACTTCCCACACAGAACCCCCGCACCAGTGCACTGACTGCACCCTGCAGCGGACCCGCGCACAGAACCCCGCACAGACCGCACCTGGCACCCCGCACAGAACCCCGCACAGCGTTTATAGAGATTAAAGTACATTAGGGTCAGCCACTTTAACTCACTGCATTAATGTGATATTAGTATATTAAGTGCAGTAAGGTCACTAAACTCACTCTGCTTTTGTTTTATTTTGGAGAAAACGTGTTTTATTTTGGAGGAAACTTGTTTTATTTTGAAAGAAATTTGCTCTTGCTGCATCTACTTAGCTCAGTTGCATTGCTGTTAATGTTTACAATGTGCATAAGAGCACAAATACAGCAACAATTTGGATAATGTAATCAATGAAGTTGGTTTTTTTAAAGAAATTCACAGTTTTTAAGGATTTGTGCGACTAATTAGTAAAAATAAATCATTTAAAAATGACATTAATCAAGATAGTAATCAGATTAATGGATAAACCCTTGACTGTGGGCCTATTATTACTACTACTACTACTACTACTGTTGCTGTATCCCTCCCCAACCCTATGAAAACAACCAGTGTCTCCAGGCAAAGGGAGTGTGGGAGGACTTGACGTTATACAATACTCTGATTGAGGCTTACTCATGAAACCTGCTCTGCCTTCAGGAACGCCTTGATGTTTAACAATGAGCTGATGGCCGATGTCCACTTCATCGTCGGCCCCCTGGGGGGATCGCAGAGGGTTCCAGCACACAAGGTAAAGACATTGGAAACCCCCCCTCCTCCCTTTTATTTAATTTCTTTTTATGAGAAAGTAGAATCCCCCTAAAGCCAAAATTGTGTGATACTTGAATTTAAATATCTGTTAGAGGAGTATCTGCAGCACTGCTACTGAAAATAAACTACTTTTATTGAAGTTAAGCTAAAAGAAAAAAAGAGATTCTGGTCGCATGTGTTCTCTGACGCATCTGTCTCCCCCCCCTCCCCTCCCCAGTATGTGCTGGCCGTGGGAAGCTCGGTCTTCTGTGCCATGTTTTACGGCGATCTGGCGGAGGAGGAGTCTGAGATCCATATCCCAGATGTGGAACCTGCTGCTTTTCTAATTCTGCTGAAGTAAGCCACTCAACCGATCCCTCACACAGCCAACCAGAAGGAGAGATGACAAGCGCAGTCAGTGTCACTTCAAAGCATATTATTACTCATCCAAAGCTGAGCAGAGGCGAATGCCAAAATGCTGGGAGCGCCAGAGAGCAGCGGCAGCAGCACAGTGCTCTGTAATTGCTGGTTTTCTCGCCGCTCTTTGTCCAACTAGAAACAGTTTTCTCATCCACAGCCTGACAATTTTCTTAGAGGGGGAATATATGCAGACTAGTAGATATAAATAACCTGCCTTTGTTGCTCATTCAGTAGCTAAGCCAGCACCATAGACTGTTTAGTAAGAAGGGTAGGATGTGTTAAGTCAGCATACAATCCTCTTATCATCAATTATGTTTTGCTTCTTTTGTGGACATTAGAGTATCCGAGGGTTTTTATGTCCTGTTATGTGGGATATTATTGAAGTTGTTGCTCTGAGCTGTGATTAAAAAGGTTATTTTCCTCCTTCCAGGTACATGTACAGCGATGAAATCGACCTGGAGGCAGACACGGTGCTGGCCACCCTGTATGCTGCCAAGAAGTACATCGTCCCCGCGCTGGCTAAGGCCTGCGTCACCTTCCTGGAAACCAGCCTGGAGGCCAAGAACGCCTGCGTGCTGCTCTCCCAGAGCCGCCTGTTTGAGGAGCCCGAGCTGACGCAGCGCTGCTGGGAGGTGATCGACGCTCAGGCCGAGCTCTCGCTGTGCTCCGAGGGCTTCTGCGAGATCGACCTGCAGACGCTGGAGATCATCCTGCGGAGGGAGACGCTCAACACCAAGGAGGTGGTGGTGTTTGAGGCTGTGATGAGCTGGGCCACCGCGGAGTGCAAGAGACAAGGTTTGGGGCCCACCACCCGCAACAAAAGAGATGTCCTTGGCAAGGCGCTGTTCTTAGTGCGCATCCCCACCATGACCCTGGAGGAGTTTGCCAACGGGGCGGCGCAATGTGATATCCTGACACTGGAGGAGACGCACAATGTGTTTCTGTGGTACACTGCGGCTAAAAAGCCCAAACTGGACTTCCCCTTGACTGCGAGGAAGGGTTTGGCGCCTCAAAGGTGTCACCGCTTCCAGTCCTCGGCCTACCGGAGCAATCAGTGGCGCTACCGCGGCCGGTGCGACAGCATTCAGTTCGCGGTGGACAAGAGGATCTTTATCGCCGGTCTGGGGCTGTACGGGTCGAGCGGCGGCAAAGCCGAGTACAGCGTCAAAATCGAACTGAAGAGACAGGGGGTGACGCTGGCGCAGAACCTGACAAAGTTCGTGTCAGACGGGTCGAGCAGTACGTTCCCGGTGTGGTTTGAGCATCCTGTTCAAGTGGAGCAGGACGCGTTCTACACCGTGAGCGCCGTGCTGGATGGGAACGAGCTGAGCTATTTTGGCCAGGAGGGCATGACGGAGGTGCAGTGTGGGAAGGTGACGTTTCAATTCCAGTGCTCCTCCGACAGCACCAACGGGACCGGAGTACAGGGAGGACAGATCCCAGAGCTTGTGTTCTACGCATAAAGCTGCTCTGGACTGCTGATGGAAAATTAGGTTCATCCTCGCCTCCCAGCCTTCAAAGTAATGTAGCATTAAAGACACTCGACTAATGTCACACTAAATGGCCTGGTTAGTTCTTTGAGAGACTATTTTAAAAGCCAAGGAGCTGTTTTATCTTATTTAATTTAATGTTATTTTTTTAATTTAATTACTGGGTTAACGTTATTTGCTCTGATGCCTGTGTTAAAAGGCTGCGGCTGCTGTAGAAACAACATTAATACAGTGATTTGTGGTTATGTAATCAAGCTGAGCTACACAACTGGAACAAGTAGGGACTGCTTTAAATTGTGTAATTGCAAGTCTATATACAATGTTGTTACTATAGTCTGAGCAGCAATACTTCACGAGGAGCGACCTTTATGTAGTGTTATGATTCTAAATGCAAAAAAAAAGTAGAAATCTTGTCGAGAGCAGAGTTGTTTTGCACTTCAGAGGATGGCCTCAGAAACGTTGTGTCTTTTGTAAAATACAATTTAACTGTTAACAGCTTGACGCTGTTAAAGATGACCAGATGTGTTCTGTACAAGAATGCTTATACACCTGATGATAAAACATAAAGGTTATAATGTGATTGAAGCCACAGATGTCACATCATTATGGTGCCTGGGTGAGGGAGTGGGGATTAGAGGGACTGCAGCGCCCTCTGGTTACTATAGCCGGAACTGCACCCTGCTTTTATGGAAACAGGAGGTTCTTGCAGCCATGAATGGATTATTTAATGGGCCTCCAGTACAATACAGGGGGGCCCAAAGAGTCATGGGGGGCCCCTAAGCAGGAGCCTCTTTATATAAGTGACCTAAAGTGATCATTTCTCATTGGGAAGTCAAACACAGGGATGCTCCTAGTCTGATATTTATCATGTTTTTATGCACATTAGGCTGCATTACACATATCTGCAGATGTCCTATATTATTTTACAGTATACTACAATGGTTAGTATAATAGACTTATAGTGTTTAATATCTGTGGAGAGGAACATTTACATAAGAGTCAGAAAGCATCTTAATGACCATTCCTCTTCTGAATGTGTCTCTTTTAAATTCCCCAACATTATGCAAGTACAATATTAAATCCATGGAGTCATTTATCAAACAAATATGGCAAACAATCTCTGGTTCCAGCCTCACAGTGCTGCAGGGTTTTCAACTATTGGTCAGACTGGACATTTATAGGGGTCACCTTGAACTTTTCATTATATATACATATATACACACACAGACTAAATCAGTGAATCCCAACCAATGGTACTTGTAGAACAGGGGGTACATGGAGAGACTGTAGTGTAGCTCAACTAATTAGACTTTTTTTTTGTAAATATACATCGACATATTGAGTCAGCTGTAACAATTAATCGTGGTGTTGTTGCAATTTATAGTGTGTGAGAGCTAGTTAGCAAGCTAGCAGAGGAGATGCTAGGTAAGAATAATGGATGAATGGTTAAAATAATTAGTTAAAAGTAATGGATAAACAGTAACAACCACTCCATGTGGTTGTAGTACAAACGAAAACTCAACTGTATGAAAGTACTCTAACATCCACTATTTTATCAACTTTTATAGATGATTAATAGTTAAGTAACATCCAGTTTGTTAATGGAGGGTTACTTGAGTTCATCTGTGGGGATACGTCTTGGAAAAAGGTTGAGAACTACTGAACTAGTGAAACCTATCAGGAGTTTCAGTCCTGTTTATATCAATAATTTATCCGTATAAAAGACGTCTTGACAAGAGCTTATTCACAATTTAGAGTTCTCAAAGTTTAAAAAGTCCTTTAGAGTGAACCGTGTTAGGGACATTACTCCAAAAAGGAAAAGTATTACACATTACTTGTTACTTTAAAAAAAAAAAAAAAAAGTAATGTATTACGGTTACAAATTAATTACACTACTACTACGCAACTCCACAACATCACCTGAGATCTTCTAACATAAACTGCATTTAATGAGCCAAACTAATTTTAGTTGCTTGTTCACCAAACTATAGCTTTATAGTCGACTAGTGCAGATTATTGTATCACTGAAGCAGCGTTACGCCTTATGAGGACTTATGTTCTTCCTCAGAGTCGCTGTGTTCAGTTTAATGGATATCATACAGAAACAGTTCAGGGTCTCCGACACTGAAGTCACTGAGTATTTTAAGTCGGGGTCAGAGCTGAAGGAAGCTGTATCCTCCTCATCAACACCTAAGAAGGTGATCGTTACACAAACGCCCATAGGATTCCTTTTTCTCCCCGCCTGTTATGCAGATAATTGAAGAACTTATGTATTAACATAACTGTTTGATATTAACTGTGATGTGATTAGGAGCAGTAATGCATTACTTTACGGTGTTACAGATTAATGTAGTGCGGTTGCAGTAATGCTTTACCCAACACTGATCCAGTAGAACAAGGTCAAGGTAAGTGAGGTGTGTACCTATAGCCGGGGCGTTGATGCACAGTTCTCTGGCCAGTACGAGGAAGGTTCTTCCCAGAACGTAGACGTTCACCTGTGGAGGAGAGCAATCGTCCATTAAAGTCCCCCCTACACTCAAAAATGGGTTTTTCCTTCCTTTCCTACAGTGTGGTGTTTGATCGTATCTGTGCAGAGCTGAGTGTGCTGAAAGTGGAAAGTTTGGACTTTACAGTCAAAGAGGAGACATCTTGTGTGCAGCAGGTGGAAGAAATAGATCTATTTTTAAAGGATATGTCTTAATATATGGAGGGAGGGGATCTTTAAAGTGTGCGTCAGTCAGAAGGGAGAAACTTGTGCTGCGAGTCAAGTCTAACTTTCTAACTGGATTTGTGTGTTTACGTGATTCTGGACGTCCTCAGTGAGTTTAATGAATCTGGGCGCCGCTCGACGCCACTTATAGAATTGCAGCTCGAGTCAGTCTGAAACTGAGACCTCACAAGATGTTTTCCTCTGACAGGAGGGGTATTATTGAGAGCTGCAACGATTCATCAATTACAGTTTAACTATTACATTTATCTCTAACTATTTGGATGATCCATTGATCATTCTGAGTAACAAACTGTCCAAATTCAGCTTCAAAATGTGAAAGTTTTCCGGTTTCTTTAGTCCTCTATGAACATCTTCGTGTTGTGGACAAAACTAGACATTTGAGGAGGTCACTTTGGCAAACAGTGATCAAACATTTTCCACCGTTTTCAGACATTTTAGGGGTCAAACAACAAATCACTGAGGGCATGGATCCACAGATTAATCAATAAAAAAAAGACACCCGTTGGTGTGACTGGTGTGACTGGGAGTGGAAACAGACTCAGGATATGAAATATCGCTGTTGCGTCACCGTCAGGTTAAGTGTTCTGGTGACATAATCGACCCGAAGGTGGCAGAACATTTCACATCAATATGTGTGATTAAAAGCTGAGCTCCGGTCTATTTGCAGGGATTTCTGTCCTCATGCAGTCTCTCCAACTTACAGCTCTTTCTATTAATTTCTAATCAAAATGTCTGCCACTCAGTCCCCCCCGCACTCTCTCTCTGCATGTTTCACCTTCAGATCGATTTCCTGTATCTGAATTAAAGATCTGACTGTTACATCAGTGCGTTCGGACAGCACTGGCTTCCTGTGCCGACATTTATTATTTCCAAGATGACATTTTAACTCAGTTGTTAGTTTTTTTTGCTGATATTCACTCGGGCGCGTTGAAGTGACCTGATCCTTTTTCTGTTCTGACTGATTTATCTGTACACCACTATTTTTATCACCTAAAGGGTTTCACAGACGGCACAGGCCATTGTTTCTCCACCAGCACAAAATATGATTTCAGCAAAGGGACAAAGGGTTATTCTGATAACTGACTGAGCTTTGAGGCCACAGAAACAACAAGAAATGGGTCAACTACTGACTTAAAGGTCAACTCCTTATGATTTATCACTGAAGTTGTTATGAATCTCAGGACTTTTGCAAACACGAACAGCTTCTATAACTGCTTCTATTATTGAATGAGCATCAGGTACTAACTACTTGAAAATCTTGCATAATCTTTCTCTTTAAAACAGATATTCCAAGATTTAAGTTATAACTTTGTTTCAGCTCTAAAACTGCCAATTAGTCTAACAGAAAATTAAATCAGCCAACACCTTGATTAATTGTTTCAGTCAGTTTTCCAGGAACAAATGCCAAACATTCACTGGTTCCAGCTGCTCAAATGAGAAGATTTGCTGCTTTTATCTGTTTTATATGATAGTAAACTGATTATCTTTGAGTTTTGGGCTGACTATCAGATAAAATGAGGGTTGTAAAGATGCTGCCGTGGGCTTTTTAAACTTCTATTAGGGTATTTTTCCCTATTTTCTGACACTGTTCAGGTTAACACAAATAGAAAGGTTTGTTCTAAAGGAGCCAGCATGTGTTTAATTTAGATCAGGGTTTCTGAAGGACTTACTTACTGTAAGACCTTTTAAATACTAAATAAAATTCAGTTTAATACTTGTTTCACCGGTCAGTATGATGGAAAACCAGCAGGGACGTTATGACCTAGAATGATTTATTCATCACATTTTTTCCAATACTTCTCAGCAGCACAGAACAATAATTATTTAATTAATGAGAGCCAGACCCAGAGAAGCTGTAGAAAATGGACCAATGAAAATTAATTCATCAAGTTTTTCCTAAAGAAATCGACACTTGACCATATGAGCTTCCTAGCTGCTGCAGTAGTGACAGTTTGCTGCAGGTCTGATGGCTCTGACGGTTTAAAAGGAGGATTACTCAGCCTCCTGCAGCACAATGCACTGCTGCAACAATCACACTGTCAGTTTATGGGCGAGGACAGCCTGTGAGCACATACAGAAACATTTCATTTTACTGCCTACAGCAGGCAAGATAAAACATTTAAGACTCATAAATTAAATGCAAGAATTTTAAATTCTTCTCCTAAAGCATTTTTTTGAGGAAACTAACTTTTAACTTATCCTCTAAATAAGGCATATCTGCACTAAAACTAAAACTTTTACAGCATTATTTAAAATGTTCAACCAATATTGAGTCTTAAACTTGATAAACTGGTGGATTAAAATAGGCTGAACAGCAAACTGGAGACCTGTTTGAGGAGAAGCGGGGTGGATGAGCGGTCGATGAGGGCGAGTCATCGGGGTTATCATGCTGGCACCTCCCATAACAGATGTTTCATTGTATTTTACCCACAACACCTCCAGAAGGCTCGGCAGTAAATTCTGGCATCCCCTGACCCACCCCCGCTCTATCTGAAAGGATCTAATGATGGATAACAAAGCCACAGGGTTGCACATCTATCATTTTCTTCCCGAATTATCAGCATTACAGCCCAGAATGAAGTTTAGCTGGGACCGCGGCTGAAAGCTACAGCAGACGGCAGTGAAAGCTGCAGGATCAGGTCGTGAACTCGGGTCAGATCTCTGTCATTCCTTCAGACCGACTCTGCAGACCTCCGGGGCTGGAGGGGGTGAGGGGGGTTCGGAGCAGACAGACGGACTCTCGCTCTCAGACCCCTCTGGAGTCGGGCAGGGACGCAGATGCTCCTCTGCTATTCTGGGAAGTAGATTCCAGCAAGGAATTTATACACAAAGTCGGAAGTGGAATAAACAGGATTGTTAGTTATAAGCTTTTACAGCATTTAAAGCCGCACTTATCAATATTTTTATATTAACAATGGATGAAATGATTGTATAAAAGAGGTGTGAACGGAGTTCTATGCAGCGATTTAGTGCCTTCAGGTCAATGTTTTGGTTCAAAGCCCGCAACAAGCACAAAAATATCAAGAACTTCCTGTTCGACTGATTTTTTGCTCACAGACCCTGAAGCCGGTTTCACAAAGACAGACTTCAGACCATAGCTTAGATCCAACTAATAATCAGACTGTAGTGAAGCCTGGAGAAGCAGAGGATAAACGCCCTGTGTTACTAACAGTGACATGTAAGACTACCCTTGCATACTGAGCTCACCCAAAAATAGTCCGGTAGTGTTTGCACATTGTCACTGAACCTCTGCTGCTTGACTTCAGGGAGTGAGGATCATTATGAAACATTTTCCACAGAAAAATCAATACTGGCCCACAGACAAGTGACACAACTACATAATTATGCATTTTAAGTATTCCTCATTCTTTACTCCATCCACTCATGAAATTGGACAACTATGTCACGCCTTTGTCATTCTAGGAATAAGAAAAATCAGCTTACAGAACACTTTTGAATCAGAGGATTCAGAATATACCCAATACCCAGAAGGATACCCAATTACAACTGAAAAATAAGTTGCTGTTACTGTGTCTACTTTGCACTACTCCACTGCTTCAGATTGCTGTAATTAATCAATCATTTTGGATAAAGCTGTTTGGTTCTGCCCTTGCAAGACTTCAGTCTGTGCGTTTGTGGTCAAACTACAGTGGCAGCGGACCAATCAGCAAGTAGGCTACTGGCAGCTACTGGGTCAGGCACTACGTGTCCACAGTCCACCCCAAACTTCCTCTAAATGACTTTTGACTGGTTGTTTGTTCAGTTTCTGTCACTTCAAACTTTATTCTACACAATGTTAGTCTCAAATTAACCTTGCGAGGCAGCTGGATACACAAGATCAGTGAAGAATCCATCTTGCCAGGCTTCATGCTACGTACTTGTATCCAACCACAGTGGTCTGGACCAATCAGCATCCTATACAGAACTTCTGGCAGTGACAGGCAACGCTCCCATAGGGTTAGTGTAAATGCTGCTAGCATCAGTCATATCAGAACTGATTTTTCTTCATTGAAAGAAGAGCAAAGAACGGCACCGAAGGCTTTTCTTTCTGATAGGACGGCAGTGTTTCCAAAGCAAATGTACATTGTTCATTATTCCAACAGAAAAGGTGCATAGTGCACAAATGCATGTTGAAGAGATGTTATCGTGTTCCTAGATCTCAGCGTTTACTTTGGTGTGTACAATGTTAGCATTAAGGATAGGAACAATGGCCAAAACTAGAACTCAAACTACTTCATTCAGCTGCAGAGTGAAAAGGACTTTAAAATGTTTAATTGGCTTAATACAAATTTGCACAAATCTTTATATTAAAATGTGAGTTTCAGAACTGCTCATTAATAAATAAATATCTTATGCATTCATGCAGCACAGCAGAGTTTTGTTAATCATGCAGAAATTGTTAAATTTGACACCATCTGGAAACTTTTTCTTCTTTGGTCCGAACATGATATTAGAATCAGAGAGACTGAACTCTGAGCTGAAGTCTTTAAATTAAATTTAATCATCACTTTGAACTTTCGGCAGCGGAGGTGCTTGGGAGGTGAAACGGGGGGAACCTGAGAAGACTCTAATCCCCTCTCAACTGCAGCACTAAGTGAAACTTTCCGGGTCGACGGGTCAACTTGAAACTTTCTACCATGAAAAACACCGACGTGGTCACTCGATACTTCACGGCCGAATCTCAACAGGTGGTGGATGGTTCAAGGAGAAAAACTTTCAATTAAAGGATTCCTGATGGGACTCGTATGACTGAGGACGGCTCCAGTTAAAATAGTGACAACATCAACTCAGCTAAAGACAGAAACTACAGAACCAATCTGCAAGAAGATGAAGCTGGTGAAGGAAGACCGACCGGTAGGACCCGGTTGCCTCTTTAGTTAAATTAAAGTTAGGGAGATTTCATCCTGTGTGTGGATACTTGGCTTTTTCCTCTGCTGAACCTGCTATCCCGAAGCTCTGATGTGCACACAGCAACCTTTCTGTACTAAATGCTGCCAATACACATCCTTAAATGTAAACTAAGTCATGCCTAGATCTTACAAGCCATCAATCTAAATCTGCTCCTGTTGAAAAATAAAAATTACACCTGCCCCTTGGTGCAGCACACATGTGAGAATATATCTGCAGTCACTGGTTGTTGGCCATACATATCGCCCAACCATAATCACACAATGTAGGTCCAGGGTTCAGTCCAATTTTGAAAATCTGGGTCTATTATCAAATTTGCTTAGCTGGAAGCTGGGTTGCTGTAACAGGGTGGGCATCGACACACATTAAAAAAAAACTAGGGAATTAAAAAGATTGGCTTCAAAGTCCTGGAAAGGTTATTTTAA
>NW_023339873.1:2343737-2348115 GCF_004916995.1 Morone saxatilis
GGTTGTTGAGCTCTTTCACACACAGTTCTGATTAATCAATGAAAATGAAAAGTTCATGATTAAAAAAACAGCAGCGTTTTAGTAAAAGTTGTACAACTATTCCCAACAGTTTAGAGTTTTCAGCTCCCAGGAGTCACAATTTGCTGCTTCTCTTTGTCTTACGTTATAGGAAATTGAATATTTTGGGGGATTTTGGGCTGTTAGACAGAAGAAGACTCTGAAGACATTTTGAATCTTGTGCTCTCGGAGACTGTGATGACATTTATCACAATTTTCCTGTTCGATAAAGGATTAAACAAGATCAAAGAAAACAATCATTAATTCAACTGAAACTTACCTGCAGGAGATCACTGGAGATCCCAGCAGCATGTCTGACAGAAACTGGTTAAGGCCACTAACCAAAAAGCAGGAGCAAAAATGAACAAGAACTGACTGATTAAATATACATTTATTAAGAAATAAATATTCTTAAAGTCCCTGCATGAAGCTTTCAGTTTGTGTTGATTCTGGCGACCCCTGTGGACAAAACGTAGTTTTCCCTCGTTTCATTGATTTAAAGGGAATCCGGACCTGTTAGCACGCATCAAGAATAAGAAAAATAAATCCATCTTCTGGCTGATGGTCTTGTCTGTTTTGTTCCGAGACGTTGCTTAACATGTTAAATAATTTTGTAACCAATTCTAGCTGATAGTGCTGAGAGATGTTTCCTCCCCATCTTATTCCACATTATTGGTAAAACAGGCATCTTGTTTTGTTTGTATATGTTTTCTTTTCAAATTCTTCTCGCTGATGGTCTGTTTATGTAAGTCATACAGGAGGATCGTATATAAACTGATTCATTAACGACAGGAGGATCTATGTATCTACTGACAGGTTTGGTATGTTTTGTGTGGCTGTTATATTACTGTTTGTCAAAAGTGTTTTTGTTTTGTTTGTATCAATCCATTTTCAACATTTCTATGTTCCTAAAACAGAAAAGGGGATTCTGAATAATCCTTTTATGCTTGCTTCCCCTCTCCTGCACTGTACTTTACCGTCTTCTATAAGAACGTATATTCTGCTTTGTATTATTTGTGGCAAATAAAGCGGAGCTAATCAGGCGGGACGATGGTTGCTCTGGTAGGTCGGGGGCCTGCGTTCCACGAAAAAAAACATAACAAATATCTCTGAAGTGTTTCACCACTCTGCATAGAGGACACGGTGCTGCGACTGCATGATGAAACACAAAGGGGAAATATGGTGAGTCAGGCAGCTGTTGACAGAAATCGATGAGACGCTGGAACCGTCACCTCTGACCAAGGACGACTCTTTTAACACCACCGACGGACCTGTCGCTTCCCCCGCTGTGAACCACCACACCCAACCCACCCACACACACCACACACCACACCACCACCATCGCTTCCCAGTGACCGGGCCCTGCTTTGACAACATCGGTCTCCGTGGCGACAATGTCTCCGTGGCGACGGGCAGCACCTGTCTCCAGGCTCCCGGGTGGATTAGCCCGGGGGGGGGGGGGGAGTTCCTCTGAAAAAGCCTCACAATGGAATTAGCATGCAGTGCAGATGAAATGGAAAAAAGATTAATCCGCGGTGCGCGCCGTCTAGGAGATACAGGCACTCCCTTAATTCAGGAAATAAAAACGGACAGCGGGTCCTTCGACACCATCTGGACCTTACACCTTGTGTGGGTAATGGGAAGGACGGATCCCCGCCGCTCACTTATAGAAATAAAATGAATAATTTAAATCTGATGCAGCAGGTTAACTTCATGATGCATTTACTGCATATGGAGAGCTGAAACAGTATTTGCATCTGTCTGCTGCTGCCACAATATCCACCAGACATCGGAGCTGCTAAACCTTGCAGGCGGCTTGAAACATCCAGACCGGTCCAAGTTGCAGTAAACGTCAGTTTTTTGTAGCGGTTTTTATAGGAAACCAAAGTAGTGGCTACTCGACCCCTGGGGGGGGTCACCAAAGCTTCCATGAGGGGATCGCGAGCCTTGTTTCCTCATTAGAAAAGGACGAACTTAAAACAACCAAAGGAGCTAACTAACAGAACAATGGCCAAGTGTCAGGGAGAAGAAAACACCTCGAGTTTGAGTTTGTTAAAAAAAGAAGGCAAACTCATCTCTGATCAACATTAACAGGAAATAATCTGCTCATAATTCATCCAAATCACTTGTTTTACACAAACGTCCTGCAGTTACAGAGTTCACTGTTTGTGTTCATTGTACAGTTTATCAGCTGTTCTCTGCTGTTATTGTTCTGCACTGAATATAATATGAAATATACATAAAATATGACCCTTAGTTTACTCAGTGACAGAAAAGAAAAGGTTGGGAACCAGTGAGCTCTATGGTTTGCTGTGACACAGTATGCACATTATTTCATGTTAACTCTTATTTTGTTCATATTTCATATTAGCTTTCAACCTCCCACTGAAGTTACACAAATATACAAACAAATATATTAACAACACAATCATTTTAGATTTTAAAATAACCAAAAACATGAGACTATCACTAAGAGGATCAACAGCATCCACTCGGTTTACATTGTGATCCACTGGGTCAAAAACCAGCTGGATAACTGATAAATATTATTAGTATTGTCAGACTGTGAATCGAAATGTCAGACATTGCTTTGGTGCCGTTTCCTCCATTTCTCCTTTGGGTGGGTGCAAGCTAAATCCCAGGACCCGCAGTTTATTTTCTGACTGCCCGCAGCAAAGTCAAAACCTCCCGCTCCCACAAGATTTAAGTCAAATCCCAGTCCCGGTCCCGGTCCTCTAGTTTACACCACAAATGATCTGCCAAGACCGCCATTTTGAAGAGATCTCGACCCTCTTGTTTGGTCCCATATTCGAGTGCGATTCCTGTGTTCATGTGTGCCCAAAAGAACCACACCAAACAACTGCTCCAAATGAAAAAGTAAGAAACTGACTGAAGGAAGCGAGGATGTTGTGGGTTTATGGGGAAGCTGGACTGAGAGAGATTATCGCTATCAACAGAAAGGAGGCGATCAACTGTATCAGCAAATGAAATGTGAATAATTTACTGTCATTTATCAGGTTTGTGGACCAGGAGCTGACATGTTTGATTGATGGGGTAATGACATTAGTGTTCTGATTAGATTGTTTTAATGGATGCATACGTCTGGGGTTAATGTCCCAGAGGCAGAGGAAGGAACGGTTGAATACAAAGAAGGTGGAAGGAAGCTCAGAAAGAAAAAGGTGCACAAAAGGAAAGTAAAGTGCGGTTGGGTCTTTAAATTAAACTCCAGATGAGACGGACGTTTCCTTTTCACTCTGCTTTCCTTCTGCCTTCGTCTTTGTCCTGATTCTCCCCTGCGACAACATTACAGAATCACCCAGCTGTGGAAAAGGAAGTGAGCAGAGCTATTTTTACCTCGTCCTCCCTCCTCCAAACACGCACAAACAGACAGGCCTGCACACACACACACACACACACACACACACACCTGGTAAACAATGCAGCAGGAAGGCATTACACCCTCCTCACCCCTCTTTCATTTGGTAAACCTATCCCGGCCGTCCTGTGCTGCCGTTACATAACACAATCATCCTCGGAGGCGAAGTGAGTCAGGAGTAAACCGACAACGGCACAAAAAAAACCAAAGAGCCGCCCCGCTTATGAAAAAAGGATGAACCTAAAAGTCCCATTATCCAGACGGTGACACATCACTCTCGACTTCAATAAGCTGCCGTTAGCAGATTATGAAACATTAAGAAAGGCGGCGGCGGCGGGGCGTCCTGGCCTCCGCTGGTTCACATCAAACAGTAACCTGCAGACTTTGATGTGCCATCCTGCATCAGTTTAAGATGGAGGTTGGAAGACTGAACGCTAACACCAAACTTTTGCTCAAATATTAGACGTGTGAATAAATAAAAGTGTCTCCTCTGCAGCTCCGTTCACTTCTGGGTGTTTTTCCTTTGATCAGGTTTCCTTTTAGAGGGGATTTTTCCACTTTGTTAAAACATTTAAAGTAGATTGACACACAGTCCACAGCAGGGCGATGGCCGGCCGGGCAACTGTACTACTTCTTCCTTTAGGTGTTAACATTAAAAGTTTGGGTTAATTTTCAGTGCTTTGTTCTCTATATTTTGTGTCAGTTTGTGTCCTGTAGTGTTCTCTCGGTATTTTCTTGCTGAGTTCTGTGTTTTTTTAAATGTACATACTTATTGCTGAGGTTGTGTTTTGTACTGTCTCTGGTGTGTATATATATATATATATTTTAAAAAGAAGTAACATTTCCTCATTAAAATGTCTATAAACTCTAGAGCTTTGTTCTATATGTAGTTCAGCTGTGTATCTACATTATCCCAAATGTAGGATTTTAGTCATCGGACGTCTG
>NW_023339873.1:2348215-2359172 GCF_004916995.1 Morone saxatilis
GAAGGAATCCTAACCGGGAGAAGCTGACTGCAATGGCGCCAATGGTGGTGAAGACAACAACTCCCATGATCCCACGCTACTTCAGGACGAACGTTAACACGATCAACAAAGTACAGTAAGGATACGTGGTGTTCCCTCAGTGCGGCAGACCATGTAGAGGCAGGCGGCGACAACGTGGGAGGACTTGCGGCCGCGGGTCAGGTGCTTCATGAGCGCCATCTTGTAGAAGTTGAAGGCCGTGTCCAGACAGTGTTTGTTCATCTGCAGTTGGTGACCCAGAGTGTTGATGTTGTGTTTGGCTGAAGAGACAAATACAAGAGAATGTCAGTTCACAGAAACATGGTGACTATCTTCCATTTAAACACTTTTTATCATTTAATGTAGGAAAGAGGAAAGAAGTCAAAACTGTATCAAAAAGGTTTAAGGTTCATCCTCATGATTAGTTCAGAAACTTTAATGGAAAATGTCTACAAGCGCATTCATTTGGGGTTTTAAATATAAAAAGGACGAATCAGAACCAGCTGAAGGTAAATCTTCCAGGTAAATCCACGCTGGGATCAAATAAAGTCCATCTTATCTTATTTTTTATTGCCCACCTGTACTCATCATAATTTTTGCCTCCTCTTGCCTAGTTTGACATCCAATTTAAAAAACAAGGGTGACAGTGTTTGCCAGAAGAGATCAGGATGTAAAGTGTTATTACTTCATTTAAGTTTCTGTTTAAAACGCACTTTTATAGGCTTGATTATTTTTCTAACCTTTCATTCACCATCGTTTTATTAGTTTATTCATTGCTAGTGTTTAGTGTTAATTCCATATATTGTTACTGATGGTTTATTGGTTGTTTTACCCTTAAAAGGCCCTTTTGTAACCCTGATTTTGAAAGGTGCTATATAAATAAAAGTTAATTATATTAACGGGTCCATGTCACTGGTTGTCTGGTCAGGGTTCAAGTGTACTCTCACATGTCTCTAAGCTAAGTCAGGACAAGCTGTAAAGTCGTCGTCATGATCGCCTCATTTCTCTATTGGGAAAGACCTGAATGCGGTAAGGCACGTAAACATTACTGTCTGCAAACGAGTCAGGACACACGCCTGGAGACGAGCACAAGGGTCCCATTATACACACGTGTGCAAATGTACATGAGTACAGGAAAGACTGTAACTATGTCATTACACGCAAAGCACAGAAACATCCAACAACACGGCGCGCAAAGCAGTTCAGGTGGAGCAGCAGGTGGACAAAAGTGTGTGTGTGTGTGTGTTTGTGTGTGTGTGTGTGTGTGTGTGTGTGTGTGTGTGTGTTGTTGTGTGTGTGGTGGTGTGTGTGTGGTGTGGTTCATGACCTCGGATGAGCTCAACATGTTGTTACAAACAAGTTGTGTGTCTGGGAATGTGAGGTCTGAGCTCATCGCATCTCGTCATGGTTCAGTTTTAACAGATTTCAACATGGGGGTGACACACACCACACACTACACACACCCACACCATAAACACGTCTGGAGTTTTGTTAATCTGTTTCTCATTATTCAGTAGAATGAGGTCCACACAGCTACTGCATTGAGTCAGATGAAGATGATTCCAGTCTATCTCACCACAAGGTCTATTCAGCGGCTCTGGAGCTTTCCATTGTGGATGAAAAATTCTCAGTTGTCACAGAAATGTTAATATTCACTTTTGAGACGACATGAACGAAAAAACTACCAAACCAAACTGTACAATTCCATCACAACTGATCCAACATCTGCCGATGAAGAGCACATCATACAATCAAAAGTTCTTTAACGTTTACTAAATGGACCTTACAGCAAGAGAGGTTTCTGAACAGCTGATTTCAGGCTAATCAAAGATCTTCCAGAAGACAACGGGTTCAGTTCTGCTTTGTTTTAACATCTACTGTTGAGATCATCGACCCTGAGATAGTACGGTTATTGCTGAACAAGAATGAGAAGGTAAATGGACTGTGCATCATTCATTCATTCAAACACATTCACAGACATTCACACAGCGCCACAGCTCGTCACATTCAGAAAATAACATCAGGAGCAAACTTTGGGTTCAGTATCCTGTTCAAGGACACGCTGACATGCAGAGGGAGGAGCTGGGGATCGAACCCTAAACCTTCTGATTAGTAGACGACCCGTGCTACCGAACTGTCATAGTATAAAGAACACACCACCAAATGCATACAGGAGTTTACTTTAAGCCAATTTACATTAACAACACTGCTCACAACTCTAGTTTGTGGTTCAAATGAGGGTTTAAACATATTTCCTTTATATTCTCTCGTGTTGACTAACTAGGGTGTTCAGGTCCACAGCATCCTAATCCTACGTCCCACATATTGATTGACTCTAGCCTTCAAAAGTGGAACTACTGCATGGAAGACACTTTTAAAATCTGTTTTCATGAAGTGAAGAAAACAGGGACTGAGTTTGATGTCAATAAAGGGTCAAAGGTAGGTCAACCTGTCATCGTCTTTACGTTACGCCTAACAGGGAGAACTGCAAGTCACAATATGCAGATTTAGGCAGAATATGATGGAAATTATTACAAAGAAAAGGAAATGCAGCAACAACAAACACTGGAAAGCTACCAGTGAGGGCAAATATCTCAGACTATTGCATAAGATAATATGAACTATGAAACTTAACCTTTTTATGTTCACTGTATTTCCTCAGTGTGGGAGTAATAATAGTCCTTCACAAGGCCTTAACCTGCAGAGTTCATGGTGTGCTGCTGCACGAGCTGCAAGGGGAAGTTCTTTAAGTTATATAGACATTAAATCAAACTTTTAGACTGAGCATTGGTAACGTGTCCACACAAACATAGCAAACAGTGATGAAACCCATTGAGACGCTGCTGAAAGCTCCAGAAAGAGCTCAAACGAGATTAAAAGAGTCGCCTGTCTTATAATTCTTTAGCAGATTAAACGACGTAATCTCTCAGTTTATTATTGTAAACAATTTATTTATTTAGTAACTCCTTGTTTGTCTAATGAGATCTGAATCAGTTAAAACTGGTTAATAAATGTTTAATTGATCATCTGAAAGCTCAGACACTTGTCCTGGAGCTAAACAAGGAACTAAATATAACAGAAGACATGCAGTACAGAAATACATGAAATAAATACAAATAACAATAACCCAAAAACAAAAACAAGCCAAAGATCTGGAGGCAGGAGACCAAAGAAGAAAAAAACTCCAAAACTTGAAAATTGAAGTCCAAACTGTGTGTGTGAAGCAGCTTCGGTGAAGATGAAAGTTAATTGCTACCCTCATTTCCTAGAAAGTGAGTGTCAGATGATAAGTAGGGCAGACTCTGAACGCCGACGCTGTAATTAGGACTCTTCTTCCTCATCAGGTTTAAAAAATAAAAACGTAAGTTTCCTGCCCTTCATGTGACTCTTCAGCTCAAACCCTCAAAACAGCAACTGATTCCTTAATAGGAGCCTCTAACATAAGTACAGCCTCATAACATTTACAGGAACAAAAAGTGGGACACCCTGAAGCAGCATGACATTTATACATCCACAGAATGTGATCAAAATATCTGGGGAACTGTTTTTAACCAGAATGTACACAAAAACAGACACAGACACACACAGATACACACCTGGATTACAGGTAAAGTAAGGTCTGATTGGACGTTATTACACCAGGGACACACTCAGGAAGTCCAATTAAAACACCAGCTGATTAAAGTTTGTTTAGCACAGAAGAAAAGAGTGAAATAGTAGCTGGATGAAACACTGTGTGTGAACAGCAGGTAAAACCAGTAACAGACATCAACTGGGAACCAATAAGGATGGGAACTGATCACGTTATTGATAGCTATGTCATTATCGATCCCACTTATCGATCCGACTCTGGCTGCACTCATGCTTAGGGTGTCAAATACATGGCATTCTTGGTACCTTCCAACCTGGAGGCAAACGTTCAGTACTAAAGGTGGTAACAGCGAGATGTTGCTGGAGGCTCCAGTGGAAGTTCGTAAGTGGACCAATCACTTTGATTCTGCTTCTCTTACTCATACCGTCTCATTTTTAACTCAATATATTTGACATTTTAAGTCATCAGTCTCTTTCAAGCTGCCATCGCCATTTATTTCCCCACCGTTTCTGACATTTAAAGACCAACAATGTAAGATAATTATAGGCTGATTAATCGATGACGAAAATAATCATAAAGTCTCAGTTGTCACAGAAATGTTAATATTCAACGATGACGTCAGGAGGACGTTGCGGCTTCCTGTTTCTGTTTATTTGTCTCAAGAGGAACACTTCAGAAAATCACTGTTAACACTTCTTATTGTGAACAGTAAATATGTTCCTGCTCATTCCTACCACCCAGCTTGATAACAGAGTCTTACAGTGGAGAGACCTCGCCATTCACACAACTAGTGACTGAGCTCCCTTTGAGTCATTACTTCAGGTTTCTGCCAGTCAGAAACTACCTTCTCTTGAAAGTGCGTCACCCTCAGTTTCTAGTTCCTTCTCCAACATGCAGGTTGTGACAGAAAGATGTTATCCTTCTATGATTCACCACAATCCATCAACCCGCCCACTATGATAGCAGTAAGAACCACATGGAGAATGAGCCGGGGATGCAGATCTCCAGCAAGAAAGCCGTAATGAGATTAACGCGTGCTCCATCAACCCTAGGCATCGTCTCATTCAGCTTCGTGTCACCCACAGACTCCACTATTCAAAGTCAAGGCTCCACAAGATGTTCCCAGACACCAACACTCCCCCTTCAGTGGGATAAATCTAACACAGCTCTCTGTCCCAGGAAAGAAAAATATTGGAGAAACATTTTGAAAACGACACCCACATCAAACCGGATCCTTGTGCAGAGAATCTTCAGACGCCACATCTGTATTAACAAGAGCACAGCAGCAACATCTCTCTTATGGTGTGGAGGAAGTTCCCATTTTTAAGCTGTGGCTCAATTAAACAACCAACATCCTTCATCTTGAGGAAAAATTAGTTTCTCTCTGAAGAACACTCTCTGGCTGCCCTTTGTCTGCTACCTGAGAAACAACCCATAGTGCTCACAGTGTTTACTATTCCTTTATTGTTGTAGACGACTCACTGAGCAGAAGGGAGGGAGGGTGTGTTAAGGGTATATTTTGTTTGTGCACACTGCTTTCTCTTGTCCTACATCTTGTAATCCTCAAGAACATTTCTGCTTACAAATCTCTCAGAAAACGAAGCGACGTTAACTTTTGAACAACGTAAAGATATCTGGCTCTTAAATGTTGAACTGTGTGTGTCTGCTGTTTGGTGCTCAGCAGGTAATGTACAGTGGAGTTTATCAGAGTTTATGCACTGGAAACACTGGTTATGTTTTCATCTAAATATATTGCACATTTTAACTGAATATAATGTATAATAAATGTGCACACAAAAAAAATGTGAATGAAAGCTTGTTTCTATCCACTGTCATGTGAATAAAGCAGCAGTGGAACAATGCAGGAAACAGGATGGAAGTATGACACTTAGTTTTATTAATTTAATGTGATTACTAATGTGAGGAAGGTTGTATCGGATCCGTGGCGAGGGATCACGATGTGTTACAGAGCGACGGGAGAGGGGAGACTGAGCGGAAACAGGTGATCAGTCATGCGAGTTAAATGTTTGCTTATGTGAAAGAAGTGTTCCCGTCTCCCCGTTAAGCGCATGGACTGTTTCTGAAAAAGGCAAAAAACCTCAAGCGAGCGAAAAAAACTCTGTTAAATTTGGGAGGTTTCTCTTTCGAATTTTGCCCTTTTCTAATGCGATACTTCAACGTGTTGATGTAAACGTGGCTACTGAGGCTGAGCCATATACTAAATCTGCTGCTGAGTACGAACAAGTCACTCTTCAGCTGTCTCTGTCAGAGCTGATGATGCTGCTGAGTCATTTGATGCATTGTTAATATTAAATTAACTAGACTAGATGATTCTTGCCTCACACCGCAGTATCAATATATTCATTCACCTTCCAGCTCTACATCCAGATTTATGGGAATCAGACATTGGCCTTTTACTGCAGCTCCAGTTTATGATTCAGACTGTTCAGACAAAGTGTGTTTTCTCACATAAATCTTGCCTGGAGCCGCTTTTTAAAGCTGCATTTAAATTCCAGTTTACGCCTACACCGCGGCGCACCGTGTGGACCAACACATGAGGGACCGGTGATACATTATTGTCCAACACTAATACGGGAGGAGGCGGGGTTTGTGCTCCCAGATATGAATCAGACGGCGGTGAGACGGTGGAGGCGCAGACGGCCGCTGGGGAAAGTTTCTGGAGGACTGAGAGAAAGAAAAGAAGAGCTGGTCCTCTCTCAGAGACGCCTGCAGACTCACAGACGGCCATAAATCTCCCCACAGACCTTACACACACACACACACACACACACGCAGTACAACACTACTCTTACTCACATACACACTTAAAGGGATAGTTGAACACTTGAATCGATACCACTCTCAGTGTCTGTGTGGTAAACAGGAAGCTACAGCCACTTAGCTTAGCATAAAGACTGGAAACAAGGGGAACAGCTAGCCTGCCACTGCCCAAAGGTCTGTTTAATCTGCTTCAATATGAAAACATATAGCACCCAGCCCAGAAAAAGTCAAACATATATAATATATAACACCAAGATTACCAGCTGTTAGATTTTAGACGTGTGCCTGCCCAGTAGGTGCTAAACCAAAGTCTAACTTTCCAATGTTGAACCCTGGATGAACACCCAAAAGGTAACACACACACACACACACACACACACACACTCTCTAACGTTCCAGCTGATGAAGGCTTGTTTACTCTTTATAGGGACGGGTGTCTGCTATAAACACTACAACACTTGCATCAGATAGCTGTTTACTGTATTATATGATCATCATAAATGAATAAAATAAATCTCCAGAGGGGGGAAAAGTACACACACACACACACACTTGATTGCCATCTGTAATGTGTGATATGCAACAGTCTTGAAGGCGTTCAATGATCCAAAACAATATAATAATTGATCATTCCCCTCAGGATGCGTTAAGACTAAAGTCATGAGCCTGGTTTTATAATGTAAGGAATAGAAAGTGCAGATATTTGTGTAAAAAGTTGTCTTTCTGTACTTTGCTCAACAGTTTGTGACCGTGATTTAACCTGTTTATACACACACACACACAGACACACACACACACACACACACACAGGATGACAACAAACATCCTAAACAAAGCCTCCATCCACAAACACAATAACTAAACTCTGTTCCTCCTGTACAGAATATATGAGAAGTATTCACCAACCCTCATCCTCCTCCTATCTGCTCTCACACACACTGCGACTGAGCTAATCCCCAATCCACACACACACACACACACACACATTACTCAGCGTCTGCTGCGGTCTGACAGCTCTGTGACTCTGCAGCTCCGTCGCTGAAACATCATCAGCCGAGCAGACGGTCGTCGCCGCGGTAACCAGCTGCTCGCCGTCGCATCCGAGCTCTGGCGCTCAGCCCGGCTTTCTGGGAGTTGTTGACATGTTTCTACACTCGTGTATATCAGCGTGAGTATCCGGGGACGACCTGAAGGGCCCCTTGAGGTCCCTCCGGGGGGGGCCTCCAAAATAACGAGGAACAGGTCAATTTAGAGCCTGACAGATATAAATCGACCGGGCCGACACTCAGCTTATCTCAGATACAGTGAAGTCTAACAGCAACAACTCTGTCTGAACAACAGGGACACAACCTTCAGTTTGATTTAACGTCTCTCTGAAGTTTTACTGTCCAGCTGCCAAAGATCCAACCGAGAGAAGCTCTGAAGAGATATAAACACACTGCCACCTCCTCTACATGTCTCTCATCATTTAATCCTAATGTTTAATCTTACGTTTTAGTCTTCAGCACTCACTCCACCTCACACTATAGACCTAAAAGATATGGCCTAAAAATAAAACCTCACTCCAATAAAGTTTCACACATGATTAACACTTTATAGATTTTTCCCCTTACAATCAAACTACAAGGAGCCCTTTTCTATCACTGAATAAACTGGCTGAATGACATATCTCATGGATATTTCACATTATATTAAATGCACAACAACAGTACAGAACAGCTGATAAACTGTACATTGAACACAAACAGTGAACACAAAAACTGCAGGAAGACTACAGGAACGAGAGATTTGGATGAATTTTGAGCAGATTATTTTCTTGTGAATGTTGATCAGAGATGAGTTTTAACTATTATCTGTCTGTATTAAGTATTTTTTAAATTATATTTAACAATCATACATAGTCACAGGCTTCTTTTTTTTACAAATTCAATACAAGTTTTCTTCTCATTGAGCTATTAGCTCTTTTGCTGTTGCAGGACGAGGTTGTTTATGAGCGAGTGAAGGACCTCCGAGGACCTTATCCTGTCACATTACTTTAAATGTATGTCTTTAATAATAATCTTAACATGAAAAAACTATTTTATGTAATTTTCTTCGCAGAAATAGATTAAATTCTGAGTACACTGTATATGTTATTTTAAAAGCCTTGTGAAGCTCTGGCGACCTCTAGTGGCCGTCGGTTGTAAACCACTGTATCATTTGAACTTTATTTTTCCTGACTGAAGTTTTAAACTGATGGTGAAATGTTGCACCAGAACTCGCTCTTAAGATGGCAGATGTGTGATTTGGAGCATCACTGCCACCTGCTCAAACAAACAAACCAACAGCAGAGAACATGAATCAAACTGTTCCTGACAGCCTTTATGTACAAACTCCTCTTCACCACTGAGATTCAAACACACCCTCATAATGCTGCTTGGGTCTGTCAGCCTGTATCACACTCAGGAATCAGCTGAGCCGAAGCACACAAACCAACAACGAAGTAGTTAGGCTGGAACATCGAAATTCGCCCAATAAAAACAGCTGTTTAACAGCATTTTGTACGATTATTACAGTTCATCAAACAGAACATGTTGCAGCTTTTCCTGTCTGAGAGGAGAACAAACAGGATAAAAAGATTGAAGGTAAATCTGCTCGGAAAAATGCAGAAAATCCTTTAATTGCTCGGCTGTTGTGTCAGACGAGGTTGAAAAACGCCGACGTGTTGCAATGCGGCTGCTTTCAGAGGAGAGAACATTTGCACGCAATACAGAACACGTGAAGATTAAAGTAAACATGTAGAAACTAGTATAAAGTACAAACAAAGAGTATAAACAACATATTTATCATATATCTTCTGTAAAATCCGTCTGAGAGATAAAAGGTCCTCTGAAGTCGTTTATCTAATCTGTGTTTATAAGTAAAAACTGTACATTAGGAGTGAATGAATGATCCCGAACAACTCCTACAAAACCTCCATATTTCCTGACAGTCACCAGAGTTTAGTTGCATAATGAAAGATCCAAACAGCAGTTTCCATGTGCAGCAGAGGCTTTAATAAAGTCATGTGGCGCCCTCTGCTGGTCACTTACCTCTCGACAGCGTCTGCGCTCTGGACTCCCTGCCCACGCCTAAATGTGTGTCTCCAAAAGACGGGGTGGCGGCTCCTGCAGAGGACACACAGACTCATATATCAGGGAAAGTGCTTTAGATGGATAAGAGTCATTATAAAAGCAGAATTATTCACTTTTACTTAAATTAAATCAAATCAGACTGATGGCTTTAATATGAAACAGTATGTTTTCAATAGGTTGTCAATATATTTTACCACTGAGATTTGAAATCTCTTTTACAAAAGGATTATAGATTCAAACTGTTTGTTCTCTATTCATTCAACACAAATTCTGAATTGAATTTACACTAACAATTATTTATTTTAACTTTTATTACAGATAAACATAACCTAAAGTGGTTAAAGTCAGAATTTTAAGTCATTTTCAAGCAAAACATCCGATGGTTTCAGGTTATTAAATCTGACACTTTGCTGATTTTCTTTGTTTTACATTATAAATATTTAATATATGAATATTTTCGGGCTGTTTTTTGAATAAAAACAAGGCTTTTGAAGGAGTCTCCACTGGCTTTGAGGAAAGGCGATTTTTTATTATTTTCAGACTAATAAACAATAAAGAAAATAATCTGCAGATTAATCGATAATAAAATAATCTGTAGTTGCATCTCCAATAACAGTGGTGGAATGTAACCGAGTAGATTTACTCAATATACATTCACTTCAATATATGATGTGAGTCTTACAAATTAAAACCCACCCAACAGTTGTTACAGTTGATTAATCAATGAGTGCACTGACAGAATAGTTGCCATTTTCATGCAAACATTTAATGGCTCCAGCTTTTAAAAAGGATTTGGTGCTTTTCCTTTTAATTATTCTGAATGTATTTTTAATCATTTTTAGGTTTGGACTGCTGTTTGTGAAGGTGTCGCTTTGCACTGTAATTGACATGATCCTCCTCCACCACCTTCTAATGATGAAAACAATCTGAAGTTGTAACTTAAAGTCAGAGCTGGACGATAAACTAAAAGTTTCCAGCAGTGGGAAAGAAATTTAAATAAAATGTATTACTTCAACACAAGTTTGAAGCACCATACGATAATTTAAATTAATTAATACATCCCAGAATGCCTTGCTTTGTTTGACCAACAGCACAAAATCCAAAAGATAATCAAATCATAAGAGAAAATAAAGAAGCTTGAACAAGAGAATATTTTCAGATTTAACTTGGAAAATAACAATAAAGTAAGTAATTATCTAAATAAAACTATACAACATAAATACATAATCTCATAACTAAAGAAAGGACCAGTGCGTCCTGAACAGATGGATTATTATCGTGGTGTAACAGCGCCCTCTAGTGGACAGTCAGCGGAACTACGACAGACGTGCAGACAGCAGGAGCGAAACGTCCTGCAGACTGAAGGTCACTGACAATCTGGAGGTAAATGTTACACACAGATAAGCAGCTGTGGACGGACACGGACACGGACACGCACACACAGACACAGACA
>NW_023339873.1:2359272-2364673 GCF_004916995.1 Morone saxatilis
TCTTCATCAGTGAATGCTCAGCCGCCAGACAGACGATAGACGTTCACTGTAAGACTTAAAACGATAATGATCATAAGTGAATTAAATCACATTAAATGAGGCCGTTTTAGACATAACCTGATTTTATTTACAAAACTGTCTTAAACATAATCCATTGCAAGTAAATGCGCTTCATTAAAAATGTTACTTAATTAAACAGTATAAAAATCAGGAAAATCTACTAAAAGTATTAAATGTACTGAAAGCAAAGGAAACGCCCCTGTGAGTAATAAACACTCTTATATCTGATCTCATTAGATTATAATGACTCGTGCATTAACACTCTGAACTTTGCTCCTCCGCCGTCGACGGTTATTTGTTGCCTGATGTCGTTTATTTAAAGTATCTTGAAATGATTCACATCCTTAAAAGCTGCACAACCTCAGATCAAAAGGTCAAAGGGTCAAAGGTTATAGTCAATAACCTCTAATAACTGGAAAAAGTATTGAAAGTGAGTCTTAATTTAAAGGAAAATCATCTAATTATTTCTGCTGCATAAAGAACGAACTCTGTAACTGACAAAGTCAGAGTTAATGTAAAAACAGGATTTTACTGTTGTAGTCGGTTGAGGTGGAGCTGAATATGCTTATTGATCGATCGGTTGATTGGTAAGAGAAGAAAATTGTAATCAAATGTCTCGTTTTGTTCGACCAACAAACCAAAATTATTCAGTTTACTGTGATTAAAGAAAAAGAACAAATCTGACGTCTAACATTGTTTCACATTAAAAGTAATCAAACCAGTCACTGATCACTGATTTATTGATTAATCTAATAAATCATTTAAAAAGGTCCAGCCACCACAGCCACCGTAGTTTCTCCTTCGGGTTTGGAAGAGGAGGATGAAGTGACCGTGTTCGCACTGGTCCTTTAAAGCTCAAATTTTATTCACTGTTGTGTATTTTAATACATTTGTTTACCTTAAATTTTCACATCTAAAGTAACAGACACGTGTAGTGGGACAGGTAGAAGTTGAGTACAAGCACCTTAAATTTCTACTTAAAGTCCCAACAAGGAACTGTCATTAGGTTTGTTTTGCGTTGATTCTGGCGACCCCTGTGGATGAAAGCGGTAGTGTTTCATTGATTTCAAGGGGAATGGCATTAAGAATAACTATATAGGAATAACTAACTTCTTCCTGATGTTGTTTATTTATTAAAGGTCATTTAGAGGCATCAGGATCAAACTGAGGCCGTTTTATAACCAGTTAAAAACATATTTGGACGTCAGTTTCCTCGTTCTCACCTTCCGAGGAGATGAACTGTCCGACGGCCAGCGATCCGCCTCCCGAATCCACAAACTCCACCTCGGACACGATGATGTTGTCCTCCAGCACGGAGCCGCAGCCCATACAGACGGCATCGCCGCGGGCCGCGTCCACATCGATTTCAGTGCTGCCGCAGTTCTTACACACCTTGGAACTCATGGTGACGCACGGCAAGCCTCAAAGCCTCAAAGCCTGATGGGAAAAAAGACAAAAAGGGTTCAGTGTCACAATGTGGTTGTTTTGCTATATTTGCTATAAGTAGGATTTATTTTTGTTTATTATACCATTCAGCTTTAATGGGAAACTGTTTGTTATATTTTCTCTATCAATTAATCTGTTGATCACTTTCTCGATTCATCAATAAGCTGTTTAGTCCAGAAAATGTCAGAAAATGGTGAAAAATGTCATTCACTGTTTATAAAGCCCAATATGATGCCCTCAAATGTCTTTTATATGTAAAAGTATTCAGTTTACACTCTTAAAGGACTAACGAAACCAGAAAATATTCACATTTAAGAAGATGAAATCAGAGAATTCACTCAAATTAATTCATCAATTATCAAAATAGTAGGATTTCATTTAATAAAACGACAACAAATCAATTGATCGGCTCATCGTTGCAGCTCTACACCTGAACGTAAACCTCCAAGTGCAGACAGATAACTGTCTCATTTCCAGAGCATCAAACACACTTTAAGGTTCTCACAAACGTCATTAGGAGCTCTAGAACGAGCCAGAGGAAGCTGATTTATTCACAGATTATCTGTCTCATGGACCACAGTCAGGATAAAGTCAAGATTTCAGTAAATATGACAAAAAATATTGAATTAAAAATGACCTACTTCAGCTTTAAAGCACCACTAACAATCTAATAATGGAGTATTAAATATACTGTAACTCATTAAGGGGTAATATCTCTGTATAATGAATACTTTATGCACATTGTCCTCATTATACTGACATTAAGAAACATTTTGTAGGAGTTTTCCTTGTAACAGTGATAATAAGTCTTTTTTTTTTAAATAAAGTGCAAAAACTTCACCAGCTGCTTTATATTTTATTTTTTTATTTCCCAGTTTTATTGTTTTTGTGGAAGCTAACAGAAGATCCAGTTTAAGAGTAAAGAAATAAAAAGCTCTACCTCCACCAGCTGACACTTGAACGCATCACTACCAATCTACTAATGAGCAAACAGGCTGTAACTTCATTAAAGTTAACCTCATTACACAGACATTCAGTAGCATGTTGCAGGACTTGTCCTCGCACCACAGTGTAGTATTGTAGTATTGTAGTAATTCAGTGAGATGAAGCACAGACCCTGCAGCAGTGATTGTGCACAACTCTCTGCTCCCATTAGCCGGTTAGCTACGTGGCACTGCTCAGCTACCCGGCGGCCCTTTCCCCTCATGTCCCCACCAGACTGTGAGACATTATCCAGGCTATAAAGACAAATACAAACACATAAACTCCTTCACTTTCCCTCCTGACATTATCTTTAATGAACAGCCTCTTTAATGAGCAGCGGGCTCACATGGAGCAGCTGAGGGGAGCTAACGGAGCTAACCGGCAACAAAACGACCCTCAATGAGCGTTTTTAGCCGACATGAAGGAGCTTTAAGGAGGGTTTATTGAAGGACAGCAGCCTCCTGGGTCGTCGACCCCCACTGACAGTGAGTGGAGTCGGTGTACACACCTTCAGTCCCCCGGTGAAGTGAACCTGTAGCCGCCTGCAGCCGCTCCGGGTCGCCTGTCGTTCTTCCTCCTCTTCCTCCTCTTCCTCCTCTTCCTCAGTGTCTTCTTGAATTAAAAGGTGACTTTAAGTGTTTGTCGTTGACTGAGAGCTGTTTATCGCATCCTATCTGCGGTGTGACAGCGAGCACACGTGTTTTAAAGCTGCTGAAATATCTGCTGCAAACACAACACACCCAACATGTGCGTCTGCTGCCCGCGGGAGAGACCAACTCCAGCACCGGAGGGGTGGCGCGCTGTCAACGTGTTGTTGGATTTAAGCGGTAGGGATTAATGTGGGGGGAGATTTTAGAAACATGAGGTGAAATTGTGTTTTTTGTTTTATTTCGGGTTGTTTGGGGGTGTAAAATCATCTCTACACGATAAATGTGTAGTTGAAGGGCAACGGAATCCCCTACTGAAGAGATGGCACTTCTTCTGTCGCTCCTTTTAAATAGACAGTGAGGTTTAATGTTAAATACACACATTAAGCACTTTAAAACACAGTATTTCTACTTTACTACTCATTTTGTGCTACTTTATACTACATTGTGGAGTTTTTCTTTACTTTACTACATTTATTTCACATTTACTTTGCAGATTCAGATCATTTCAGATTAATACAAAATATAATCAACTAATTAACTTGTTATTATAGAATAAGCAACCCAGCAGTGTACAAAGCAGTAAGTTAATTAGCTCCACCTTAACAGCTGCAACATTAGTGATGCTTACAATTTAAATCAATTAATCCAGTGATATATTTCTTCTGAAATGAGTCATTTTGCTTAATGAACTTTCACATTTGATATTTAGATTCTAATACTTGTAATAACTGTATTTTAACTTAGGTAAATATATGAATGCAGGAATACACTGTGGTATTAGAGTACTTCTTCCACCACTGCAGCCAACAAATTAACTTAATAATAAAAGAAAAGTGTTTGGCATTCTTAACGAGGCCGAATCAATTAATTTAGCTAAATATCTGAATTGTTCCAGACTGACAATAATTTCACAAACTAGAGCCTCTCATGTCATTGTGCCGACAACTATCTTATCTATCTTAAAGTTTTTTAGATCAATAAAAGTCCCCACTGGCTTTTACTGACTGATGGCACTGCTACTACTCTAATGATATAAAGACAATATAAAGTCTGTGTAGATCCTAAAGATATTAGTTTAATCACCAGCTAATAATCAACACACACACACACACACACACACACACACACAGTTGCAGAATATATTTTATTTGTTAAGTCAAGCTCTGGACTTCACACCACAGCTGAAATAAATTCTTTATTCTATTCTATATATATATATTCTATATATATATATATTCTTTATATTATGAAAGGACAAAGTCAGCCATGTAATTTTTGAAATCAAGTGAACAAACAGAAGCTTTTACCTTTTAACTGTCAATACAAAATACAAAATACAAAAAGACAGTAGAATAATTAAAGGACAAACTTACATAAAGATACTTTCACACATAGAAACCCAACTCAAAAATCTCCATCAGAACAACAATCAATATATTCTGATCAAATAACTGAATCACTGTACGAACAACCCTTTCTTTTAGTGACTGTAACACAGATAAGGCAAACTGAATTTAAGGGACAAGTTGTTCTATCAGCTATTGAAATGCAGGGGAAAAAGTAGTGCAATATATCAAATACACAAAATGGAAATAAGCGTCCCTCAGGTAGATTGATGTGAACCAGTCCCCTGCACGCACACACAATAGCAGAGAGGTGTGTGTTACCATCCTGACAACCACTGTGGGACTCCTCTAGAGGGACAACTCTTACAGCTCCTTTCTTTCTCAAGCTGGAAATTATTGATGTGCTATAAAACAGAATGCTTTTTTTAAACCTGCAACAGAGAGACAAAGATAATTGAAAGGATAATTTAAATGAATGCACATAAAAAAATAAAGATCAACCAACAATAATGTCCTCTGCAGAAACTTATTACAATTTTACAATTATTAGGTTGATGATTCACGACTGTATGTCTCCATAAGGTTGTTACTGCTGCTGCTGTCCACCTATCCAGCAACAGTTTGCTAACCCACAGCTAATGTGAGTTATATTACTTGATGTGACGACGTTCGCTCTATATCGTATCTGTCATGATATTGGATTTCTCCAGCATACCCCAGTGTTTATTACTTTCTGCAGGGAGAAGATGATACTGAAATATCTGTGAGTATAATCTGTTAACCTCATAAAGATTCTTTCACACATAATATATAATATAATGGAATAAATGCACAATGTGTTGAGTTTTGAACAAAAGCAAATGAACATCAAAACTAGATATAGTAAAGATACAAACCTATTTTTTCATTGTTAAT
>NW_023339873.1:2364773-2370643 GCF_004916995.1 Morone saxatilis
CTACCGTTGTTTCACTTGAAAAGGGGAGGGTGAAGCGAGTGAGTTGCAATCTGCAGCTTCACTGTTAGATGCCACTAAATCCTACACACCGGTCCTTTAAATACAACTAAACAAAGAAACAAAACCTCTCAAAATGCTCGTGCAGTTCTCACACATAAGTGAATTGACAGAATTTTAAGGAAGAGGTTTATTGAGAAATATTCATCATTTACATGAATGAACATTGTCCTGCAAGTTCTGCATTAGAAATTTACAGTGGTGGTAGTAGATTAGTTCAGAGCAAAAAAAAGTTAATCAAGCAAAAATAATGAAATGTTTCCATAAACTGAATATCTTTGAGTTTTAGACTGTTGGTCAAACAAAACAAAACATTTTAGACGTCACCTTGGACTTCAGGAAGTCGTGAGGGGCATTTTTCTACTATTATTTGACATTTTATAGACTAAGAATTAATTAATTAATCAAAAAAACTATTTGCAGATTAATTGATCATTTTTGGTAGTTGCAGCTCTAGTTTAGATCTTAGATTTTTTTTTGTTGCTGTAAAAGATTTCAGGTTTGTCCCACAAGAGGGAAACCTGAACCTGTGCAATAAAAAGGAAAGGATGGATAACTGTGAGACTGAAATTGGACTAAACGTGCAGTGAGTGCAATAGAAGAGATATTCTTCACATGGCGTCTCTACTGTTCATTCTCACCTGGGCTGTCGACTGTCAGGTTGCTGCTGTTACTGGGTGAGTTGGAGAGGTCAGAGACCACCACGCTGATGCCGGCCGTGGGGCTGAGGCTTCCACCCCGTGATGACGACTCACTGCTCTCCGAGCCGAGCGATGTGCTGGAACGAGTGTCCGATGACTTCCTCAGCTTCCCTCTTAGGAAAAAGGTCCTCATCTTGCTCCGCCGGGCCTCCCCACCCTCGTCGTCCTCGTAGTCCTCCTCCCCGCCTCCATCGCTGGGCAACCGTTGCCGAATCCGGCAAAGGGACCCGTAACCACCTGGTACGACGGCCGACGAGGAGTCATCATCGCTGGATCTCCTCTTCCCCCTCATGCGCTCTTTCAGCTTGCCAAAGGTGGAGGCGGCCTTGTCCTTCATGACGAGGTCGTACATGCTGGCCGTCAGGTTGTTTCGGGTGAACTGGACAGTCACCTGGATGTCTCCTCGTTCCTTCTCCTTCTTCCCCGTCTTAGAGTTCAGCCTGTACCACCTGCAGCAGAGAACAATTCACATTAGATTAACAGACACACTCTGTTACAGTTAGTCATTTAATCAATCAGTTGGTCATTTATCAAGCAAAAGTCTTCTAGTTTCTCTAATATAAGGATTTGTTACTTTTCTCTGTTTTATGTCATTAGAAATTGAATGTCTTTGCATTATGAACATACAATTTTAAGCCACCACCTTGGGTACTGATGGGCATTTTTGATACTTTTCTGGCATGTTATAGCCTAAATGATTAATCGATTACTCAGAAAACAGTGACAGAGTAACAAAGTGATCACTAATGGAATGAGCTGTCAGTTGTAGCCTGTAGTATCATTGTTTTAATATCTGAATGGGATTTTAAAAAAAAAGTCTCTGCACACCTGAATGAAAGGTGCGTCAGAAGGTACAACTTGAAAACAATGAGGGACTCCTGCACACTGTGGTATATCATATAACTGGTGAAGGTTACATTGAGAGAATATAATAAATAATTTTTCAGCAGTAGGCAGGACAGCGTGTGGGAGTCCCTCATTGTTTTCAAATATCTGCATTGGACTAAATTACTGTCCAAGTGCTCGCCCTGAATAGAGTTTTGGAGTAGGAGGAGCTATTCTGGGTTCCCCTGGTTCCCGGAAGTAAAAGTCCCATTGATTTGTTCCACAGACAGTGTGAGCTGACTCACAGTCGGAGCACTGAATGGACATGACAACTCTCCCGACTGAATCATCAGTACGGAAGACTGTGTGAAAATACCTGCTCCCTTATAAAAAGTGCATTTCGGCAAGAAAACATCCAGTCAGCAAGCTTAAGACTCTGAGTCCTGCAGTGTTTCAATGTTAAGTAACACTGAAGATATCATTAAAAAAAGTAAAATGTCATCTATCATGACAGAATTGTGCGTCAGTGTAATAATGGTTAAATAATACCTTTAAATAATAACTGAACAAGTGCGAAAAGTGTGATTTTAACCACATGGCAGCATCCTCGGTTGATTTCAGGATTAAATTACATATTCAATTTCAAATGTAAACATACATTTACAATTTCAAATTACACATACATTCTTACATTTACATGCATATTGTAAGGTGTACTGACAGTCATCTCCCCAAAACACTTCTCTGTGTCAGTAATGAGTTCAGCATCGAGTGGGGTCATGAAATAATGTGAATGACTGTATTGTTATTATGAATGGGGCTAATCTGTCCTCACACAGGATAAGAGTGTGTGTGAGTGTCCTACTAATACCACAAGGCTGTGTGTTGCCAGACATCCCACAATACCTTGGGGAGGGCCTCCTGTTTTTGTCATCAGACCCCCGTAAGCAAGAACAATGAAGTAAAACAATGCTAACTTCTGATTTAATAGCGAGTGCCCTACATAAAAACATGACTAGAAAAACAGATTGCCCCCCGAACTGTAAATTCCTTCACTGCACGAGAACAGAGGAGCAGTTCTTAGAAACGCTGTGCATCGGTGGGTGTAACAGCGCCAACGAGTTCACCACAGCGTGACTCATGGGAAAGTCTCATCTGGTCGGTTGTGATCTGTTTAAAAAAAAAATGACTGAGAAAAATTCCCCCAGATAACATGTGTTTCTGACACTTGGTGCTGCCAAAGGGAAGTTATCGGCGCAGGGAGGAAGACTAAAAACTAGGCCTGAACCGAGACCTGCTTTTATTTTGTTCACTTCCTGTGCTGCTGTGTTATTTTCACCTCACACCTCGACCACAGTGCCTTTCTCTATTGTTCATACAAGCGACACAAAGCTGAGAGACACTCCTCACTGCTGTCAGGCTGAGTGACACTGCTCCAAAGATACTTAATTGAAAACAACTAATTATGTAACTAGTGAAAACCAATTTATAAATCATCTAAAATACATAAATAGAAGAGAAGACCAACTAATGCTACAGTAGAGCCCATTAAAATGTAAATAATGTGCAAATGCAGACATCTTTGCCTAACACGAATCATTGTTTAAATACAAACATTAAAAAATGTCAATTAAATTAAAAGCAACTGCATTAAGCTCATTTTGTAATCACTACATGTGGTTGTGAAAAAGAGACTTTCAAGTAGTGAATTCAGTCTTAAGATAAAAAAGGATGTCAGAAGGGGTTTGAGGTAAAATAACCTAATTGTTGCTTCAGGAAGAACTCAAATTTTGTCGTCTGTTGAGTCAACAAAAACAGCTAAATGTCGTGTTATGGAAAATCAAATGTGCCACCGAAGAAAAGTTACAAGAACGGAGGTTTTAAACATCAAAGACAAGACATGAAAAGCTGCTACATGAAAGAAAACTGAGACTGAAGAAAAACCCCACTGGTGTCTGATCTGAAAAGGGAACCTCACACATTTACTGCACAGCTATCTCTGAAACCAGACAAAGTGAACATACTGTATGACGAGGCATGAACTCAGCGAGGCAGAGCATTTACACGGGTCACAACCCCAAACACTTCTAAATAAAGGCTGTTGCTGGTATGTTCATTGAACTCAGCAGTCAGTTTTATTATCAGAGTGAAACAGCTTGTGACAATAGCGCTTGGGCAATCATGGGAAACTAAAAACTACATATATGTATATATATATATATATAGCATATGTACTATGATGTTTAAAGTACGAGCTGTACATGAACACAAGATGTAATGTGTCAAACAAAAGCTTAAATAACTTATTTCGAAAACTATTAAACTAATAAAACTAAACTTAGAACAATAACATGATTGGATCATATAATTCAAATATTATATTGATAAAGCTTGGCTTAACATAACAAGTTGGCATGGTAACATGCTATTGTTAGCACGCTACGCTATTATAGCATTAATCTCAAACTACACACGAGGCTCAGTAGAATTACATTTCAAAGATTATCCTGCCATAAAATAGTGTCGGACATGTTGAAAAACTGTTGGTGGCACTGGATTAAAAACAATTAGGAGATAACTGAATTCATATGATTCATCATTCTGTACCAAATTTTTTTACAATTCAAAATGAAAGGAAGAAATATAACAAAAAAACGCTAAAATACACTAAATATTTTAAGGAACTGTGGCGTGAGAGAACAGGACCTTTCTACTGGTATTTAATGAAATCACCTAAACCCAGGGCCCTTTCGGTTCTAACTTGAAGCTGTTTGAATACATCGGAAAAGAGACTTCCCCCGCTGTAACAAAAACATCGGAGTAATTCTAGGCTGCAGGATAGAAGAGAAAAAAAACACAAGCTATATAATTCACAGCACAAGCGGTTATGTAATCATCGTCATCCTGCCACCGACCTCAAGTTCAACACGGTAACACCCAAGACGAATTCCAGTGAAAACAATAAGCAAACAAACTCCTTCCAGTACATCTCTGAGAATCACAAACAACAAGCAGGTGGAGCCGAGAGTGCAGGAGAAAGAAGGGAATGCTGAAGCTTTTTATAGCTCCACAAAAACAACAAACATTACCTCACCTAATTAAGACAACAATGAAAAATGTGCCACATGAGCAGACGTGGGAAAAAGATGTTTCCATTACCTAATCCAAATATCATTCAATGACTTGAAAAAAATGTGGCACTCCCATGAGCCACGCACCATCTGCGGTATTAGGTTTTTGTATTTACATAAAAATCAACCTGACAGAGGCTGAACCTCTCTAATCCAGATGAGGAAGTATTTACTTTGAAGCATTTCATTAGATTAAATCCTGTTACTGAATTATCAAGCTACATGTAAACAAAGGAAATTCCTGAGCTCTGAACCTGCCTTCCTTCTTTTCTTTTACGTGTGGACACATGCAAAAAACACACACAGATTCTTGAGTAGTTCTCTTGCTCGAGTGTCTAACATTGTACACCGGTGCTTGCTGCCTTACTTAAATGCCTGTTAGGTGTGGACTCGAGTTTCACATCGATGCTCCAACAATAGTATCAGTCCTCCTCTGATTTGACGGCCAACTCCCTGCAGCCGAGGTGGGGTTCACATTCCAAACACAGGACCACGGAGCTATGCGAGTGTTGTTCTTCTGCAACTACCATCATAACACCAGCGACCATGCAGGGGTTATAATTTAGGGCAGAGGATTTCAATGCCAAGGCCCCACCAAATAGCATTAGTTTATGGCCAGGGCTCGCTTTTCGAGTCTTTAAAAAACAAACTTCCACTTATATTTTCTTACTTTTATTAATGCATTCATTATTACAGCTGTATATAAAATCCTTAATCGATACATTAGATTCAATTCAGGTGTAACAGCAACTTTGTGGCAGGCTCAGACTGTTAACAGGTCAACACTGACAATTTATGTGATGAATGTTTCCCTCTCAGCCTCTAGTTTTTTGTATTTTGAGATCTTGGAGTAAATTTGGGATTTATTTTGTAGAATTTGGTATTTAGTTGACTTATACGATAGAGAAAAAAAATAGCTTCTGCTGAACAAAAACAGAGCAAAAGCTATTTTCGTGACACACAAACTGTCTTTTGTTTGTGAAGACGATGCAAAAAACTTACAGGCCTATTTACGTAAGGGTGCACCTGTGCTTGTGCGTCATGTGACTCCCGAAGAAGCCTGACTACAACAAATGTAAACGTAAGGTAAACTGACATAAGGCCTAAATACAGAAATTGCAACACAGACAAAAAGGCAGCAGCCTACATTGTGAAG
>NW_023339873.1:2370662-2370856 GCF_004916995.1 Morone saxatilis
GCCCACATACTCCGGCAGAGCACAGTCTGTTACAGAAGAGGACCCAGTTTCCTCAAATCATCTTCCCACACAGACGCCTTGTATAGTTCAACAAGCCCACTGATATTATAAAGAACTGTTGGTTACAGTCTTCATAACCAAATATGTTGCCTGGAATCTGTGGGAGTCTGCACAGATTTCTTTTTTTTTTTTTT
>NW_023339873.1:2370956-2375501 GCF_004916995.1 Morone saxatilis
TTTTTTTTTTTTTTTTAATAAACAGTCCCATTCCAGAGCTGCAGAGCATAACTGCATATCTGCTTCCCCATCTAGCAAAAACAGGAAATCACAACACCCCACCCCATCCCAGCATGACACCATCTCCTCATCTCCTTCTCCCTGATCCACTGAGGAGCAGATAGGGAAGTGTTCTCTTCCAGAAGCCGCCGTCTTATTCCAGGCTTCATTCGATCCCTGGAAACCACCTTTCAAGGGGCTGAAATTACAAGACAACTAGGCTATCAACCTATTTTATCCAGCATGTACTCTGTCTCTGCGGGGCCCTGTGAGCCCGGGTGGTATCGGAGCCAGACAGGAGAGACTCTCCGAAATAAAACCGGTGCCAAGGGCGCAGGATCTGTGTCAACTGTGGAATTTAGCGGTGCACTTAATTCACTAAACATATTGTTATTTAAGGTTATAGCTCCGAGATAGTTATTTTTTTCTCTACCAGGGGACTCGGAGGCACAATGTACCCTACAGGGGAGAGAGAGAGCTTCCCCACTCTGACACATACGTCACACCAAGAAATGAATACAGCCTTGCTATCTGCTGTGCTGTCAGCTAAATGCTCATCTGATCATGCAAACTAGTTTAGCAGCTATAATGTTTATCATCTTATCAAAGTATAGCTGAAGCTGATGGGAATGTCACTGGTTTTGCAGGTATTCGGTCATATACCAAAGTATTGGACAGATTGAACTTTTGACCTGATGATGGCGCTAGAGGGAAAGTCTCAGAATCACCAAAATCAATAGGATTCCTCCTCTGGGAACCATCAACAAGAGTACCAAACCTCATGGCAATCCATCTGATATTTGTTGAGATATCTGGCCAACAGACATCCCTATAGCCGAGGCACTAGCATAGCTAAAAAGAAATGCTGCAAATGAAGAAAACACAAGCTAACTGAGAAATAAACATTTGCTTTGATAACACATACACAGCTTAAAGACATACATACTGCAAGAAAAATATCGAAAAAAGTCACCACAGAACAGAAAAACAGGCTAGTAATAAGTAAAATGCTAAAGCTAGGTTACGGCCAAAATCTCTAATCTTGCAATTAGAATATTAAAACTAATCGAGCCCTCGAGGCCCAGGGGATACGTGGGCCATCATTTGATTTCTGTCCAAAGAAATGTGGGCTGACAAACATTAGATCTTTGATAAACATAAATGTTATTTTGAGGTGTGAAATCTCTGATTCATTAGGCTGAAACCATTTGAAAGGCCATTTCTCACCACCTGCCAATTAAAACATGCTGATTCAGCAAAGCAGTCACCGGCAAGGTCCAATTAGAGCCAACGGCGCTGCTGGGCGAACCGCAACAAAACACTACAATCCACGATCAGCTGAAGGCGTTCAACAACAGGCGGACAGCGGCAGAGTATCAGCATGGTGTATCAAGCCACTTAGAGAGGATGCAAAGTAGGTAGGTGGTAGTTACTTCATTTGAATTATCAAGTGAACGCTTCCTATTAAATCTGAGTGATATGAGACAACAAACCCTCCAGGAGCATTGTGGGTAATGCTGTTAATGTGGCCTGGATTCCTGCCTCATCTGCAGAAGTAGCAGACAGCCCGCGAGACCACATTCCACATCTGGATGCGATGAGCTCTAACCTCACCACCGACTTCCCTCCCAATGCTTTCACACAGCCGAGCATTGTATCTTAAAACCGCACCTGGGAAACCAAGAAAATGGTTCTTTTTTTTGGTGAAAAGTAAGTGATGATTGTGTTTGAAAAATGAAAACAAACAAAAGGCTTCCAACCTTTAGCAAACTGAGAGGACGAGACAGACGTCATTAAGTAAATATGGTGACTGTCAGCTAGAAAGGAATATACTATATAGTTACAACTATTTATGTAGATGTATAGTAAGTAAACTTAGTTAATTACAGTTTGATGAACATTTGCTAATCTGCAAACCACAGAGCATGTGGGTGATTTATTTATTTCCTGTGAATATTGCGTCAGAGATGAGTTTTCCTTGTATTTTAGGAACCTTCTGTACAATTATCTGTATAATTATTATTTTTTTTGACAAATAAGGTGTTTTCTTCTCCCTGATGCCTGGGCATTGTTAGCTCTAATGCAAGACGGGGCGGAGAGTGAAGTTATTTGTGAATGTGTGAATATATTTTGTGTTTAGTGTTGAGTTTAGATCTTAAATAAAAATTAGTTAAAAAACTGAAAAAACAACATTTTTATTTTGTTTTCTTTACAGGAATGAACAAAATGCTTACATACAGGCTCACTGTGTTTATTTGTGTGTTAACAGTTTGTGATCTTAACATAACATGTCAACTCAACATAGTGGCACAATCTCGCAAGTAGATCGTAAAATAAATAAACTGTGACCAAAAGAAATCAACACATGAAAAATAAATACCTGCACATCCTAAAACTAAACTTCTATAGGAGCTTTCTTACTGTAGTTAACGATGTGGCTGCTGACAGGCCACTGAAGCGTCTATAGTCGTTAGGTGGGTGTTGTTTACTCAAGTGTTAAGCAACAGTAAAATGAGTCAATGAGCAAATGTAGATCACCACAGACAGAAGCAGGCGCTGCAGCTTCAAACTCATCCTGAGACCAAAGGCTACTGTCTGTTTCCTTACAACCGCTGCAACAAAATAATACAAGTTTCTGTGCTATTATCATACAAGGCAATCTTATGTGAAGTTCAAGGTCAATTTCTGCATTTCAAACGCTTCCCGTTAACTTTGTGTCCAGATGCTTTCTTTAGCTATGTGACGCTAGACGCCACTGTGAGTTTCTCTTTTTGAGCTGACTTTACTCCTTTAACTACTGTGTACTGCCTTTGGGAGATTAATGTGGAACAACCGGTGCTAAATCTCCTGAACAGCAACTTAAAAAGGAAAAATAATCAAAATCTTTAAAGCGAGATCAGCCTAAAAAGACTACAGCTTTCACAACCTGCAGTTATATTGGACGACCTGAGCTACTGGAAAGCTGCTGGCATTTTTCTTCAATTTTAATACACTTAATCTTAAATCTTAGTGGAGACAATTCTTCACTGATACTTGGCTATCAACCCTCACATGTCCTTACTTTCTCCATCACATCATGATTAATTTGCATATTTAATCAAAACCCCAAACCTAAAAAACAGCACAGGTTTGTATATCCATGAACTGATGGATGCAGAACTAAATGAGAGGCTTTTTATTGCCTTTGAGCATGACTTACAGGGTTATAAGTGGGTTATTATTACTTGTTTATTTTGTGCTTTAATGGCAAAGACAACAAGCTCCTTTTATACCATGGACCTGAGAAATTAGGGTTTTGAGAATATGATTAATTTCAGAATTAAAGTAAGCATTAAAAATTAAGGGATTAAGAGGTGAAAGTGGATTCAGAAACAAATAATATAAATAATTTATAATAATTAATTAAGGAGAGATTAATCATTATGGTGCCGAGTTTATAGTCAGATAAAGGCTCGACCTGCCCTACTCTGCCTCTGATTGGCTCAGCCTGACACTGAGGTAGAACCGCTGTTGGCACATTGGTGAATGAAAGAGATGCGAAGGAGCTAGCAACCCAATCACTGGACAACGAGTACAGTCTGAAAATATCGTCAGATGTAAGAGAAGAACTCGTTTGATCTATTCACGGCATCCTTTCTCATCCTTCGCGCACAGGTTGCTACCTATACTGTGAACACACAGACTGCATTTAGAAAGACATCATTACAGCAAAACTTCATGTTTCCTGTCAGCGAGGGTTGTGTGAGAAACGTCACTGTCAGGCTGAGCCAATCAGAGGCAGAGTTGGGTGGCTCGAGCCTTCACCATTGTAGGACTTGTACATTTGGCTGCTTTGCTTACGTGAGCATGCGGGCTAACTACCTGGCTAAATGTGGTCTGACCTGAGATGAACTGAGTACCAACAGGAACGAAAGACGAGCCAATTTAAGCTGCTGTGTCACAGTGACCTAGATTTTAAAACAACTCTGCCTCGTAGCTCGTGTCGTGTCAATAACACTGGTAACCCGTCCTTTATCTAAACCACAATAGTCATTTTTTCTCCCCACCTGGGGGTTGCCCAAGCTTCATGGGGGGGTTGCGAGGCACTTCTTGGTTTTAAGGGGTGTAAGAGAACTTTTAAAATACACACAGTAGGTCTGTATGTCAGCATTTCATACACGTCTGTGAAGAGAACCAAATTAAATTCTTATTAAGTTTAAACTAATATTTAAGATAAAAACTTTAAAGACCTAAACACAAGATATATATTTCACTCTCTATTAAACAGCCTCATCCTGCGTTTAGAACAATGGTTATCATCAGGGAAGAAAACACTGAATCTGCCCAAAAAAAAAAAGCCTATTAAGTAGGATTGTTAAAAATATATAATAATATAATATAATAAAAATAATTCAGAGGATTGTATAAAAAAAAATATCCCACATATATCAGATAAACTAATCTCTAATGCAGCATGAACCGGAAATATTCTGCTCGTTTTACAAACTTCCTGCAGTTATTTTGTTC
>NW_023339873.1:2375609-2375896 GCF_004916995.1 Morone saxatilis
TTTTAATTATAGAAAAGAGGTTGGGAACCGCTGCTCTACAAGGATATAAGACAGTAGCAATATGAGTGAAAGGCAGTATATGCTGTATATCCTAGTAACTATATAATGTTTCTTTCACTGAAGTTAATCATATCAACTGGCTGAGATACGTTTACATTATATAAGATGACTTGTCTGGTCACGCTGTTACGTAACTTCTAGTGTCCATTAGACTATATTCTCTTTCTGCAGTAGCTACTGAAAGTCTGTCCTCTTAGCAGAGGATTTTTCTGGATCACTCACACACA
>NW_023339873.1:2375996-2413378 GCF_004916995.1 Morone saxatilis
CAGGTCATTATACACTAATACAAACATACCTATGAATATTATATTGCATTTCTGCCAATAGATCCTCCTGAATGTTACACACTGGACATTTTAAGTTTAAAAAATAAACTTTGCTTTTGAGAAAATGGATGGATAACTGTGAAACTGAAGCTTGTACGTGCTACAGAAGTGCCGAGTATAAAACAGGACGATGCTCCATTTCACTTCACATACTGAAAGGTTTTTAGAGTTTAAACGTAAGGTCATTAAATGTTTAGGTCTCCTGTCATGAAACCAGTTGATAATATATTTTGAGAATTGTATAGACTTTGTGGAGGCATGTGCTTGTTGTGTCTGCCAGTGATACTGAACCATCCTGCTGTGAACAACATTGTCAGTCAAAGCTGTTACAAGATTTTATCACCCAGTTAAGCTGCCTGCAAATGAATCGGGTGTCCACCTCTCCCTTTTTGTCTCCTCCTCTTGCCTCGTTCTTGCAGAGCACACAGGAAACACATCGCCCAAGTCGATGTCCTCTCTCAAATGTGAGTTTGGTGATGAGGCCGGTGAGATCTCCATCGCAGTGCCTCAGCCATCTGTGTATGTTAATGGAAGCCATGCTTACAACGTCAAGCCCCGGGACCCAGGCTCAGGAAAACCGGCAGATTCTTTAGGCCTGGGACTTTTGCAGAAGTCTTTGCCTCTCTCCATGTCTCTACAGAACCTCAGCCCACAGGCTTCCACAGATCTCCCCAAAGGCCTTGCCGGAGATGGGCGCCGCTGGTCTTTCGACAAGCCTGGCGAGGAGGAGAAGGCAGCCATAGTGGCGGCCCTGGAGCAGAGCGGCCCCATGTTGGCTGAAGAAGAAGAAGAGCGGTTGCGACAGGAGGCTCCGCCCAAAGCCGCTGCCACCTCCTCCTCCACGGCGGAGTCGGAACACCAGGGGAAGAAGCAGAGGAGGAACTTTTTCTACCATGGGAGGAGTGAGTCTGCGGGGAAAGGGCAGAGTCAGTCCAAGGATGAGTCTGAACAGGCCCCCGCTGCCACTGAGGAGAAACACAAGGGATGGTTTGGATCAAAGGACTCGCACAGCAAACCCAGGTGAGATACACACTGTAAACACAGAGAAGACTAATCGCACACTGACAGGTTCATTTGTTGCAACATCAAACAGATGATGCATTATCATTTCAGTATGAATATGGGGAGAATTGAGGTCAACAACTGCTCAGGAGCCTGCTGAGAGTTTGTACCTGTACTGTTTAGATTCATAAGTCGTACACCGAGGTGTCTTACTGCATGTGACCTCTGTATACTTTTTATTTGGTAAAAACAGTGAGGTGAAAGAATGTATTTTATATAAGCTGATATTTTAGCAGCAGATTCAAACTAAACCAGATATATAGAAATGTAAAAATCAACAAAAAATTATAGTTTGTGTTCCAAAACTTTAATGATTAAAAAGTTACAGAAATCTGTATTTGAATAAACTTATAAAATCACAAATAATCTAATAATCTAATGCAGTCCAATAAAACAACAGGTCTTATCTTAGCATAAAGACCAAACAGAGAGGAGGACGGCTATCCTGGCTCTGTGAAAAGTTCAAAAATACACCTACCAACACCTCTAGATCTCAGTAATAAACATGTATTTTATTCAATTAAAAAACGGACTAAACAAAAAAGATACAACATGTTATTGAGTCAGCAGTTAGAAGGAATATTTTTGAACTTGGGGCTAGCTGCTTCCACCTGTTTCCAGTTTTTATGCTAAGCTAAATGCCTCCTGCCTTATGCTCCAGCTACTTAACACACAGACTTTAGGGCAGGATGGATTTTTTCTCTCATTTTCTCTTATCTCACTCTCAAGAAATAATCCCAAAATGCTGAAATATTAGTAGTTTTTAATGTAGTGCTATTTTATTGGTTACATGATATCTCATTGTGAGGAGGATAAAGAAAAGATTTCTTTAAATAAAACAGACAGAAGTCAACAGTAAATTGGAGTAAACACTTGAAATGTACCCAATTAAAAGAGGATTCAATTTCACAATATATAATTAGAGAACTAGCATTATGTTGAACAGTTATCAGAGTAGTTGTTTACCTTTCACTTCCTGTGTACCAGCATGGCTGCCAGAAATTTCCTCCAGCTCTGTACACATCCCTCTTCAGCTCCTGGTCTCAGTCTCTGGTTACAGCAGGTATCTGCAATGCAGATGGAGGACGGGAGCTGCTCTTTAAAATTAGCTTTATCAAGCTGAAGCCTTGTGCACACTGTAATATGGTTCAGTAATAATCATCATTGCAAAGATGATGATGTGAGCTGGAACAGTCCCTGCTCTCTGACAGGTTTTGTGTGTGTGTGTGTGTGTGTGTTAAGGTGTGGGTTTTGTGCATGCATTTGTGATGTGTGTGTGTGTGTGTGGGGAAGGAGAAGGGAGGGAAGAAAACCCCATCTAATTTTATTTCCACTTTTAACACAAGCACATTCTTAAGTGGGTAATTTATTTTGGAGGTGTCACCTGCTGTACTGTACTTTCTCTTATACTGCTCACTGTTGTATTGAGTGCATTCCGCCTGCAGTTTGTATTTGAGTCTTGTATACAATTCATGTTTAATTCAGGTCTACAAGAACCCTTAAACAGTTACTTTTAATATATTTTTTCTTAATCAATTTACCCGACCAAGGCCAAAAAAAACAAGTACAGTACCGTAATATTTCTATACACCGAGCGTAAACAAAATATTGGACTGGTAAGCACCTGCTGATTGAAGCGAGGTCAGCTATTCTGGACCATAGTACACTCAATACCTTTCTGCCAGCTCTGTAACTATACATTTTCACATCCTACACACCCACATGCTCCTAGATGCTTGGGGAAAGTGCCAAGTTGGCACCAGGAGCACTAAGTAATCATTACACCCAGCTGCATCAACTTTTCTCGCTTAATATTACATCATGTGCCAATAAAAACACACAAGAGGCACAGAGAGGAATGCTTTTGAAGATATGAACACATGTATGGTTGATATCAACAATTAATATACAGTTTTTGATTGATACTGTTAGGAGTTACTGTTGTGTTACTCCTGTGTAGAATTTTCATGGGATTTCTTTCAGCAAGATTTTGTTTTTAGACATTTTTTAAAATTATTACAGTTTAAGTTTTTTTCTTTAAAGCTCCTCAGCTGTGCAGAGCGCTTTAGCTTCCTTCGGCTTATTGTTTTGGTTCTCCTGCTTTCAACTTCACTGCTCATCAAAGCTGCGTCCAGCTGCGACAGGCAGCTTTTTTCAGGAAACCTTCTAAAAACCAACTGTTCACTACCTGTCTAGCACCAAACAGCAGACACACAAGAGTTAGTGACTAGCTGGCAAACATAGTGGAGCATTTAGAAGCTAAAGTTTCTCTCGGGAGTCAGTAGAGACCAAACCTGAGCTAAAATTGAATATTGGACTTAAATTCATCAGGCCAAAGAACTCTAAATGAACATTAATGTCCGTCAATGTCTGCAGGATCTGTACGCTGGCAACTCTTTGCTATCATGTTCACTATAAAATGTGATAAAATGTTACTGTTGTGTTTACTGTTTGTTGCGCTGCCCCCAAGTGGCCAGAAAATTCCATTGCTGCAGGTTTAAAGATATTTTCCAGACAATGAAGCAACAATAAAGAAAACCTAAAGGAAGACCTGAATTAAAACCGGGTTTAAGTGAATAAACAGTGAAAACAGATTATACGCAGGCCAGTATGTAAAAATGTTTGATTTAAGATGTGATATGAGACAGACAACCTGCAGCAGGCCGCTGTGTGAACAATCCTCACTAATCAAGAGGACTGTGTGCCCTTCCTTTCACAGCCTGGTGGTGTCACCTAAACTAGAGCCCAGCACTGACCCCCACCCACCACCCCTCCCACCTAGTAACCACCCCTCGGGTCCCCCTGTCGATCCCGCCTCTCTGGTTTCTCCGCTGCATCACACTAACCCTTTCTGCCACTCACAGAGCACACCACCTCCCATGTCCCCCTGCAACCCTTTCTTCTCTCTCCTCCAGCACAACCCTTTCTATGAAGACATGCTAAAACCTTCGCTGCCTCCTCTGCCCTATCTTTCCAGTTCCCGGCCCCCCATAGCTCACCTCTTTCCGCAGGCGAGTAACCTTAACCCCTCTCTGACTCACAACAACCCGACCACAGAGGACTCAGTTGCTTGTACAGATACAAAGAGCAAAGCGATGGCCAAAGTTGAGAAAAGACCACTTCCTCCGACTCCCATGGAAGGGGAAACAACTTTAAGCAAGAGGCCGTCCAACCCTTTTATGTCTGCCGGGGAGCTGAAACTGGATTTAGAGTGGGACGAATCCTTTGAAGAGTTTGCAGCTGGCAGGCTGCAGTCTCCCGAGGACCTGACCACAGATTGCAAAACACAGCAAAACACACCCAGTCACCATTCACTGGAACACTGCAATAATAAAGGAGCATTACTCCCCATAACAGACGCTGACAAAAATGTGAATGATGCACTACATCATCAACCTTGCACAGAATTTGGATTCGAAGCACATAAAGCCACCAGCCAAGTGACCAACGCTAACACATATTACGTTGACACATTTGCACAATTTCTTGAGACAATCCCCGAACACGCAAGCTTTGAGAGTGACGACATAACTTTAAATACTCCCACTAACTCACCAGAACTGACTGCGTGCATTGAAACTAATCAAGCTAACAGTACCACTAACACAAATGAGTTAACCGACACTAACGCGGCCCCCAGTCACACCTCGGCTGTAAAGCTCAACAGCAGCTCCCCAGATCCTGGTTCTTCAGGTCTCGGCAGTTCAGCAGAAGAGGATTTCCTGTCTTGTCTCTCTTCTTATTCTGACAAATTGTCTGCATCCTCTTCAGAGGAAGCTGAGGCGCAGAACTTTGAAAGCAACATCCTCAGCTTTGAGAAATCCTCTGCGTCGCCCGTGGTGAAAAAGTCCTCAGAATCCGAAGATGACATTACTGACAGGTCAAATGATCTGTCTTTAGTTGATGTAGATCAGCACACTATTCTTCAGCAGGATGGTGATGAAACAGTAGATTTAATTGGTTTGGAGGGGTCATTGGCACCACAGTCCCCAGTGTTTACACCTCAGGAGCCTGTTATCACTGCAGAAGAGACTCAAATATCAAAACTCTCAGAACTACAGACAAAATCCAACATTTCTTTACAGTCTGACAATGAAAATGGAGAGAAAGACACAGGGGAATTCAATGGCTCTTTAGAGGATTTTTCAAAAGTGTTAAATGATTCCTCTGTATCTGTAAGTAACACTACAGATGTGATGACCTCTATGACTCCAGATGATGAACTCTGCCCCACACACCCATCCGTACACATCATAACCTCCTCCCCTGATGTGAGGCAGAGTTCGTCAGACTCGCCCATTGAGGGCGCGAGTTTAGGAGGGCCGGGTGCGAGCCAGCGTTCTCCGATACCATTCAGGCTTTTTGGCGATTTCCTAAACACCAGCCACATTGCGAGCACTCCCAGCCAAGACTTTGACGACACACTGTTATGCACTCAGGTGTCCGATCAAAGCACCAGCAGCTTCCTCCAAAGCCTTTATGTCAGCGCCGACTCGCAGGACTACCAAACCTGCAACTCTCACCAGTTCTCCAAAAGCTCCAGCGGCTCGGAGCCAAACGAGACGCTGCACTCTGCGAACTCGACGCTCTGCTGTGAGCTGAGTGCGATTCAGACCACTGCTGACGCTGCTTTGGGTCAAGGAGATCCCACCAATGCATGCAAGCCGTCCAATGAAGAGGTCAACCAAAGTGACCCATTCGAAGGATCATTCTGTGGAGCCGAGGACAAGACACCAACTATTGAGCCAAGTTTCACGATAGAGGATAACTGCGGTTTAGAAGTACTCCCTGCGGCATCAACAGGCTCTCACACGAGCTGTAATCCAAGGAAGCTCAGCGAAGGAGGTGTGGACAGTCAGCATGTTGTCTTAGGTGACGTGTTCCCGAAATGCCCTCAGGCACAAAGCGCTACGCTACACCGCTCCCAGTCTGAGGGCACACTGACACCGGCCTTTGATGAGCTCCTCCTGCCCTCCTTTGGGAGTGATCCCGGTGCCATACAGGAGTCCTCTTTAGCTCAGCCAGGCCCTGACCTCCCCTCTATGACTTCCTTTGCTCCTTCTCTAACTCCTGACAGTAGTAGCTCCCCTGTAGCGCTCTGTTCCCTCCCTCCCCTTGCCAATGCTACGGCGAGGTCACCACCCAGCACGGCACGAGCTGCGGCGCCAAAGCCAGTGCCTCAGGAGCCCCAGCAGCAGCAGGCAGCCAATCAGCAGAACAGGTGAGGTTGCACATGCTCAGTGCTCGGTGAAAAAAAGGTGGAGAGGAATGAGTTTTTCCCCACTTCCAGAAATTTCTATCCTGTCGTCTCTTCAGTCTCCCTCTGCCGCTCTGCTTCCGCCTGCTTTTCTTCTGTGCCGCCAACTCTCAAGGGGTTTCTCCTTTTGTGGTGTGACCTTCTCTTTTTCATCACTTTGTTATGACACTCACACACACACATGCACACACACATGCACACACACATATATATGTGTGTGCCCTGGTCGTGTAACGGAAGGAACAGAGCCTCGGCCAATTTAGTTAGTTACTCATCTATGCCTGAAATCGTACCACACACCCCCCTCCCTCAACACACACCACACTCAACACACACACACACCTATACACACACACACACACACACACACACACACCATCCCCCTTCTCCACAGGGCTAGCTAGTGTTCTCACACAACCACACTCATTTACCAAACTCACAACCAGAAATGCAGGCTTTATATGAGGCAAAAAAGGTGTTGTTGTGTCACTGATAGCATTTCCTTTTCACCTCAGGATAATAATATATTTAACACAATTCTACATGCTTGATGGCAACTACGTATGCAATTAAGTTTTTCAGTTTTGAGCTAATTTAATTTCAATTTTCACCGGTATTTGCTTTAATGAGGAGCCTTAAACCTGTCTAACCTCCTTTTACTCTTGATCACTAAAAGGGAGATTTTCTGGGATTTTAAAAGGTTGATCTTTAGCATCCATGTCTGCTGTCATCCTGGAGGTCAAGAGGACAATCTGCTCAAATAATGTATAAACCTGTATGTTACCTGGGCTAAAGAGCCTGGTTGTGTGAATGCAAGTCTCTGCACTAGGTAAATAGGTGAGTGAGTGGTCTGATAAGATATATTTCCTTGTAAATGTAGGTCACTGACACAAGAAACTGTCTTTCCTGTGTTATTGTAGAGTTGTAGTTTGAGAAGAAAGAGCTGGTTTGAGGCAAATTGACGATTTAATAAAACAGCGAGACTGTGGCATCTTTTTAGTCCACGTTAGAAAGTTCTGTGTTAAAACAATAACTTCGCTCAAGAGGGATATTTTGAATGTTGTTATACTTGTTGTTGTCTGTCTTCACGTCAAAGTTTCCCAAAGAAAACAAGAGTGGTGTTGTGTGTGATTTTCAGAATAAAAGCTCAATTGTAACCTTTTTTGGCTTGTGACCCCTCACCCATTTTATGGCCGCAGTGTAGGGACATTTGAGACAAGTCAGAGAAAGGGTACATAGTTTTTGGCACCAGAAATATATTTTTCTTTATTCCTTTTAATCATTTAGTCTAGCAAAAAAATACATATTTCTTTATTTCATACCCATTTGAATCATCTTTAGGACCTCTCAGGTTTATCTTGGGGTCCTCTGCAGGTTCCCGGACCCAAGGTTGAGAACATCTACGTCAAAAAAAAAAAAGCCTGTAGCTTGGTGGTTAACTGTAGGTGATACTCATTTATTTTAATACATTTTAATAATAATATTTAAATACTAATGAACACTGATTGTCAGTAACACTAAAAAGAATTAAGAACCCCCACAGGCACAAACATGTTGAATTTTATTCAAGGTGTAAGTGGCCACTTAAATGATTTTACTCTGAAATCACACAAACCCTTCGCCAACCTCCCATGTGGTACTTTCAAAATGAAAACAGAGGAAGGAAAAATAGAGGTCCTTTTTAGTCAAATGAATTGTATTTGATAATTTCAGACACAGACTGAGACTTTGCTGAAAGCTAATTGGCTTTTTTTCAGCCTCGAATATCAAAGACCTCCAGTATGGCAGCCAGATGGAGTCCTTACATCACCTGAAAGTCTTTTATATTTAACTATAAAGCCACACAGGTGTTGTCGTATGAAGCGAGATACCTGACTGTACGTGTATGCTTCTTGTATGCTTCTTGTCGTCCTGTGCAGTCCCCACCCAGTGAAGCCCCTGACCACTGCCATGCTGGCTGAGGAGAAGCGGACTGAGGGCCGGTCAGTGCTGGCCACCGGCCTGGAGAAGCTCAAGTCCACCATCCACCCGGGAAGGAGCAGCCAGCTCAGCGAGCAGGAGGCCGACAGGAAAAAGGTAACAGTGTGTTAGCATAATGATATTATAAAAAATACTGCAATACTGCCCTTCAGAGGCAAACAGAAGAAAGTATGTGTTTGTGTTTTGAGGTTTAATGATCATTTGAACAACATTTGAACCTGCAAATTACACTTAGACTTGTTTGTCTCAGTGTCTCTTCCTACACAACAGCTGTCTGTTGACAGTAATGATGAAAAAAACGTAATTGAACGCCAATATGTGTAACAAATGTACAAATTAAAGGATTATAAAGGAGAGAAAAAATAAACAGGCAACAATCGTTGCTGATAGAACAGAAAAATCAGCAATAAACATATAGTTTCTTTAAAAAAAAAAATTCTTAATGTTTACTCTACTCTAATATACTCTACTTTAAGTTATATAGATAGATAGATGATGTGCGACACTACCTAAAGTAACAAAAAAGTAAAGAGATTTTTGTGTGTAAAAATCCAGTAGATGACCAGAAGGTAACTTGTAAAATAAGTCTGAAACTTGGGCAGAATTACATATTTTTGCCTAATTTACTCCTTTATTTAAATATTGTAATTGTCTTTGCAATTATAGATCATCAGTTAATGCAATAAAACAGGCGCAATGTTAGCCTAAAGGTTAGAGAAGCCAGTCCAGGTTTTCTTCCCTGAATAAATAATGTTTAAAAATAAATCTATCCCGTTTATTAAAGTTTTTGAATTTAATGTTGGATACAATCTTTCTCTTGAGTTAATTCCTGTGGTTCACATCAAGTTTTGAATCCAGAATGAGCATTTATTGCCAAAAAAGAAACTCAATTTAAATCCAATGAACACACCGTTCTTATCTTTGTTATACTTCTTCCTCCCCGTCTGTCTGTCCCTCTTTCAGTCTCTGACAGAAGGAGCGGGCTCGTACTACCACCTGAACCACAGTGAACTGGTCGCCTTGCTGGTGCAGCGGGAGGCGGAGCTGGAGAGGCAGAAGGTGGAGTTTGAGCGTCAGAAATCTCTGCTGGCTAAGCGGGAGGTGGAGCTGAAGAAGTTGAAGCCGCAGGTCAGAGATCTGGAGGACTACATTGACACGCTGCTGGTGCGCATCATGGAGCAGAAGCCGACTCTCCTGCAAGTGCGTTCCAAGTTAAAGTGACGAAGGGAGGGGGAAGGGTTTGCAGTTCAGTCCGCATCTGTTCACTCTAACCTCCACAACAGCTCTTTAGTCTTTTCACTGCTATGCTGTCCTTTTTGATACAAATATCTAGGCACTGAGCGATGTCGAGGCGATGTTTTCCAGACGGCATGCTTTACTGTGCTGAAACGCGTCCTATGTCGAAAGGGTTTGGTCTGGGGGGCGGTTGAATGTAGCGGGTCCTCAGGTTGTTTTCAGGTTCACACAGCCGGTTGGTTTTAAGTTCACAGAGGAGTGAGCCCCAGTGGGTTCAAAACCCAGATGCTTCCATTTTGGGATCCTGATTGTAGAAACATTGATTCCTCCTTTTCACCTCACTTGTCACTTCTATCACCTTATCACAAACGAGTAGAGTTTCAGTCCAGAACACTGTATATCCAGTTAACTTTTCGCACTGTATGCTTCTCCAGAGGAGTTGCAGTTCTGTAGGGAGAGAAGAGTTAAGTCGAAGGGCCACTCTGGCTGCATGTTTTGGCCCATTAACTACAAACTGCATATACTTTAAATCAATGCTGGCCGTTTCTGTAGCGTACCATCAGGTTTAGATTGATTTTATACCTTCAAGGCAGCCTTTGGTTTCAGTTCATTTCAGTGCAGCATGAAAATCAACTCGCAGAAACTTGAAACCTGCTCGAGACAATAATCTATCACAGTGAACATTATTATTCTTTAGTTCATAGTTGCAGTTGAGAGCAAGGACCTTTTTCAAAATGGTGCAAAAATGTTCTGATATCTGAGACATAAGATTCAGTAGACGGAAAGAATTGCACTCATTTGCTCTAATGGTAATCTTTATTTCAGTTAATCTGCTAATTATTGAATAATTGATTCTTAGTTTGGTCTATAAAGTATCAGACAGTTGTGATATGAGCAAACAGCGCCCGACCAGCCTGTAACTCCCCATAAAACCACAACTTAGTGCTTTAGACATGTTGGTCTGTGTATTTTGGATAGAGCCAGGCTAACTGTTTCCCCCTGTTTCCAGTCGTAATGCTAAGCTAAGCTAATCGCCTCCATATTTAACATACAGATGAGAACGGTATCGATCAAACTCTTGAGTGTATTTCCCTAAATATTGAGCTGTTTTTTTAACTGAAATGAACAGAAAGCAGTGGCTGCTTTCTTTTAAGGAATAAAATAAATCAATAATCTTTAAGTATACTTTGGAAAATAGTCTACATTATTGAAAAGTATACACGATATTTGGTTAATGAGTTAATTAATTCATGCTACACCACCTTCTGTAATGACCTATACCTCTGTGTTTAGCATCACTTTTCCCAGCTGTTGTATATATGTTGTTTTGGATTGACACTCTACGAATGTTCCCCGATGAATACCGAGCGCTCCAACTCGTTTTTGAAATAACAAACCAAATGAGCGTTGTGAGAGTTGTCACGTGCACATCACCGGGAACTGATCGTAGCTCACGAATGTTCAAAAGTGTTCTTAGCCAGCAAGCGAATAGTTTTATGTTCTCCGCACGATAAAGTGCTGTTTATCTTTTGCTTGTTCCTTTCTCTTTGTTTTCCTCCTTTTTTCCCCCTTCTTTCTGTTCAATGGGCATGTCTTGAAATTACCCACGATGCTCAGCCTAATAAGCTAACTGATTCTTGTATGGGTCACGGTGTTATCAGGTGAAGACAGTATCACTCAGTATCCAGTCAGTATCAAGATCAGCCATCACAGCTTCTCTGATCTCATGCTTCTGCCTTCTCACGTGTGCGTTATCGGCACGACTCCACTGTTGTGAAAATGCCTGCGACATGCTGGTACTTGACTTCCCTTCCCTCAGTGTCTGTGTGTCACATCCGCTTCTGCTCAAGCACACATATCGCTACCGCTTTCAGGTGTTACAAAGGGATATATACCGCATTTTACAGCATATATGCCGTATTGAAATGCCAAATGCTGCCTTATTTTTGTTTTTGTTTTTGACGTTACATTAAGAATCTAGCACTTCATTTTACTTGCCGGCGCTCTGGGCAAGGCTTTGGAAAAAAGAAAAAGCCATCTGTTCACCTTTTTTTTTTTTTCTTTTCATGCTTTCTTATGATATTGTTTAGATCACTGCACAACAATAAATTGTATGCATACAAATAGTAATGAGTAGTAACAGTGATTTCCTGTGAAATGCCAAAAAACTATAAAACAATAAAAAAAACAAGCCTTGAAACTTAATCTATGGAGCAGATTGATACACCATAAAGTATTCTGATATGATGCCACTTTTAACAGCATTTGTGGATGTTCTTGCACTACTTAATCGTCAGAACATAACTCTACTGTACCTGTCTGTTGATATCGGTATAGTTAGATCTACTTTACACACCGTACTGCACTTTCTAATCGCTCTGTGATTTAAGCACTTGGCCTACTTTGACACCACGTTGAAGGTTTTCCCAGTGAGCTTGACGCATACAAAAAAAACATCCAAAACTGTCTTATCATCTCAGTTCTGCCGTGCAATCTCAATATCAAGTGCATAGATGACCGTAGAGACATTTTAAATGTGACTCGACACTTACAAAGCGCAAGAATAAAAACGTCCTCCTCCATGTCTTCCATTTACAAAAGTTTTTATTTAAGTTTGAACTGATTGTATTTTTGTCCTTAATTGTGTAGCCGGTGGAATGTGCTTAAGGTAGTATGTAAAGATTGGAAAGTTTACAAGTCGTGATGCAATTCTGTTTCACAAATTTTGTATATTTAATAAAGAATATTTTATGTTTCTTGCTCACCGTATGTTTGGGGTGTGTTTGTGTGTGTTTTTTTAGTTGTTTTTTTTCTCCACAGGGCTGATTGTGGTCAGTCTTTGTTTACAGTGGAGTTTTTATGTTTGCATTCAAGGCTTTGTTTCTGAAAGCGAACTTTGTATCCGGTTCCAAGCTGGAAAAATACCTTCATGTGTTCAGCTCTTTTTTTTCTTGATAAATGCACGAAAACATTTACTTAATCATATAACTAAATGAGCTGCTAGGTTCAGATATTGTTATTGTTTTTTAGATCTGAAATGTTGCATCTTTTATTACTTAAACTGTTCATCTTAACCAGGGGCGTTTCCAGACTTTGTGCCTCAGCTTTCCGGTCACTCCCAGTTTATGGAATTCCAACACTGTTTTTGGACCTGAGTATGCAGAAATATTCAAATAACACAAATAACTACACGTTGATTACCGAGGTCAAGGGATCTTTTGAAAATTTGGAGTGTAATTTAGCCCCCATTCCTACTTTCTAGCATGTTTGATACCAATGGATGCGTTAGGTCATCTTGTTTCATATGATATCAGTGTCTTCACTCTAGCTTTAAACAGAAACCTGCTACATCGTCTGAAAGACAGCGCGGAGTGGAAGAGGGAACGCCTCTGATCTTTCGAGAACTGAAGAAAAAGGGGTTTGGGACACATTTGGTAAAATGCTATAGAACCTTTTTAATGCACCGTAAGCTTCAACTCACCACTCATGAAGACAATAACATGAGAAAACCCACCTATCATTTCCAAAAGTGATGCTGGAGAAAAGTAAGCATGCACACTGAATACGATTTCAACATTGTCTTCAGTAAATACATTTAGTGTAGATCACTATAGGATACTAACAATACCCTAATCCAGCCCCTCCTACCTTTTAATTTTAATTATCTCACCACACTGCCATTAATCGTACTCTGCAGGAGAAATTCAGCACTGAATCCTTAATTTACTGATATTTTTCGACAAAGTGAAATGTCTGAGAAGCCATGCGTAGGTGCAGGTGTAGGTGAAATGCTGTTTCACGTGTAATGTGATGAAATAAACCCACACATGCCTGTATGTGAACTAATCACATGTAAAAAAAAAAAAAAACAGACACCTGTAATATTAAATGTGAAATCGATGTTTTCACATTTTACGTCTTGGTGTCAATATGTGAATTTTGCACACATGAAATATGTTTTTACATGACAGGATAAATTCACATGTGCTTTTTTTGTTTTTTGTAAGGTTAAATAAACAATGTTTAATAGAAATACTGGAATCAGCCTATGTACTTCCATGTACTGTAAGGTTTTAATCTTTGTCTATAACTCTACCTAAATATAAAATAACCTTTGCATCCTTGATCACAAGCAGTCCAACATGTTATTACTGCTATAAAGGGATGGACATAATAACACATACGTGTGCAATCAATGCACATGTACATTAAAAACTGCCCCTGAGGCATTAATTCAACTCGTTCATAATATTACAGGCTTTAATTTGTGTTGTAATGAATGTGAGAGCATGCACACTTTTCCTATGACTGACCTTAATTAAAAACCCACCACTAGGGGGCTATGTTATACACTTTAAAGTCCTTCTTCCACCAACAACAGCTCAATAAACGTCTCATGTTGTATCTGCTGCACTCCTGCCTGATGCACAGCTCTTCACTTCCCGTTATCTTCCATTTTTTAAAGCAGCGTAAACAAAGCGCGGCCTCCTGGGAAGTGTAGTGAGCCGTACAGAGTTCAACCGAGCAAAGGAACGCCGGAAAAACTACATTACCCAGGATGCAACGCGCGCACTGGACAGCTGACTGTTGAACGCGCAGCCCTGCAGCTGAAGTTTTTATAAGTGTTGTTTTTTTTTGTATTAAATCATCCTGCAGAAGGATAGAAGTGGTGTAGGTTTGTGTAGGTTTGCAGCAGCATGTCTGAATATCCGACATTCCAGCATGGCAGGTCTCGTTTCGATCAGGTACTCTTATTTTCGTTAATCGATTAAACTCTGCCAGCAGGTAACTTCATGTGTGCACTTCAGGCAGCTGTAGACATTCAGACACACCCGTTCAAGCTCATGTTAACATAAGATTGTGTGTTTTATCTCTTCGTTAAAAGACCTTTTCATATGTCAGTGCGAAGCTGAGGTAATACAACTTATCCGTATTAGTATAAGTTACATATAATATATTCATTTTCTTATATTTGTGCCATATATTATGTCATATAAGCTGACTCAGTATGGTCAGCTGTGTAATAAAAACAAAAACCGGGAATTTGTTGACCAAATTTATGTTGAGTTGGTCCACAAATACATCTAGTTAGCTCGATAAGGTTACCAGTTTGGCTACCATCAAAGCTAACAGGGTGTGACCCCAGTTAAGGGCTGTTGACATGGATTAACTGCAGGGTTGAGAGAGTTGCTTTAAAAGTGATACAATTACTAATTAACTGTTCAGAAATGTAGTCAGTAACCTAATCCAAGTATCACGATATTAAAGTAACGTAATTCCATTACTTTCTGTTACTTTTGGATTACCAAATCAACCAAATATGTAAATAAAAGCAAAGTAAAAGTACTGTCAATAAGAATTATTGATGTAAGTGTATTCTAAGTGTATTATAAGTTTAGAAAAGAAAATGTAAAAAGATTTTTAGCATCAAAATGTGCTCAGTGTATTTTTAAAGAAAAAATAAACTCAAACTTTTGTTATCCTGCTAAATAATTACCATTTTTACTAAATTGTAACTTAATTAGTTACGCCCTAAACCTGCTAGTTAGTAATACTGATTACCAATTATACTAGCTAATATCACAGCTAACAATTTTTGACCCTAAATACTATGGAAACATTGTCTACTTGAGCTAACGGCTGTCAACATTTTGTATGTAATTCTTTCTTAATTAACTTAATTTATTCAACAAACTTGGAGTAATTTGAGTCACAATCCTGTGTATTGGCCAGCTGCTGTAATGTTATATTTTGGCGTCTTATTGTAACATTACATAACTTACCCATATACAGTGTAACTATAATTAAATCAAACTTAATTAAAAGCAGTGTCCCAATTAGAGGCAGGTCCCCTTTACTAACCTGGTGTGGTTACAGTTTTTGACAAATTAAAGCCGGAGCCTTGTCTGGATTTTATACAAATTCTCTGAATGTATAAAACCTCTTAAAGATCGCCTACACAACTGTACTTATTTAAACATTTTCCCATATAGATGTAGTACACATTGCTAGATCAGTTAGATTCTCCACAATTGATTTGTTATTCGACAGCCTAATTTTCTATACGAGTAAATATTCATATTGGTTTAAATAAACATGAAGTTCAAGTACAAAGTTGGCACCAGCCACCAGCCAAAAAACCCAAAAACCCAATGGTAATGTCTTTAGTAAAATTAGAAATTCATTCACTGACCAGTGGATAAAAAAGTTTTTACATTTTCACCTTAATCAGTCTCTTGTGAGTTCCTCGACTTTCTTAAAGTGCAATAGTGAATCTTTGGTTTCTAGTTTTTTCTACATTTCTTTAGTCTTTAATGTACAATGTACCTATTTCTACCCCTTCAAATTAAATTGAATTAATAATAAAGTAATAATAAAGTACCTTTTTTGTTTTGGATATAATTTTCTTTTACAAAAATTTGAAAGCTGGTTTGGCAAAAAAAAACTTGAATGTGGAATTCAGCCAAGATAATTATAAGCTTAATACTCAACCATAAAATCACTAATATCAGACCAAAAAAAAAAAAAGTATGATAGTCATTTTAAAACATGTAAAATATGCCTTCAGCAGTGAAATGTTGTATGTAGATGAAGGTTTATGTGACCGGTGGCGTAGTAGAAACATTTTCCTACAGCGTAACACCGATGAAGCTGCTACAGGTAAGAGTCCCCTCTCTTACTCTGCTCACCAGTGTCACCTTAAACTGGTCAAGTTTGGTGTGGCACTGATGAATAATTGAAATTAACAGATTTTAAAAACTATCCCTCCCTCCTCCCTCTACACTGTGTTTTGTTTTTTTTACCCACCATCCATATGTTCAGGAAGTCACAAGGCGCAGCAGTGAGTCAGATACCAGATTTTCATCCAAATTAGCAGCTAGTGTAATTAAACTCAAGTTAGGGAGGGACGGGCGCCTCTCAAGACTGCGTTGCTGTATCTCTCCGAAATGGTTCCTTATGCTCAGTTACGAATAAATGATCGGAAAGGTATTTCTGGCAGTCATTATAGAAAGTAATTGCAAATGGTGTGAGTGGATTCGGGTCCCTAAAAGATGCAGATAGGAAACAGTTTGTCGGTGGTATTAATGAGAAGACTCCACCTGGCGCAGTGTTAAAAACAGCTGGCGTGCTGTAGTGTAACTGTTTACTGGGTGACAGCTGTAATATCTCTGCCTCTCTCTGCTTAAAGGGGGACAAAATACAGACTCCACACACAATCCTGCCTATATTTAAGAGAAAACTTGATTTATTTTACCTGTATAGTAGATGAAAAGTAAGACTTTAAGAAACTTTCTCATCCCGACTCAAGTATTCCACTGATTACACATTGAAAACACGATAAATATCTCATGTTTAAGTCTCGTTAATAATACTTGTTTTGTGCTTTAAATGGACATTTTACCAAAATGAAGTTTTTCAATGAATGTGGCGTTTGAGATAATGTTTGTATGATGTATTTTCTTCGTCTCTTAGAGCACATTTTTTGGTCGGTTCAGGCACTTCCTGGATGTGATTGACCCCAGCACGCTCTTCGTGACAGAGGTACGCAAACTTAATGATTTATTATATTGTTCTGCTCTGATAAAAGATAAACTCAACCATCTTTATGTGTGTGTTTGGTTAGGACAGTTCATACGGAGCTGACAGGGTCTCAGGACGAGTGTTTTAGAGAAGGGCTCTGAGGATTAGACCTGTATCAGAGTACTGTTTTTTTTTGCCATTTAGTTACCTTTTTATGTATTTAAGATATTGTAGGGATTTGCAAAAATGTTTGGGAGCGTCACCTTGACCCTCGTCATACTGAACCCAGAGGTATATCATATCTCACAGATGCTGTCTGTTATTCTTATATAACTTAATATTGTTTTCTGCTTCTGTTTTTAATTTGTGCTTTTTAAAATACCAGTTTATTCAGTTAAAAGTGCTAATGCAGCTTTAAAGGACCAGTGTGTGGGACTGGCATCTAAAGATGAAGTTGCAACCAACTGAATACCGTTCGCTTTACAAGCGTGTAGGCAAAACTAAAGAGGCTGCGAAACTCCTGAGCCTGTTTTTGGTGTGTCCCGTCTGGGCTACTGTAGAAACATTGTGATTCAACATAGTGGACTCTGTAGAAGAGAAGCCACTCCCATTGTAGATTAAAGTATTTCACACTATCAGGAGGGGTCATTTTGATAGAGACAAACACAGATGTATTTCTGTTCTGTTCTGTCTGTTTTTGTTTTACCCAATTTACAAATTAATTGTAACTTTCCTATATTAATAATGAGAATTTTTTTTTTATTTAGATGACATTAAGTGAATCTGTAGTCCTTGTATGTCTGTAGGATGAGGCTTAATATGGTCATGTTTATTTATATAAACTGAAGTCACAAGTGTGTCCCAGAGGACTTTACAATCTGCACATCACACAACACCCTTCGTCCCCAGACTCTACAAAACAAAAGGAAAGGAAAGGGGGCAAAAACCTCAGCCAGACAGGACAGACAGACAGACAGAAGTAGCAGTAATATAATTACAGAGTACAGAAACATAATTATAATATACAATCCTGAGCTACAAGAACTAGAAAAAGATCTTCTTCAAGGACATTTTACTGAAATTATGTGTCCTTGACCTTGTTTTTAATATTAACATGTCTGATTTATTCACACACTCAGGGATCCAGACCATTCTCTGTGAGTGCTGCACTGGTCTGCGGTCGTGTTTTGGTAATCAGTGCTCTGGTGCTCTGGGTAATGAAGCTGTTAGCAGGCTCTTTGGTGACAGTAATAGCGGCAGTAGCTCCTGGGATGTGATGAGGTGTGGACATGTGGGGCAGCTGTGAGGGGTGGAGATTGTGTGCGCTCACACACACACACACACACACCGTGCATCCTGCTGGGCCAGGCGTAGCCTCAACTTGCCCCTAATAACGAGAGTGGAACAGGGGCGGCCGTGATATTTACGTGATATACACACGCACATGACCTCATGTGCGCACAGGCAGAAGTGCACACCTAACAAACAGGAGGACGAAGGGACGCACGCACACACATTCACACGCAAATGGAAAGCTCATTAGAACAAATTGGGCCACATGACCTTGTGTTTTGCTCAGTATTAGACAATGATCACACCACAGAAAGCTGCTCATTACCTTTTAGGAAACTCATTTGTCAACTGAAAATCAGCATGAAAGTTTTTAGTGAAACACAATTATCACACATTGAGCTGTGCGGCTTACATAGTGGAAGAAAAATCTAAGAAAATCTCTAGGCTGACTAAGACTCTCCAGGGAGGTAGTTCCCTGTCCTTACTTTACATTTTACTCACTTTTATCTGTTTTATCAAATCAGAAACAGCTGCAGCAGAGCGTGGAGCTGCTCCACCGTTTCAGACAGGGGACTCTTCCTCCAGGAGTGACAGATGCTCAGGTAAACACACACAAACCGGAGCTGAGTTTTCCTGGTGACAGAAAAAAGTTTTTTTTGTTTGAAGAGCCTCTGACAAGAGTTGTAAATGCTCCAATCTTGGTTTTAAAAGAGTTGGTTAGTTAAAAGAATGAGGTGTTAAGCATTTAAGCAAGGATGGCTAAAAACAGCCAAATGTCTCCTGTATAGACATTTAAATGCTCAATTTATTCTTTTACATTTGATGTATTTAAGTGACAAACTGTATTTTCTAAATGCATCACCAATAAATAAAAAAGAGCTTAAGTTTCTACATTACTACATTAAACAGATTTAACTTTATTGAGTTTTTACTCAATAAAGACATTTGTTATTTTTCTCCACAGCTTTGGCAAGCTCAGAAAATAAAGCAGGTAAGGTGTTTTTGTCTCTCTCTCTCAATCACTAACACACACACACACACACACACACACACACACGCTGCAGGCATGTACACAAACTACGATCACTATCTTACATTATATCTGGTTGTTGTGGCATGGTGTCAGCAGATTGGCAAACAGCCTTTTGATTTTAGCTCAACACTTAGCTTTATACATGGCAAACATACAGCGGAGTGGGCACAGACAGGAAAATGCGACGTAAGTACATTAAAAGTACAAAGACGTTGAAGAAAGTGGCGTTAACTGCAGTGCTAATGAGCAGCCTTCAGAGCTGTCTGACAGTCACTGAACTGCAGGTGCAGTCTGGTCAAACCAACAGAAAATAAATTACAGTGATATGGAAACGGCCACAGCAGCAACTATACAACTATAGGTTTTATTTAGATGACACAACACCAGTTTTTATAAAACTCTAATTATTTTAATGATCAATTCATTAAAATAATTAGAGTTTTAGAAGTTTTTAGAATTATTTAATGAACATGTTGTGAAGTTAACGAAGTATGAAATTGAGTTCTGTACTCTTCTTAGCTTTTCTTAAATTGATCAACAGCTTGTTCAATATGCACGTAATGAGTTGCCCTTGTGTTTTTATATTTGAGAAAACATTCAAAAGCCTTAAAATCTCAGTAATGTGTTCATGACTGAACTCTGCACCAAAATCACACCCAGAATGCACTGGGGTTTGAAGCTGATTGTTCAAACCAGAGGATTGGTGTGCGTTGTTTCGAACCATATGTTAAAGCAGTGGTTCCCAACCTTTTTCCTTAAGGGAGCCTGTTTCTTTTCTATCATTGAGTAAACTGACGACCCCTAAGTCTTATAGATATTATATTTAATGTGGTTATTGCCTTGGAGATGAGTTTTCCTGATATTGTAGGCACTTTCAATAAAATTATGTCTGTTTTATGTATTTTTTCATCATATATAGATTAAATTTTTGACTAATTCTGTGTTTTTTTATCCACGGCTCTTTAAAAACATGAAGACCTTTGGACCCCCGGTTTGGAAACCAGTGTATTAAAGTATATAAATATATACCTGACTAGAGCTGCTGGGTCAAGTTTGTTAACATCAGCTGCCAACTATTAAAAATGTCAGCTAGTCTTTAGTTTCATGGGCTGTACCAGTGGTTCCCAACCTCGGGGTGCTGACACACACCATAGGAGTTGGCAAAGCTTCAGGGAGAAGAAAACACAGAATTAGCTAAAAAAAAGAAACCTATTACGTATGTATGATGAAAAAAATACATAAAACAGACAGAAAATTGTGTCAAAATTTCTTAAAATATCAAGAAAACTCATCTCTGATGCAAAACTCATAAGAAATAATCTGCAAAAAAATCCTCAAACGCTTGTTTGACACAAACAATTATTACGTTCACTATTTGTACAGTTGTTATTGTTGTACATTAGATATAATATTAAATATCCATAAAATAACTCATGCAGTCAGGGGTTATCAGTTTACTCAATGATAGAAAAGGGGTCCCTTAAGGAGAAAGGTTGGCAACCACTGGGCTATATACTATAGGACAAGTGATACGAGGCCATTATACAGGAAGAGGTATACCTTAAGTGGCAAACTTCCCATATTCAGATATGACAGTGCCCACATGCACGGTACTTCACAAGTTCAAGATTGGCTCCACGAGCATCAGGAAGAAGTGAGATGGCTTCCGTTCCTCTCCAATCAGCAGATCTCATCACCACTGAAGCAGTGGGGGAAAGAGATTTCCATCTGTCTTATCTTACAGCGGAGAGGATACTGCGCTAACAGAACACTGTCTATTGTCTTTGTTGCATACGTATGAGAAGACTTGAAAAGCTCGCCCACATAAAAAAAAAACATGGAAAAAATGTAATGTAGTGAATGATCAAAAGTTTGCAACCTGTATTATGCAAAAGTGCTCTGTTGTACAAAAAGGGAGGTTATATGTCAGTACCAAAGGCTTCAGCCCCTCAGACCTCCATCAGTGCTTATACAGCTGATCCAGGGCTGTGGGGCTCATAACGCTGTGAAACCACATCAGTGAGTGGTTCAGAATGACGCTCATCAGTCCGTCTGTCCTCCGTTTCAGACTGAAATATCTCCACAGCTATTCGTTGGATTGCTATAGAATCTATTACAGATAGTTTCTTTTCTTTTGTAAAATGTCTTGATAACTTTTGGACTGATTGCCATGACATTTGTGGCTGTGGCTCAGAGGTAGAGCGGGTCGTCCACCGATTGGCTGTTGGCGGTTCGATCCCCGGCTCCTCTCACTGCATGTCGAAGTGTCCTTGAGCAAGGCACTGAACCCCAAATTGCTCCCGATGCAGTGTGGCAGTGCATACAGCGCATTGAGTGGTCGAAAGGCTGGAAACGCGTGACTGAAGACTCTTTTTAACACTAATGGTTTCAGAAAATTATTACTTATGAAGTTGAATTCATCCCAGTGAGTTGTTCAAAATGACTCTATTGTAGCTAGAGGCCTTTTTTTAAAAGTTGCTGAATATTGTGCACACCTTTTTATTGAACTGAATCAAAGTTAACCACTGAAGGTCCAGTGTGTAACATTTAGGAGGATCTATTGGCAGAAATGTACTATAATATTCATAGGTTTGCTCTTATAAGTATGTATAGTAAGTAATAATCTTCTGTTGCTCCAGGCCACTTCCTGTCTGCTGTCTATATTTGACGCCTTGTTCTCAGTAGTTTCACTGTATCTAAAGTAATATAAATTCGTTTCTAATAACACTTCAGACTTTCCTTCATTTTTTAACCTTTCGTTTTTTTTACTTTCTTCCTAATTTATTTCAACTGAACTAACCCAAATCATTCAGTTCTCATTATTGTCTGATTCTAATCATTATGCTCTTATTACAGGCCATCATCCACCCTGACACGGGGGAGAAGATCCTCATGCCCTTTCGGATGTCAGGTACAGTAGTTCGGTGTGGAAGCCTTGGGGGAAGTGGGATCTAGGGGCTTGTTATGTGGTCCAACATGGAGGCGTTGTTCGCCCTGGGAACTGTCACGGCTCAACGGGGCTCTTCAGGTTGTCTGGAAAAGGTCACACTCAGCTGGGCGCTGATTAAAACCTCTCTCCCACGGTGACAGAGAAGTTCTCGAGGCCTCTGAAGAAGCAAACACAAGTATTTTGGTCCAGTCTCGAGCCCCTTTATTTTTTTTTTGTAAGGCGACTTTGAAGTGTTGGAGAACAAATGAGGGAGGAGAAAGAGACACCGGCGATTAACATGTTCAGACCAACATTCTGCATACGTCAGACAAATGGGAATAAGCTGCAGAAGAGAAACAGAACTGATGTGTTTTTAAAGAACTTTAAATCTGACTGCAGAATAACCTAAAAGTGTATTTACAGAGTTAACACTGACTGTCTTTTAACAGGTTTTATCCCATTTGGCACACCAGTGGTAAGACTTTATTAATTTATTTTTTAAAGTTTAAGAAATGTAAAACCAGTTATCATATTTATTATAATAAGTTTAAATAAATTAAAGAAGTGTATCCACATATACACAGTTTGCTTATTATATTCTGACATAAGCATATTGTTTTAAACCAAGACCGGCCCTCTAATATATGGTTTCGGCTTTGTACTATTTGTACTTCCTGTAGTTGTTTTGTAAAGAGTTTTATCTTTGTGCAGGTTGTTGGCCTCCTTCTCCCAAATCAAACATTGGTGTCAACTATCTTCTGGCAGGTAGATATACCTGCTTCTTGACCTGTAAAACTCAGACTGATGTAATATTATCAGGAACTCTTTTCAGTTTAATTCATTTATACAGACACCACACATTAGACAGCAACTGCAGTCCTGGCAAGATGTTGTAAAACCAATGAAGTGACAGGTTGAGAAATACAAACACTTGACTGTAAGACGCCAAAGTGACAACAGCGACAACAAAGTTATCATTCTGAAGATAGTTTAGAAAAATCTAGAAACAAATTAACATTAATGTTATAATATTAATATAATAATCATAATGTCAACTTTTCATCCACTGGACAGTGTTTTATGGAAAATCTGATTCTAATTTATCTAAATCATCGTCTCATTTCTACAATAAAATAAAGATATTGAACTTAAGGATCACCTACTGGCTTTTTCCAGAACTGCTCCATTCAGTCAAAATGGCCGTGAGTTACAGTTGAAAGCTCAGGGAAGAACTTGTAAGTGAAGTTTGAACACATATGAACTCACTCACTGGGATCTTTAGTGGATAGCTACTAACCTGGGTGGTGGGCTTGTTGTGGGGGGACAGGGGAAATAATATAGCACCTAAATGATTTGTAGCTCTGCTGCTTTATAAGCATTTCTATGTTTTACATCTGCACTGTCTGTTGATGCTCTGGTACACAAAGAAAACAATACAAATTGTTAAAACTAAATAAAAAATGAAATATTTTATTACAGGATCAAGAACCTCCACTGCCTTATTAGTGTACGCTAATGAATCAGACAGGGACATAACAGTGTTGTGCTAGAGGAAATACATCAGGTGTATCAGCACATTTACTAACAAGCTCCTCTCTGTTGACAGTGGTTAAACCAGAGTCACAATGCCTGTGTTAACTACTGCAACCGCAACGCCTCCAAGGTACTGTAACAGCAGTAAAGTGACCCACTCCCATTAAGGAGGTTCTGTATATTAGTTGTGAAATGCTTTCATATTGTAATCTCATTTACTTTTGACTTTAGCCGGCTCCAGTTTCTAAATTCGTCCAGGGATACCTCGGAGCGGTGACCAGCGCAGTCTCCATTGCTGTGAGTTCCCATAATACTTTCTGCTCTGACTGAGCAAGGCCCTGTGACTCCAGTCACTGGCTGGGTCACTTATTGATCCTTTATGCCTTTTAAACCAGGGGCAGACCAATATATCAGCATAATATTGGACTTTTTTCAACTGCTAGTAGAACTGGAGATTTCTTTCTACATAAAACGTTTGTAAAGCCTGCAATCAAATTGTTCTATTTTCAGACTTGATTGTCTAGTTGTGATATAAAAGGTTCCCCAGTCAGCTTGCTAACCCAATAAAATGTCATTATGACAGGAGTATATTTTTAGGTGAAACCAAATGCTTTTAATCGTTATGACAGGAAAATGTCCAAATCTGAAGAAACTGAATGTCAGCAGAAACATTTGAATACCAGCCTTCACAATACTCTTATCAGTTGAACCCTTTTTCTTACCTTTATGCCATCAAAGACTCAAATGTCAAAAGAGTATGATACGCGTTCACACACCTGCCTGACACAGCCCTTAGTGTGGACACAGGGCTCAAACCGAGCCAATTACTGGTCCCGCTGGGTGCTCATCCGGCTGCTGCCCTCAGGCTTGACAACGGCAACAAGCACAGAAAAAAATCGCGGGGTGCCTGGAGGGCGGAACGACGGGCGGAAAGGAGGGGGGGCTGGAGCTCTCCAATTAAACGTCCGCTCTGGTGACGACCCCCCGCCGGGCTGGGGACAGCCAGGGGCGTGTTGGTGTGTTATCTGAGAGCACATAGGGTTAAAATAAAGTGCAGTATTTGGTAGTTTATACACAGAGACAGACATTTTAGGTCACTTTTCTCCCGATTATACCATTTATGACACTTAAACGTTGGCTTGTTTGTTATGTCAGTGCTTTTCTGGGCTGAAACCGTGCACTCTGAAACACCAAAAACATGTTTATTCAAATATTCATTCAAAAGACTCAGTTTGTGTGTCTGGCTTTGCTTCAGGTTGGGTTGAACGTGTTAATCCAGAAAGCCAGCCGCTTCAGCCCAACTACCAGGCTTTTGGTGCAGAGGTTCATCCCCTTCCCAGCAGTGGGTGAGTTCAAAAAGCTCAGTGAAACATTTGAGGGGACGGACAGGCCCGGGATTAAGCCATGTTCTCTATTAAAATGGCCTTTTAAACTAAATTAAATTTGAGTTCACATTGGAGATTTGGTATAGTCTTGAGTAGGATGACTACAGTTTCTCCAGTCAATATATTATTTAGTTTTTTCTATTTTTGTATGTCAGTGCAAATTGCATTATAATATTTAGTGTCTTAACATGCACAATTAATTTGCCAGTATGATGACATTTAGTATGTAAAATTCAGCATGCTAATATGTTAAGATACATTTTAACAAGCATTTTTAGCATGATATCAAACAAACATGTAATGTATGTAACAAAATAATCTTAACTTGGGGTCCATTTATCAGCTTTTTGCAGAGGTTTCCAATGCTTGGAATAATTTTAAACATTTGATTTTGTATGTACTTTTATTATGTAGAGTAAGCATGCTAACACTTAGTGGAACATTTTAATGTCTAGCATGTTTATAAAAGTCTAAAACTCATTTTTGAGTCATCTTAAATAAAGGTATTGGAGAAGTGACTTCTTGATGGGGTTGATAAAAAAAATCAGACCATCATCATCATCAATTATGATCCTAAATATCACTGGTATCATAACATATGGACCAAAGTGTTACAGTAATTTAAAAAAATAAATAAAAAGGAGACATAAACAGACATTGTTGGATGTTTCATGCCTGTTTCCTTTCCTCTTGTTCTATTTCCATGATATGCGTCGTGTCTACGCTTCAGAGCTGCTCTGTGATCGTTAGAAGTCACTGTATGAGAGCCAAGCACAGCTGAGCGGTTTGCGTCGTTCTGTTCCTCACAGTCCGTTTTCCTCCGCAGGGTTACAGACGTGTTGTGAGCTCGCTTTGTCAGACGTGTGTGGAGCCACAAATCAGATTTCCCTGCCACTCTCCCACAAACACACAGTCACACCCAGGGGTATAGACCCGTGTCCCAGACTGCCCCGGGCTGCTGGCTCATAATTAAATTGTTTGCCTGCCCCCCCCGTTTCACCATGGCGGTTCTTTCAATTAAATCAACAGGTTTCTACAGCGCAGCCTTTGCCTAGTAATTGGCTGCTTGTTAGAACTCTGCTGCCGCAAACAAATTGGATAATTACCCCCAAAGTGGCGTCTATGTCAAGGCCTCATTTACCTGATTTCTGTTTGTTCATTGTGGTTGCTGTTGTTGTTCTGGTAGGGCCATATAAAAGGTAATTAAAATGGCTAATTGAAGCGAGCAAAGGCAAAGTGCTGTTTGAATTTTCACCCGCTTGATTTTGTTTGCTTACTTAAGGCTAGATTTATTTGTAATAACCTAATCAAGCAGCAGCCTGTCATTCATTTAGATTGTGAAGACTGTAACCGGAGGGGAAGACACGCCGGCAGAAATGTACAGGGATAATTAATTTGTTGTGTTTTGAAAATATTTGTCATCATTTGTGATATTTAAGAAGTAATTACGTGAAAAGTTCTTGGATGCATTTCCATGCGTGTACCACTAGATGACAATTAGAACGCACATAAATGTAATTATTTCAAATAATTACAAATTACAGCCACATATTTCCGCACTGAGCTGTACAGGCTGTGTCATTAAATTAATAAAGGCATCAAAGTAATTGTAAAATTTTATCGGTTATTGCAGTTATTTGCAAAATTTGATCTGTTTGCTGTAGTTTTTGTTATTCCTTGCCAAAATCCCACTATCTGTCCCTCTATTAATTGGTCTGGATAAAAAAAAAATCCCTTGTAGGTAAAAAGAGCTATTTGCTCAGTCAATTGAATTCCCCTCACAAAGCGACCTGCCAGCCCTGCAGCTCTTAGTAAAGATAACTCTGAACGCTGTTGTCTTAAATTAAAAAGGCTCGCGGCGCCACCACTAAACTCTCTAAAATGAGTTTTTCTTATTCCTATTAGAGTCAAGGAGAAAGGTCCATCTATATTAACATACATTTGTGTTCATTTTGGCCTTCGTGAATAAATCACAGGGTAAAAACACTGCTGTTTGTCGACCTCAGTCACCTTGGTTACGGCCTCTGCTGCTCGAGTCGAAGTCAGTCACACGGAGGCACCGCATCCAGTGTTGTGCATTATGACCCAGATGACACAGTGATGTACAACGTGTGGGCAGTTTCAGGGGTTCAGTGTCTTTCAGAGGGAGACTCGGTGGCAGTTATTGGTGTGTGAGAGTCTACTTTCATCACAGTATAAATGCTTTTTAAATATAAACTGAACACTAAACAACTCAAATCTGCAGCCAGAGGCAGATGGTGTGGGGTTTTTATCAGTTAATTAGTACAATGGTATTAAAAATTATTAATAATTCACATCAATCTGACATTATTTCCATTGTAATTCTACTGTATGTCAGTTACTTCATGTGATGTTAAAATGTGATACAGAAGCGTTTTCTGCTGCTTGCACTGCCTTGAATTTAAGGCCCATAATGTTTACGATGTTCACCAGCGTGCTAACATCTGCTGCTTAGCGCTAAACCCATTCGTTTTGCAGGCGTTTGGTGATCTAGCAATATTTTAATTTAAATCATTTTAAAGTTATTACAGTTCATCCTGAGAAGAACATGAATGTGTGGATCCACTTTGAGAAACGTTTGTCCTGCTACTTCGTGACCTGACAAATTCTTTAAGCTGTAAAAACAGTTTTCTCGGAACAGAATAATTCATTTAAAATACAGGCAGGATATTTTGTCCTGCTTATATTTTAAGTATTTTAAGTATTTTAAGTATTTAATAAACTAGGAAATGCAAAACTTGTGAGATCATGAAATTCTGAAATAGGAAATAAAATAAAATTCCCACAATCAACCATTCAAGGTGTTATCCGGTTAACAGTAGGCGACCTACCACAGTACCCTTGAGCAAGGAAGCACAGTTTGCCTGATCTTAAACCCCAGCCAGAGGGTGAAAAGACAATATGTCAAATTCCTAAAGGTGAGACACTTTAATTTTTAAAAAAACATTCCCACGTCTTTACAGCGAGTGCAAACGTCTGCAACGTGGTGCTCATGAGACACTCGGAGCTGTCGGAGGGCATCAACGTGCTCGACGACAACGGGAACGTGGTGGGAACATCAAAAGTGGCTGCCAGGCATGTATGTCACTCTTTATCTGATGGGAGTTCTTCAGGTGCAGTCGGTTTATTAATTGATGTAATGTTTAACTGTAAATGATGAGGAAGTGGGTTTACACATGAAACATGAAAATAATTTAAATCATTGATGTTTCTTCCTGGATAAAAAGCTTTATTTCTTTATTTTATTTTTGTGACAGGCACTTTTAGAAACAGCTGTGACCAGAGTGGTCCTACCCATGCCCATCCTGGTGCTCCCTCCCATGATCATGGCTGTACTGGAAAAGTAAGAGACTGCATTATTTTTTTATCTTTCATGAACTGGTCAGTTTTCTCTCACTTAATGAGCTTTTTTTTTTTAACTCTACTAAGAGACTAGATGGAAAGCTTTTAACCTGTCGATGCTGCAAAGTGTTGATTTTGAATTTTTTAACAAATTTAAGTTAAATATAATAATAAAATATGTTTCCAGCTTCACTACCCTGTCTGAAACTCTCAGGCCTGAGCCCATTTGTTCCTGCTGAAGGTGTAAATCTTGTTGTTTCATAAGAAAGGGGGCAGTAATTTCCTAAAACAGCTGGGCATCAACACACATTTAGGTTCTCAAGTGAGCCTTGACAGCAGCAGGGTGGTGTATGTGGGATGGACTCATGGTAATAACTGAATATGTGACACAGTTGATGTGTTTTTAACAACAATGGAGCTCTATGGCACAGAAAAATGAGCTATATCAGGCATTGGCTACACGGGTAGTACTTGTGGTTTTGGTGTTTTTATGAGATTTGTTGCCAGCAGGAAAAATATAGAACATGACCAGACTTTTTAATTTAACGCAATAACAATTAAGATCCTCATTTTCCTTATTTGAGAGTGTGGTCAGTTCAAACCTTGTACATCCACAGAGACAAATAACATAGAGACACTCAGTTTAGACTCAAATGTGCTTCAGTTATTTCAGCCTGGATTTTCTGCTGGTGGCGGTTCTGTAGTAAATTGCATCACTTAATGTGGGCAAAAGCATTTTTCACAAGAAAAGAGGCCGAAACTCTGTACATGTTCGTATCAGTCCGTGTTACAGAAGACCATTTTCTTAATGAAAAAAGTAAAAAATTAATGCTGTAATGAAAGTAGTGAAGGTTTTAGTGTTCTGGTATAATACAAGTTAGATTAATTAAAAAAGAAAACTACCTCTAATTAAATGACAATTCATAAATTAATAATAAAAATGTCATAAACTTTAATATTGTGAATATTACAGACAGAATTCAGAACTGCTGTTGTAGTCGATGAACCCTCCCCCCCCCACTGAGATTCAGTGTTGTGTGATATGACTGTAATTATGTCTTAATGATGCAATGTGTTTATACGCACGTCCTGTGATCGATGGCCTGACTGTGCCTGCGGTGTGCCGAGGAATGCAGCCATCTTTGTAAATCCTTGACAGCACTTGTCCCAACCGCTCCGAGCAGGCGGGCTCAGACGGCGGGGGCCGGCTGCCCAGGTGTGTTTGGGATTCCTGGCAGCAGAGAGAGAGAGAGAGGAGAGGAGCAGAGAGAGGAGAGATCGAGAGAAGGGAGGGCAGGCGGAAGGAGGGAGAGAGGGAGAGTATGTGACAGTGTACAGAGGGCTGTGAGGTTGACTGTGGTTGCAGGTGAGTAGTGCTCAGCTATCCTCTATGTCAGCTTGCCTTCACTGGCTCTCAATGGAGCGAGAACAAGGGGACAGAGACGGGTCCCTGTGCGGCCCCTCAGTGATGGATTACACTGCTGAGAGCAGATTTAGGGCAGTGACAGCAGGTTCTGTCCTTCATGTGCTCCAGTTGCTGTGAGAGGTTAGAGATCCATAAGTGTATTCAGACTTAGTTATTTGTTGTGTGTATAAGCTAAATCTACCTGCACAGAGATTCTCCATTTCAGCCCAAATACCTCGGTAACCGGACTGGGGGTCCAAGCTCATACTGCTTAGTATCTAAAATATCTCCAGTTCAGTTAATGTTCAGTCTCTGTGTTTTAGTTATATGAAAGTAAGGGCTGACAAAATGGATACAATCTTGTATTTATATAAATAATAATAATAATATATATCTGGATATATATAGAAACTGAAATATGATAGAAACTGTTTATAGTTGCTTTTGCAGGAGAACCCATTGTAAAGGCAAATGATTGGTTTCAGAAGTGTGGGGCCACATTTATTGGACCAGTGTGCAGGATTTAGTGGCATCTAGTGGTGAAGTTGCAGTTGGCAACCAACTGAACACCACTCGTGTCGGTATTTGACGACTTGGGAATGAGAACGGGCTGTGAAATGTGTATGAGAAACTACAGTGGCTGTGAATATATATAGGACAAACGTGAAAGGCCCTTTCTGTTGCAAATATGGGGAAAACTCTTGAACTATTGACAAATAATCAATCTCTACAACAGCTACTGTATCTGAACTACACCCTCTACTGCTGACAAAGAAACGCCTTCTAGATTTTAGTTAACTCTAAATCTAAAATAACTCTAATCACCCCCACCTCCTTCATGAGGTGTTTGTTTAGTGTAGAAATTAGAAAGCTGCTGTACTGTATCTCTGTATATACAGTGCAGCAGGCTCTGCAAGACTAGAAAATAACTGAACAAAGATTAAATAAGCTCTATATTTGATTACAGCTTTATTTCCATCACATTTATTTGTTGTGTTCATGCAAACATAGACTCACATTTAGCTACTACATAGAACAAATCATGTGCAGCCTATCTATGGCTGCTATTGCTCTTGGATTTCAGAAATGTGGTGTTTTGTCGCAGCCATTCAGTGGCATAGTGTTGTATCTGACACAACACCAGTCAGCAGGGATGTTCTATTAATTGGTCTTCTCATGGGGACCGGGAGGCTCAGTCACGCTGTCAGAGGTTCATGTAAACATTTAAACCTGGGTACGACCTCAGCCAGAATATGGCCACTAGCCAGGTTATTCGGTGCATGTAAACACAGCCACTACTGCATGAATTTGTGCCATTAATTGTAGGATAATATCAAGTTTTTCACCTAATTCAGAGGTTTTCAAACTTACATGTGTGTGCAAGCTTTCCTTCATCTCTCACATCGCACATATCTCACAACTTTTCTCCCATTGACTTTTCCCTTTGTAATCCATTTCTAAAATGTGTATCTGAACGTTTGTGTGTGTGTGTGTGTGTGTAGCCTAATTAAACCATGGCAGCCATATGTGTTAATGAGCTCCCTCATTAGGCAGTAGCTGTCCTCGTTAGGGGGAGAGGCGTCGCTGGTGGAGGAGAGATGGAGCGGCTCTTTCTCAAGCTCCTGCTGAGTTCGCTGTCCCACACACTGAAGAGGGGATTATCCTACGGAGGGCAGCGAGGAGGGAGGAGAAATATGGGCTGAGACGAGAAAATATATTTCTGGAGATAGATCTTTAAAAAGTCTTTAAAAAGCTTTTGCAGTTCATGTCAATACTTTTGAACTAATTACAATAAAAGTGTATGGGATTATGCATATAGGAGTTATTTAAGTTAACACAACAAACAAATGACCGTGTAAGATTGAACTTTAAACTGGAGGTTAATGAATTTAAGTAGTTTTAAATGCTTACAAAAGTCTTTACAGCTGATTCGGCTGTTGGTTGTCGGGTCAAACTTTGCATGAACAAAAAATCACTTTCTGGATTTTAAAAGAAAGTTTGGCAATTCAGTGTAATGATGCATTTCATTGGAAGTTTGTGGTTTCCTGTTGGTTCTTTGAGCTAAATGTCCCTTAAGAGATGCCATTGGAACTGTAATTGAGCAGCTAATTTGTGTTTTTTCATGTTAGTCAAATTAATTTCTAATAAAAACTCTGATTTGTTGACCTACTTATCCACAGGAAATGTATCATCTTTCTAACCACAGGTTAATAATCTAGGGAAGTGTAACATGTCCAACATGTTTCTGCATTGTGGCTTAAATGGAGGTTATACTTTGCTTAGATTTGATACTTCCTGTTCAGTGACCATACTCAAACCTGAAATTGGTTTTGGCAAACAGGACGAGTTTACTCCTCTTAACTGTATTGTATTTAGTGTTTTAACCCCTGAAAGCTTTCGAAATGTTTGCCTGCCTTGATGATCTAGAAAATCAGGATCTGCTGAATGCACATATTGATTGAATAGTTAATGTATATTTGTTGACTGTATATTCAGGCCACTGTATATTGAATTCAAGAGCTAGACTGATCAATTACCTGGGCCAGTGTGTTTGTGTGAAAAAAACAAAGAAAATATCAGTGTATCAAATTTTTAAAATCAATAATTGTAATGAGCACAGTGTAAGTTTGTGGTAGAATCACCCCCAGTGCCACCACAACACATCTGGTGAATAAAGTAATAAACAGTATTAATGTCTCCTCTGTGTCCCACCAGGCTTCCTCTCCTGCAGAGACACCGGAGGCTCGTCCTGCCCGTCCACAGCCTGGTGTGCCTGGCCGCCTTCGGCCTGGCTCTGCCTCTCGCCATCAGTCTCTTCCCACAGATGTCTCAGGTACATCATCCCACAAAACTTTCTCTTCTACTGAAGAATATGTATTTCCTCTTAGAATGATTATTTCATAGGGTATTAAAGTGTCTTCTTACACTGATTTGTTTATCTACAATATTCTTTTTTTTTTTTTTGTCTCCATCTGTGGTCATAAATTATCTTTGCTTTGGTGTTTCTACACTGCAATAATCAACTGTCAATCAAACCAAAGCTTTCTGTTCAAGTTTAAGGTCCCTTCAAGTGGCCCTTTTTCTTCATCTTTCCACCCATACTGTCTGTCACTCCTTATGTTAACTAATGAGTCCTTCAATGATTCATTACGGATAAAGAGCTGCTGCTATTATCTTTCTTCGAAAGGGCTGTCAGACAGTTGTAAATGTAAAAGCCTTCATGGACTGGGTTTAGGTTTAACCCGTATTGTGTTATATTATTTGAAAACAAGACAACAGTAATTATATCAAACATCATGGATGAATTAGCCCATGTGGTTGTTGTGGTTGTTGTGATTACAGTGGCAATGCTCAGAGAACTTAACTCAGTAAATATCAGAATCATCGTCACAGTCCATTGTGATACCAAGAGCTTCTTGTTTTCACTTCTTCACATCCTGACTGTATTAAATGTCTGCTTTGCTCAGGTCTGCCACGACTCGCTCTCAGTGACTGATGTTGATGACCGGAGTCTTCTGACCTCTTTAACGTTCCCCATTGAGCTTTATAGAGGCTCTCTCCTAATGAGGCGTAGCCCTCTGAGACTTAACCTGCTCTGTTACGATCTGCCCAGAGCCGCTACTGCCTTCATTCATTGATGCCATCCAGGCTAGCAGGCTGATATCTAACTTTAGCCTTATTACCTCAATATGTGTCATTCTACTCATTAAATGGCCATGGCATGATTTTCTTTTTCACTCCATCTCTCTCTTTGTCTTCTCTGCCAAATGACTTGCTGACACGAGCCAACCAGCTCTGGCTTTAAAATGTTTAGGATTTAATTACCACTGGAAATAGCTAAGACAGCCATATGGCAAAAAACTTCAGACATATGTGCCGCCAACAGTCCTGTGAAAAAGCTGCCTCCCGTTCCACGGAGGGGCCTGTTTTTCTCTCACAAGTCCTTTTTGCACTTTCACAAGAATAGCAGATGAAAAAAAAAGAACTCCCCAAAACGCAACATGAATGCCCTGTTCCAATGGACCCCCCGCCTACTCAATTTGTCCCACTTCCCCATTTCACACCTACCAAGATGTCTGATTAGGATTCTGCCTCCAACTCCAACAGCCATCTGTCTCTGGTTCAAATATTAGGAGATGCAAACCTCAAATTAGACTTTAATCTGCCAAATTGGCTCTTTTTGCACATTAGCAGTAAATACAGAACATTTAAAGCTTTTAAGAATTATTTAGTTACAAATGAAACTGTTTCAAATCTTTAAGTAGCAGCTCACGTCAATGATTATGGATGCACGTATACAGCATGTACATACAGTATGTGATGATGTTCTATCGTACAATGACATAATATTTTCCATTTTTTCACGATTGACCTTTTTGTCCTGCTTTGATTGCCACAGATCAGCGTGAATCAGCTAGAGCCGGAGATCGCCATGGCAACAGATTGTAAGATTGTGACGTACAATAAAGGCCTGTGAGTGATCTCGACTGCCCGGCGCATGAACACAGGACCCGCCGCTCGTCACCGGTTCAAACGCCCCGAAGCTGCCAGAGAATGAATTATGGTAAATTTGGCTGTGTTATCCAGTGAGCAGTTAGCATATGTTTACAGAGGGAGGCAGTTAATATGTTGTTTACGCCAGGACAATGGTTGTTAAATAAGCAATAACACATGATGACATATTGTGATATAGGAAAATATACATGATCACACCTTGGCGAGCATATCTGTTTTCTGTTATATCTTGGAATACCAAATAACTCGAAGATTAATGGAAGACTTTTCTTGATCCATCTAGTTAGTGTGCTATTTTCAGCAGAGAGAGGGTAGCAGCTAATTTATGAGCTTTTAAGTAGAGATTAATTTTCATAAACATGAGGTAAAATAGGGGAATGAAGATAGGAGCAGGACATGTCTTATTGTTTGCAGTTGTCTGGATTGCGTTTAAATACTGTGAATGAAATCAGGATAAATGACTTAAATTAATTTTATATTGTTTATAAATTAATACAGGAGTTCCCAACCTTATCAATATTCAATATTTACCTATAGGTAAATGGGGCTGCACGATATGGTCAACAATTGATGGTGATTCACGATTATGTGGGATTTACAATTTTCAACCATGATAATGATCCAAAATTGAATTTTCACAAAAAAAAAACAAAAAAACAACAGCTATTAAAATCATGATGATCTGATCCGGAAAACAAGATTTGTAGACCAGTGCACCTCTGCAGCACTACAGTACTTATATATTATTACTCATTATAATGCTGTTTGTCACACATTTTTTTTTACCTGTAACCAATACCATATGTTACATGTCTTTAAGTTGGGAGCCGTTCAATCAAAGTTTGATTTTCTCCTCTCAGATTGTTTCATAATATATCTTTGAAGGGCCTGAAAGGGTGAAACTACAGTACTTCACATAAAAGAAAAGTCCTAAAATAAACGTTGTTTTGTTTATCAGAAATAATTTCTTTCTTATTTCCTACCTGGACAATCATATTGAAACCTACTACATTAATCTTGTGACCCCTCGTAGTGGTCTTGATTTAGTGGATGCAGAAACTCTAGCCAAATGGAAAGCGTTGTTTTAGTAAAGTATTTTTCGTGAGGTATGAGGTTATAGCAGGTTATTTCTGTTGCATTATTAAAGACAAACTAAACCTTAAACTTAGGCCACCAGTAACTCTATTTCAAATGTACCCTAAATGTGACACATTCCTTTTAAACTCCACTGTGAACTGTATAAAGAAAAGATCAGAGTAACTTTAAATCCCAATATTGGCTTTGGCTCTCTCAAACTGGAATCTGGAGGTTGAGTCACTCATGTAATAAAACAACTGCTGTTGGTTGTAGTTTGATGCCTGTAAAATGATTCATCTTCCAGATTTGCTGAAACTATAAAACTCACAGTAAAATAAGGAGATTTCTAAAAGCATTGTTGTTAAAATGCTGCTCTGTCTTTTTTGTATGTATTTGTATGATTTATATAAACTTTTCTGTCTTCGAGTATTATCTTTTGTCACGATCTGTGTGATTAGCATGTTTGCACGGTTACTAAGGGAACGCAGCACGGTAGGCTGCGATACAGCGTAATTCAACAAGAAGCCACATGCAGGATGAGTGGAGGATGCTGGGTGGAAGTTGTGGCACACAACCCGGGTGAGACAAATAAAAACAAAACACTGAACACACTAGTTTAAATACGTCAGATTTTTCAGGGTTTTGCTTTTCTTTCTCGCATGATTAGCATCACATTTGGTTGAATTTCACTCTGTAATGCTCAGATTATACAGAAATATTTCCTGATTTTGTTTCCTTTGGACTATAACAATTTAGCTCATAACTTCAAATAATAATCCAGCGAGTTCAGTTTTAATACCAGTTTTCTAGAGATGCTTTTTGCATTTTTTAAATTTAACGTTTGTATCTTCTGTCATAACTTTTGAACACAGATATTTCAAAATGATATACAAATGAAAAACAAATGTTATCTGATCTCCGCTGCACTCTGGTTTAATTGTCAGTGTCAGAATTGTATGCAAATATCTCAAATTAGGTAATTAAAGTAATAGTCATTTTAAAAATAATTTCTTATTATCTTTCTTTTTCTGTAATTAGGTTGTGATTGTTAATTCAGTGCTGCTTGACTGAAACTGATGCAATGTGACAACTGTGACTACACTGCATGATTTATCGCTCAACATGCAATTTTATAACCAACAATAAATCACAAAGTGTGAGGTGAGAAAATGTGAGGCTTCAGTCATCTCACAGACAACAAATAATCAGGCAATAATGATTAAAGCAGCCGTTTCAGACCAGTTTTCCAACACCTTTGCAGCAGCAGCAGCAGCAGCAGCAGCAGGGATCTGGCGGCTCGTGCCCCACCTGGCAGCTCTCTGCTCCTCTGGAGACTCTTGTTTTTCACGATGGATTCCTGCTCTCATCTTGAACTCTCATCTGTGCTGACTCAGGAGACAGGAGACAAAGTGTTTAGGGAGACGGGTGTGATTTTCCTCTTAATTGTTTTACCTAACCAAGATGTGGTTGGCCTTAACCAAAGGCTGCTTATAGTGCGTTGAGTGTCTCAGTGAGCCACCGCACTGGTTAATATGCACCTTTGGTGGTGTTTATTTGGGTAATAAGGAATGCTGAATCTCTTTTAACATGTTTTTGCACCTGCAGTGAGTATAGGATATCCTGGAAACTCAAAACAAGGCATGTGGCCCCCGTTGCAACTGCAGATGTCTGGCATATTGTGTGGCTTTTGTAAGAACTACTGCAGTGTATTTTAGTTTCCCTCCCCCCCCCCC
>NW_023339873.1:2413478-2418516 GCF_004916995.1 Morone saxatilis
TTTAGTTTCCCCCCCCCCCCCCCGTGCCTTGCTGCCTCTCTGTTTCTTAGCTTACAAAACAAGACATCAGGGTCAGACGTCAGGGCTCATCTCTAAAGCCTCGGGGTCATTAGGAGGAGATTCCTTCCATTTCTTTTGACAGGTGATTACTGAGGCGCTTTGGTGAAAGGGCCGCCACACAATAGTTACAACTTTCCCTCTTTTTTTCAGAGGTTGAACCCTCTGGATGGGAATTATTTCTGTTTCCCCCCCTTCTGCTGGAATTTGGAGGAAATACCGGCCCATAGGTAACACACCTGACACCTGTGCAACTGTCCTGCAACATTCCTGACACCTTAGTCTTGATCAGAGGTTCCCAACCTAAGAGGACCCTGCTAAGGGGTTTAGATCTTTTTTCAGGCTGTCATGAATCCCTAATCCTTAATTCTCCTCTGATTTTCAGGGGGGGGGGGGGGGGGTTCTTTTAGCTCTAGTTTAAAGCATAAAACAACCTGAAAATAGAAAATCCTTCTTCGCTTGGGTTCTACTGTTCTACTGTTCTACTTGTGGACTGTACCACTTCCTGTGCCACGGAGGCCCAAGCGGCTGCAGGTTTTCATTCCAATCAAACACTGCAGCAGCATGTTTCACACTGATTTGCACATGCACCTCCAGCCGGAGAGAAGGAACTAATGAGTGAAATCTGCCGCTATAATGACTGGCTTTAAGGAAAGCCTTCAGACTCTGCAGCCTGGTCGACATGATGTACATGAAGTGATTATCTGGATTACACAAAAACATTACATTTCTCATCAGAGAAATAGCTTTTGTTTTTATTTCTAAAACATTTTTTTTTTATAATTACACGTTCTGCTTGAAAAGTATGTTCTCATATATGTTTTTGTACTACACACGGCGCAGACATTCAACAAATGGAGACGTCATCCATCACCCCACACTGACAAATGTGGCATGGCAGAAGAAGCACAAAGCTGTGAACTTGCTTTTATGTGGCACAACTCGCCCCTAACACCAGAGGTCTCTGCAGCGTCTCGTCTGTCCCAGAGTCATGCACAGCTGGTTATGAATCGCCTCTCTGTGGACAATCTTCATTAGGGAGCATAACAGAGCGCTGGAATGGCTCTCAAGTCACCAGTGAAAATAAAATCATGCAGGAAGTGAGAAATTCGCATCTTCTCTGACACATGGTTCATTTCCTGCTTTGTTCTTCTGGCCAGTCGCCAGCCTGTTCTCCGACTCACTGGGTGGATAAAAAGTGTGCGACAACATGTTCTTGTCATTGAGGAGAAATTTAAATTAACATGGCTCACAGGTGGCGGAGTGGGTGGGGTGAGCAATGAGGTGTTAATGACCTAAGCAGGTGGTAGAAACAGCTTTAATGAAACAAATAGCCTCTTTCAAAAACAACCTTTATAAGTTGCCTATGTACAATTTAAAAAAACAAACACTATGATAGAGGTTGACGTTGTTTCCCTTCATCTTCGGTCGTCACACACCAAAGATCATTAAATGATGGAAGGATCCCTCCTCATCCAGAGACGTTCAGGATGGATGTCATTAAATAAGATGGGGTTTTTTTTTTCCTGTGTCACAGAGTGTAGCACCTCGATGAAGAGATAAGCTGTGATCACATATTCAGTCCTTGTGTCTTCCTCTAATGTGTCTAATTATACTTAATAATATTACATAATAAATAGTGTTGGTCCTCTGATGCGTCAGAAGGGGACGCAGGGTTTAGGGCAGCATTGTCGGAGCTTGGACCGTTGTTTTAGTCCTCTGAGGTCACGTCTATGTCCTCGGAGCTGGCCTGCTTGGTGGCGATGCGCCATCTGTTGATGTGGTGGTTTCCCTTCTTCTTCTGCTGGCTGTCTGGTCCTTCCTCCTCCAGCTTCTGTCGCTTGTACTTGGTCCGCCTGTTCTGGAACCACACCTTCACCTGGGCAGAGGAATAAACAGGTTTAACGATGATGATGCGCTGTAGTGGGATTTCACAGAGGCTCAGGAGGTCAAAGTGATTTCATTCAAATATAAACAATGCAGCAGACCTTTCTTAAGGTGGACATTTTCACTAATAACAGGAACAATGCGTTTTTAGTTCTAGAGCCCGGATGTTGTGCATGCTAGCACTACTAAATATAATGGAGCCATTATTAATGTTTTAGTAATACATGTGATTGAGGCTCCAACTACGTTTTTTTAATCATCTGTTAATCTGCAAAGTGTTTTCTCAATTAATCGATGAATCATTTGTCTATAAAATGTATAGAAATGGAAAAAAAATGCACAATTTGCTGAAGGTGACGTCTTCAGATGCCTTTGATTTTCTCTCTAACCAACTAAAGCCAAAGATTTTTAGTTTATGCTTTAAAACAGAAGGGCAGCAAATCGTCATTTGTCAAAAACATGTTGGGCATTTTTGCTTGACAAAAATTTTAAGTCGACAATTCACTGATTATGAAATGAGTTAATATTTTTGTTGTTGTTCTACTACTCAATTGGCTAATTGTTTCAGCTCTGTCTGTGATGTTCCTGCTATGGCAAGTTAAAATGTCTGCCTGTTCTGTTTAAAAGAATGTATACAATTTCTCCCAGAATGTCGTTACATTTACCCCCTGAAACCCAGTAGATTTTAGTGGTTATCTTGACTTTCTACCATTATATATAAACACATTTTTAAACAGTCTCTATCCACCAATCTTTAGCAGAATACTCTCAGAATGCTCATTCAAAAGGTTTGCTTAAATAAAAAAATAAAAATCTTCTTACATTCAGAACTGAGCTTTAATGTATGGTAAAGGTTAACGGGTTAAAGGGCTTCCTGACTGACAGTGACCTTGGAACTTGAGCTTGGCTGACTAACCTATACGTGGCCAGGATTCATTTTTCAAATAGCGACATATAGTTTCCTCCTCTTGACTCTTATTATGCATCTGGCTAATTCTGCCCATTAAAAACTGTTTTCACTGAAAGAGCCACATAAAAATACCGTTGTATTTCCCAGAGCTGGATGGGAGTATTTTTGTTAATTTGTCTAAAATGGAGGCAGAAGACTTTAAAGAACAGAGCTATAATGATGGCTAGGAAAAGGTGTAGCAATATTACAGCAGCCTTTCACTTTTTGTTTTCTTACAGTGTGACCATCCCTTCACCCGCTGAGGGTGATATTGAGTAATAAGGCCTATTTCATAACCCCGGTGACTTGATGAGCCTACCGGTCCCAATGTTCCTGCAGGGGTAAGTGCCCACTCTGAGGAAGTAGAAAACAGATAGTTTCAGATCAGATGTGTGAGATCCACCATGTTCTCATCCAGTTGTACAGAAGTTACTGTCGCTGGCCTCTGTGCTACTCGCTGCTTTTGCTGTACACACTCTAACCCAAGACCAAATAAACTTGGAGTACATTGATTGATATTCTGTTCGCTTACAATTTGCATAATGCAATTGGTGCTTAATTGCCTCCTATTGACTGACACAAACCTTAAACTTGCAAGCAGCATTTACTGCTGACTCAGGAAACCTCTCTTTATATTGCATATTAGGCCTAATTGACACCAGATAATGTGGACTCATTAAGCATAACCATCAATAATATTTATCCTATAGCATGTATGAATTAAACACCTTTTAAGAGAAGCTTTCACTGACAGCTGCAGCATGTCTCGTGTGTGGAGGAAGTGAATTATTTAAATTATAGTACAGAGATTTATATATCTTAGAAAAGGTCTGTTTTTTGTGACATTGCAGCATCTCCAATATCAGCAGCAGTTCTCAGGACTGTTGCAAACTGTGGATTTAATAAATGTTATATACGATAAATGATTAATATTCTGAGAGGATCTTACAGCCGATACAAAATTATTTCACACTGTTTTATAATTTCTTCTGTCATTAACATTTGAGTAGACTCATATTTTGCAATAATAGCCTATATTCAGAAGACACCTATAACAAACTATTTAAAACAATATCCAGATATTAACAATACTAACAGCTCAGAACACAGAATAAAATACAAATAAAGTTACTTAAATTCATCTGCAATTTATATTTTTAAATTATGATTATTAATATAATTGACATAACAGTTTTAGGAGTAACCTCAGGCAGTGACATATTTCCATCTAGCCTAACAAATAGTGCGCTAGATGGTAACTGTTTGAGGAACATGATTTTGATATATTTATCCAAAGCAAAATATATCTAAAACGTTTTAATTACCGCATCCATCCTGATTCACCTGGTTCTCTTGCGCTGGAAAGGATTTTTAGAAACATTTGGCTAACTCTCTTGTACTGGAAATATTCCCGCCGTTTATTACACCGTACTGTTGTTGTTTTTGTTTGAGTTATCGCGACATTCGACTGCAGTCAACGCCAACCGTTCCATTCTGGAACGTTCTGAAAAAGAACGTGGTAGCCATAGAAACGCTGCCCTCGGTAACGTAAATGAGTTAAAGTTAAAAGCAGAAATGATACAAAAAAAAAAAGGTTTTTTTTTTTTTTTTACTGATTTATGCGCCAAAACAAGTGATAATTATCCAAACAACCAACCTGTTTATCATAGATGCTAACATCTCATAGCGTACCTGTGTTTCAGATAGGCTCAAGCTGTTGGCCAGTTGCTTCCTCTCGGCTCCGACGACGTAATGGTTCTTCTCAAAGGCTCTTTCCAGTCGGAGGAGCTGGGAGGGAGAGAAGGCTGTCCGGATGCGTTTGGGTTTCCTGGCAAAAGGACCGTGGAGGAGCAGGCTGTCCTGGGACACGTCGTTACCTGACACCGAATTAAAAGAAACAACAAGGGCCGTCAGTTGGGGCTGGAAACAGGTAACGTTATTATAATGTGACTGCAGCGGGTTGGCTGTCAGTGTGATCAGAAACAGTGAGCGGTGTTCATAGGCCTACTGTACCCAGTGAGGGTAGTTGTCATTATCGTGGTAATGGGAAACAAAGGTCAAGCAACATTTTTAATCAATTTAGAAAATTATTATTATTATTATTATTATTATTATTATTATTATTATTATTGTCCCTAGTATGAT
>NW_023339873.1:2418616-2432393 GCF_004916995.1 Morone saxatilis
TAATAATAATAATAATAAATCAAACTGAAAATATTCTCAGAAGCTGAGAGTTTATTTTGTGGCAAAACATCCCCAAAAAGTCTGTAATCTCTCTTGTTTATAGAGTTATATTCTTATTAGAAGCTAATTATCACAGCCTTTCTTCGGTTTTGTGCTCTTGTACCTCATTTAATATACAATAATGACCACAAGTCATTATGTGATATTAATAGATGAGTCTATTGTAATTAGGATACAGTGTGAACACTATAGGTTATTATATTAAAGTTTATTATAATAAATGATGGACATTTGAATCGATCATCGTGCATCATTCTGTCTTTATTATTTTAAGATGAATTTAACCTTTATGAATGTAATAAAAAAGTAATAGGAAAATCAAAGTAAAATTGCTCTCATACAATGTGAAGAGTCATAATTGGGTTCATGCACAGTTGCGCTGAGGTTGTTCTGGAAAGTAAATCACTGCAGGCTGTGATCAAATCCTTTGCTGCTAATACACTGGGCAGGATTTTCTACCTTATTCGCCTTTCTATCCCCCATTATACTGCCATTATTATCCAGGTTTTTTATCTACTTTGTTGTGCCAGATTTTTAAAACGAAATGAAAAACACTGCCGCCTAACCTAGGGCGAGTTTTTCTTGTATGGAAAAAAGGAAATCCAGCAGCAGCAGCAGCGCTTATCATCTCCTGGCTGTGGCTTTCTGAGAGTGTCTGCAGGGCGAATGAGAGTGGAAACACGAGAGCAGCCCGACATCCTGCTGCACACTCGGTGGCCTTGTCCTTTATTCTATCTGTGACTGCAATTTACTGTTCAACTGAGGAAGAGTTTCAGTGTCCACAGTCATATCGCGTTCAAAGAGTCATGTGCAAATCTCACTGAAATGTGGAAACCTCTCAAAAGCAGAGATAGAAGCGCGCCGTTCCACACACACACACACACACACACACACACACACCTTCATGACACCTAAATCTAGTTAATCCAACATTTAAGTGCAGCCTGTTTAATTTATGAGGCTGTTCTTTCAGGCATTAACAAACTGTTCAGAGTGCGATCATCTAGTTTCTTCACCATATGTCAGAGCCCAGTGCATCGCCACTTCACCTACCTTGAAATCTGTGTCCGAAAAACCTGTTCCGTAGCACCCAGGGGTAGAAGTTGAGCGGGTCTCGGTGTTGCGTCCCGAAGAAGTGCGGATGCTGTAGGTGCGAGCCTCCGAGCTGGTGCGGAGCCACGGTGAGGGAGGGGTGGCTTACCGTCTCTGGGAACACCAGGTCCGGGGTCTGATACAGGGACCTGGGCGGCGGAGCCTGGTAACTGTTCATTAAGGCGTCCGTCGCCGGGTTGGAGTAACTTAAAGCCGTCGGACGGATGGGATCCTCGGCGGTTAGAGGGCTCTCTTTGGCCACCAGAGACTCTATCGTGAAGCAGCGCTTCCCTGCAGACGAAAACATCATCTCTGGCCACAAATAGAAAAAGCAGCACCAGAAGAAAGTGAGCAGTCTTTTTTCCTTCCTCCTGCTTGAAAAGATAAGTTTTCCCTCTCAGAGATGCGTCATGACCGAAGATGGAGGGGTGTTTTGTGTGTGTGTGTGTGTGTGTGTGTGTGTGTGTGCCTACACTGTAGTTTGTCCTGTGGAGATGCTGCTCCAAAACTCAACAGTGCTGCAAATTGCCCTGATCCATGGAGCCTGTGCGCACTCTGAGGGTTTCTGTGCACAAGTGCGCACCAAGTAAAAGCGCCTCCAACCTTCAATGCTGCTCGACGCTGCAGCGGAGAGAGCTGATTGGACCACAGCACCTGCCAATAGGTCTCCTCAAGTACCTGCTTCATAGATCACGCACAACACCGGGCAGCTTAGTTACAGAGGCACGCTGAGAAAACATGTGTGCTCCAATTAATGGCTCTTTGTGTGTCCCATTCAGCCTTAATGTCTTGTTTTTCTGAAGGGAAACAGTCTGCAGGTTCAATCATACAGGAATTCTCTCTAGACGATATCTAAAAGCCTGTGTGTCGGGAAAATGTCTCATGGACACGAGTGGGAATTTCACTCTTTTCCACAGTGAAGTGCCAAAAAGTTGTTTTAACAGCGTTCAGACGTGTTTTCACCCACATCGTTCACACTGTTGAGGGGAGCACATTAGAGCTATAACACGACCTTTAGACTGTCTGAAATACAGGCTCAGATTCTCTGATGAACACAGTCTGGGGTTTGATTGTTGAGGTCTAATTATCAGCCTGTAGTTCATGAGATCATTTTCATTAAAAACAACATTTCAGCCAGAACAACTTTAGATTTAACAATTCCGTTTCCTCAGTTAAATCTCATTCACATTCATCATTTTATATTCTTTAATTTCTCCTGTCGGAAAGGGTTATTGGAAGCTTTTATTTATACTTTTAACGCTTAATTACTAATTTAATTTCTTACTGCGTGTGTTTACAAATAAATAAAATGTATTTTCTGTCATTATTTGTGGCCCAATAAATAATTACGTGCGCTCCAAACAAACATTAGCTTAGTAATTATATAAATAACGATAACGATGATGTCTTTATTTTTATTTCCCTTTGATAAATTGAGACATTATTAAAAATGATGATATATAGTTTACACTTCTGCAATACAAGACAGGAACACTCCCATGTAGTCTTCCTAAATGCATCAATTCAAATAAAACGAGATCATTCTTGGCTTGTTTTCTAATGAGTTTGGTTCGTAAACACCTTGGGGGGAAGAAAACGGATCATGTGGAGAGAAGGACTCGGTTCGTCCTCCAGGAGAAGGACCTTCAGCAGCATGTAGTCCACCACAGCAGCAGGAGCCAGCAGTGGAAGGAAGAGGCAGCCTGTAATTGTTTGGAGCTCCACGGCCGCTTTATCCCTCGGCGCTCAGCTTCCACGGGGCACTAACCAAGTTAATAATTATCCCCTTAATACGCTCGTTTGCTTAGAGGTTGCATTAGAAAATCATTACCGATGGAAATTATGAGGTAAAACAAGCTGTTGATTAGGCGTTTAGAGCTAAAGGCTCCTAAAGACGGGAGCAGGTTCTGGGAAGGGCTCCATAGTTTTGCTTCCCCCTGTATCATTTATTAAAACACTGTTAGGGATTGTGTGGACAGATAGAAATCTACATTTATTTGCTGGGTGAGCCTTTAACTTCTTGATGCCCTTTCTCTGGAAATACATCCCCTCTGTTGCATGACTCATAAAAGCCACTGTTGGATATCACAGGCCAGGCCCATTAAAATGTAGATTATGATCACCGGAATCAAATAGTTGCCATAAAAACCTCAAACTCTGCCGCTGGGGAGTTATTTAATTTACCTCCATGATCTGCTTTTATACTGACATCATGGTTATTATATAAAACAGCTCGTGTAGTAAGTAAATAACGTCTTTGTGGGAGAAGTAAAGCGCGATCAAACACTTTCAGGACTCACTCACACAACTCTTTATTGCAGGGATTTTATATTTAAGCCGCAGTTTCTCCCCACAGTGCAGCAGCAGGAACTCGAGGGCTGACCGAGGCGGTTTGAAAACGCAGTTTGAGTTTAATGATGAAACCCTGTGGGCCTTTACGCACTCACCCTGATCGCTGCTGGTTAATGGATGGCCAGAACCGCTCCGCATTAACCAAAACAAAGCGGTGCAGTGTACCGTTGTTCCGTCGTGCTGTTGATCTCTCTCCCCCCCCAAGGACTCACTGAGAGTCTGACCTAAGTGATCTTCAACTAAACCGAGCAGCGCTTCAGTGGAAATATCTTTTATTATGAAAATCCTCCGCAGTAGTTTAATATTTATTATGTTTTTAGGGACTTTTAACAATTAGTGCGATTTTAATCTTCATTTAATATCCTTTTAACATTCCTGTAAAAGAGCAGAGAGATTTTATTTGATGTCCTATGTGGTTCAGATTGAATATCACAATAATCAGATTAAATATTAATCATAGGAGTTAAGAGAGAATGGGTTTAATTGTAGGATGTTACACACTGGCCGATTAAAACTAAAAGAGAGAACAGTTAACACAAAAGATGATTAATAATTATAGTTATTGCTGTTCCACACTGTCACTATTTCTATGTGCAAACCTTTTTAATTAGCTTATTAATTCACCCGAACTGATTCTCGTAAACACTGTATTATTAAAGAGCTGCTTCACCTGTATGCAGTAAAGAATGGGGAAGATTATGTTTTTACCCAACAAGTAGGAGTATTTATTTAATGTAAAAGCTAAAATTTCAGGGTGCATTTGATCCCCAGCAGTTGGTCACATGTAAAACTGTTCAATTTGGATTTAAAAAAACAAACACTGAATTCTTGCTGTAAATGATTAAAAAATACACTTTATCTAACCAGGATAATCCCCATCAGTACTGCCTTCCAGGGACTTCCTACAATTAAATCAGTTTGACAATTAAAGCACATCAGTCTGTTGATTAAATCATCACAAATATGAGATTTCTTTTGACATTCGTCTTCTAATAATTTGAGAAAAAATGTAAAAAGTGCTGCAGAAAAAAACATTACCTTACTGTTATTAGAGGATAACCAGATCTTCTGATCATTAAAGTTTACTCTAATCAATATAACCCTTCAATCACACGTGTGTGGCTCATTAAAGAAATACAAGATAAAGACGTTGTACGAGTTAATTGTCCCTTTAAAAGATCCACAGTGTTGTTTTTTGGGGGGACAAAGAGTGAGAGATGAAGACAGATGACTCAATTTAATATAAGTGCTGCCCTCTAGTGGCCTCTGTCTGAACAACAGGTTCTTATGATTGTCTCTAAACTGATGAATAATGAAGAATATATGATTTTCGCCTCAATTGAGAACATTATAATGAACATTATAATAGTATCATTAGTACGAGTTTAAATCTAAATAATATCCACAGTGAGACAGATTGTTTTACTGTGATCTTTACATCACAGTTATTAAAGTTATTTATAATGATGATAGAAAACACTCAATAATCCTGCAGTACATTATAATGTTACAGAAGTTATGCCAACTTTTGATATAATGGATGTTATTTCTAATGTTACAGGCCTGCAGACGGAGATAATCTTACATTCAGAGAAAAGTTTTATTAAAAAAATGACATCTTTTTTTCCTCTATCAACTGTATTTTCTCAATATAACCTGTCAATCACTCACCAGTCTGCTGCACCCAGAGGTTGATGTTTTCTAGATCAATGCTGCCACCCTGTGGTTACACCGAGGCAGAACGTGTCTATAGGATTTAAAGGATTTCCTGCAGAGGTCAACTGGAGCTTCTGACCTCTGCAGGCTTCAGTTTAGCTCCTGGTCCAAGAGGCCTCAAATGTTACCCAGATGAATCACTAATGTAAAACTAGGTTGATAATACAAACCGTATTAATGAACATCATGTTATTTTTCTTACATGAACACAGTAAATAGACTGATCTATAGACTCAACAAACATTTAGAGTCCAACCTCTATATTAAAACTAAACAGCCAAAACAGCCCAAACACTACATTTTGAATGTTACAGAGATGTGTGGCCATTTGTAGTTGGATATGATACAATAATTAGTATGTTTACCTGCAGACAAATATTAATTTCAGTGTTCAAACAGGTCTAGAAACTAGCCTCATAAATAAGCCAAACTGAAGTTAAAAACACTGCAACAAGAACTAATAACTAATAATAATTTACCAATAACTGCTTTTAAGGAAATGAATGCTTATTATTAATGAATCTATATACCTGCAAACATCTCAATGCTTTTTATTTGGTCAGGTGTTTTAAAAATATTTTAAATCATTATTAAAGAGCATATTCCTTTATAATATAATGCGTAATGGTTTGAATTTGATCCACGGTTAGACAACATTTTATAAGGTATGTGAGGATGTATTAGACAGGGATCAGCAGGACATTAAAGCTGGTTTTATTAATGAATTAACTGGCTTGTAGATATAATTCTGCTCTCTTTTTCTCCGGGTGTTGATTAAAACCATCAGATTGACCATCAGAGCCCCCCCCCCCTCACCTCCTGCGTTCATTAATAAACTAATTGGCCATTTTGTTTCGCATTAGCGTTGTGTGTTCAGCTAATCTATTCCACTTAAATACTTGGAAAATGTCACCCCATTATAACGAGATGGGAAAAGTAGCACGTCGCTGCGTTTGTGCCACCTGCATGAGAAGTGCGGTCGTTTAGCCACCTGTACGCGGCTCTGCTCCATCACCGGCTCCCCTCCTCTGCATAAACAAACATCCCACTCTTAACACGGCCTGGAGAGAAAAAATACGCCTTTATATCGGGAACATGTATTTATCTCTATCTAATTAGTTTTATTAGCGATGTTTTTTTATATCTAAAAGTTGATTTTTAAAATTTTTTAATGACAGTGCCGTTAACCGGAGCCCTTTATAAAACCACCTATAAGCAAATGTTAAAGTCACTGCAGCCACATGCATTCAAAGTTTCCTTTATGAGCAGTATGGGGACATTTTGGCGATGCTATATGAGATAAAATATCATTAAAATAACCCAAACGTGCTTTAAGACTATTAAAAGAACCCGGGATTGATTTATTAAGAGATCAATTCATTAAAAAATAGCACAAGTGTGTCTACTACTGAGTATCATATAGACTCTAGTCCTGGTTCTAATATTATAAAGACATGATCCTTATTTTTCATTGTATTCGTTGTGCGTAAAAGGCGCACGTTGGATGAATTACGCGTGGTTTGGGGAGCAGCGGTTTCCCGGTGAGACGCGGTCACAGCTCCTCGAGCTTCTTTCTAACCCTCCTCGTGGTGTTTTTCTGCCGTGAACAGGAACTGCTGTTTCCTGGGAGAGAAAGAGTCCGTTCTCCAAAAACAGGAGCGCTTCACTTCAGGCGAGCTCCTCTTGCCAGTGCCCGTGTCAGAAGTCATTGTGCAACTCCAATGCGGCCCTTTCAGAGCGACACAAAGGGCAGCCTCTACTTCAAACGCTTGTAATGAAAGCTAATGACTATTAGATGGAGTAGAGGGGCCTTCGCCTTTGCAAATAAAATGCAAAGGAGGATTTTTCTTTCTTTACAATCGCCTACCCTAAAACGCGCGTTGGTCAAATGAAGTGCACTCTCCTATTGGAGCTGGAGGTTATTGCTCTCCATGAGAACTTTCACACCTTCTCTGAGCTGCATTACGTCTGAGCCGAGTCATGTGACAAACGACATTTGAATTTAAGAAACACTCTAAGAGCTGATTACATGTTTTAAGTGTGTTTACAGGTATTTAAAGATACAGTGGACACAATGAAAAGGCCTCTAATAATAATGATCATAATAATACCGAGACTATTATCAGCATCCAGCAGTGACTTTGTCTAACAGTTCAGGTGTAGTATTCCCAAACTATGTAAAAAGCTGGTAATTTTACCATTAAATGCACACACACCTCTTTAAAGAACAAATATCAAACGTTTTCTGCTTCCAGCCTCTCAAATAGGAACATTTGCTGCTTTCCTTCCTCATAATTCATGGTAAACTGAACATCTAAAACAAGCAGATTAATCGATTTTNNNTTTCAGTTTCAGCTTTAGGATTTTAACCAAAATGATGCAAAATATTTCAATTTAGGCTCTTTTGTACACATTTGCACTCAATATGAGGTCTGGTTCCATGTGTGTCAGCATGTATTAGAATTGTTTTAGTGTAACTACACATCAGCACTTTGTGAGTTTCAGTTTACTCAGTTTAATTGGTTGTTTTCATTGAATTCTGAAGCGTTAGAAAACAAAACTAAATCCACTTGTCACTGCTGGTTGATGACCAAAGCTCCACAGTGTTAGTGCGGATTATTTTGCCTGTACTTGACTTATCTTTGCTGACTTTTAACTTATTTATTTGATCTATTTTACGTTGTATTTCACAATGATAATCTCTTGACATCAGGGAATTCTATAATCTATTGTCAGGGAATTTGTGGAAATAATACTGTCTTGTGATGTTTTTCAAAATGGCTCGTTTTGTTTTTATCCCAATCCTCTTTAATTACTGTTATATAAGATGAAGAAACGCTGGAAATCCTCACATTTGAGAGCTTTAAACCAGCATCTTTTCTCCTGAAAAAATATCTTAAATGATTAAAGCAGATGCTGCAGATTCATTTTTGGTCAATCAATTAACTGTTTCAGCTCTATAAAATAAAGTACAAGCCAGCTAAAACACAATCTACCATCTACTGAGGATTAACAAACAATACCTAAAGAGCTAATAAGAGCAAATGAAGATGTGACAGTTGCCTTTCATGAGAAGCTTCAGTTCAGACCCTGTAGAGAGTCTTAACCCAGCCAGCGTTGGCATGTTTCCAGCCGTTAAGGTGCCCTGTGCTAATTGGGACGATGAGCCCGGTGACCCCCGCCCCTCCCCTCCCCAGGACTCTCCAGGTTTTCCCAGGCCTCTGACTGCTTCTTTATTTACCTCAATGGGATTACGTTGGGCCGCGGAGAGCGGAGGGGAGGGGGAGCCCTGATTCCCGGCTGATCACATCAGAAACGGCTCTCTGGGGTTTTTACACAAATTCTGCTCCTTCAGCCCTAATCAGACCGAGCAGGGACACCAGGAGAGAGCAGGCGGGGGGCGGCGGACAAGAGAAAGAGATCAACTCTGTTACTGTTTATTAAACTTCTCCCTTTGATACTGTTACCAGCCGTCTTCTCCCTCTTCCAGCACCTCTGCTGCCTACAGTTATTGGATAGTTAGAGTTGTCAGCAGTCTTTATTAAGTGCAAAAACAGAACTAAATCCCAACACACTAACATTACAAACAGCTATTAGTTAAAAAGGAAAGTTGCATCTTTCTGCTTTCTTCTCTGTTTTGTTCTGTTGCACTTGGAAGAGAGACCTTTATTCTGAAATACATTTTGCACAGGAAATAATTGCATTTAAAAGCGATAGAGCAGAAGAAAGAGGAGAAGGTAGATTTAGTGATTCTGTAGGAGTTTACCTCTACAGTATCCTGTCTCACAGAGACACAGAGCAGTAACCACAGAAACAGACATTGAGGGGAAAAGGGTTTGAAAATTAAAAAGTTTGAAAGCTCTGAAGGTGTAGAAACTGTGTTGTGTGATGTTTGGCTGATTATTATTGGGCCGGACTGCGGCATTGATCTCCTGATTCCATTCATAAAGTTTTCTAGTTCTGTTGTGAATTTTACATTACACAGAATTTTTATATGGTGAAAAATGTCCAATCTGAGGGTTCACTAAGTAATAACAGTAAACAACAAAATTTTTAACGTTGTTAGGAGTCACTATCTTAGACATCAGGTATATATATTCTTTTGATTTTTTACAATTAATTTACAATGACCGTTTATTGTTAAAGCAAAGCACCAGATAAGTCTACATATAACAAATCTATATGAACTTTTTTGCTTGTAATATTCTATCTACACATCTTCATGTACCTCTTTTTTCATTATCAGCATTATCTTAGTAATAGAAGCCGTTAAATATATGTAAACATTTAATCTAATAACTTATTGCAAAGATAAAGAGACGAATGCTACGGCTCTGTGTTCCCGTCCCTTTGTTTTATATGACCAAGTTTCCCCGCAGGACGGGACTTTCAGGTTGACCACCCCAATTAGCTGCTCTGATGGACTCATTTGCTACATCCCAATCCTTTCTCCACGCTGTCTTCTCTCCTGTTCTATCCCTCATGTCTGCCAGGCAGGCTTCAGCGGACAGCGTGAGCCCCTTTCCACCTGGAGGGAAAGACGTGGAGTTTGAATAGAGCAGAGACAGGACACCTGCCGGCGGTGGGTGGGCATGTGGGAGCCCCCGTCCATTGAGGAGCAGTGAGAACAGGCGTATTGACCGTTTAAGGAGATTAAACAGTGAGACCCAGCTCTCTAGCCCCGAGACAGACTGACCCCTACCACCCCGGGTTACAGATATCCCAGCTAATCCCTGAGCTGGTTATTTATTTGCTTAGCTTAAATCAGAGGGGAACCCGAGTCCGTCCCAGACTTCAAGCATAAACGGAGATCAAACCCGGGAGGAAATGTCTTTCCATGTCTCTATCATCGTCAAACTGGGTACAGAGAGAAGCAATAAGGAGAGGTCAAAGGGGAGGATGATGATTTGATTGGGATACATTAGAGAGGAGACTGATTTTCTCTCCTCCCTTCTGGCCCCCAGTACTTAGGATGGATCAAATGCAGAGAATGACTTTCCCTACAGGGATTAATAAAGCATAACTCAACTCTTATGAGAGAAATTCTGATACTAATGTGCAGATTAACAAACCCTCAAGGTTGAAGGCAAACACTTAGTTATTAAGATTTAAATCAGGGTTGGAAAAGTCTCTTCTTATTGTTCGGTTAGCAGAATCTCATCACCTTTTGTGCTTTTACTTTACTTTCAGAATTAAACTGTTCTTCTAATATAATTTGTTGTTGTTGTGTGTAGTTGTAGCTGAAATGAGCCACCAGCTGTTAACTGGAACAAAATACCTGATATTCAATGTAAACCGGTGCTTTAATGGCCCCTGAAAATGTGGTTTCAAATCTTCTACATTTAATAAGACTGACTAAATAAGCCACAATCACAGTGAAAATATAATTACTTACTTATTATTAGTATAAATACACTAAACAACTGAGCCTTATATTATTGTGATTTGAGTCACAGACAGAAATCTCTCCAAGTTTCTTTCACTGGTAGAAAAATGATGAAATGATAGAAGCTGATTCCGTGTTTTTTTCAGGGTTTTTATAGGTTCCATCAGTTCAACTCTTACATGTGCAAATAGGAAATGCAGATTTTCACAAAATGTCGCCTTTAACTTCTGAAACATTCAACAACACTGAATAAAAACAATGAGCAGGACAAAGTTGCCATTAATGTCATAAAATATATTTCTAATATATTTCTTTCGTTCAATATACAAAAACTGAACTCATGAAGTGAAGAGCAAGAAATGTAAAAAAAAAAATTTAAATATATAACTATACATCTATTAAATATTCATAGTTGGAGACACAGGCCTCCTTTCTCAGCTGTATGTACACAAAGTCTTTTCAGAGTCCACCAGTGGTGTTCGTTAGCAGTGGTCAGTGGAGCCATCAGACACATCAATATCCACGTCCAGGTCGGAGAACTCCTCATCCTCGTCCCCTTCATCTCCGTGACCTTGAGAGCCGGGACTTTTCGGCGGGGCAGCCAGGCCCAGTTTGGCCAGCTTGGCCTGTTGCTGCTCCAGACTCTGTTTGCGCCACTTGATGCGTCTGTTCTGGAACCAGACTTTGACCTGGAGACAAAAGAGGAAGCTGATTAGAAATACTGCAGTAAGAACTGTGTGTGGGTCTCTAAGGCTGCACTTTAAACGCCTGAATTCAGATCTTCAGCATCCATGTTCTTACCTGAGCTTCTGTGAGCTGCAGAGCGGAGGCCAGGAGGAACCTCTCTGATCCGACCATGTACTGCTGCCGTGCGAACTCCTTCTCCAGCCGAGAGAGCTGCTCGCTGGTGAAACTGGTGCGCATTCGTTTGGACTTCCCACCTTTGGTTTTGAACGAATGCAGCCCTGCGTTGACTTTGGACATTGAGGCTGCAAAGAAAAAGAAGAAGACACATTTAATCACACTGTCACGTGAATAGGATAGGATAGGATTGACATTTGGACTTCTATGGCTCTGATAGTTCCAGTAAGTGATGAAAACAACTATTTACCTTGTGCGTAAAATGCTCCAGGGCACGATGACTGGTAGGTGAAAGGAGGGCAGCAGTACACTGAATATCCAGGTTGTGTGTGGACCGCTGAGTGCAACATGCCCGGTGAGTAGACGTAAGGTGCTGTTGATATCGGTAAGCCTACGTGTCCGGTGAGAGGCAGAACCGGCGCTGCTGGTTGATATTTCTCCCCGCACAGAGTAGGACTCGTCCGGCAGCTGATTGTGTCCTCCGGCTTGGCGAGCAAAGCATCGATAGTGAAAGATTTCCCACTGGGAGGCTTCGTTGACGCGCACTGGCTCCCCTGGTACTGCGGGTACAGCGATGCTGGTGCGTAATTACGCACAGAGTATCCGTAAGCTCCGACTGGTCTGTTCGGCACTTGCATTCTCCCAGTTGTTTAAAAACACGCTGTTAAATCAGATCTCGAAGGTCTTTCAGGAAGTTGTCGCTCCAAGTGCAGCAGGGAAGTGAATGCTGCTCATCTGCCGACGGTCCGCATTTATACCCCGGCCGGACGCAGAGGTGTCAACAACCCCCCATCGATCCTTTGTCTTTCTAAGTAGCAGATGAGAGAAACGAACATCCCGACAACGTATCCAATTAATTGGTGGAGTAGTACAAGCTGGGATTGTCAAACATCCTAACCCTTTGAATGACAATGCTTTTGAAGAGCGGCGGGGGCAGGGAACTCAAGAGATTTACTGGGCTACAAATTCTTGCATGGATCTTAAGTCCAAATGTAATCATTACCGCTGGGAAAGCCTTGATGTTACCAAATCATCTTATTTGGAGCCTTTTAAGTCCTGGCTGGCCGACAGATGCTTTAAGCAGCGTGACAAGTCGCTTCACAATTGGAGGCCGACTTCAAGCTGCACAACCGACAGAGAATCTGCTGTTGGTTTAAACTTTTATCCTCTTCATTCTGTTCGACGCACTTTTCCAACCAATTTAGGGAATATTCCGGTCTTTATTTCTGCTTTTTCTCAAGCAGTTGCAAACCAAGAATCACCCCTGTATGTAAACAGTCCATAATCTTTTTCCTGTATAAAATGAATGCGCTCTATCTCCAAAGTGTGCCATTTAACAGCAGCGGTGTCGCTCCTAGAATTGAATAAGTGCCCTGCGTAATAGAGGCGTCAAATCCAGCGGCTCGGGTGTGGTGACAGAGTGGTGCTGCTGGTTTAACCAAACTGCAACTCCACTAATCTCAGCCACAGCGTTAATCCACAGGTTGATCCTGTCCCCCATCCTTTGAATGCGGCTGCTCGGACTGGGAAAGGCCTGCGCGCCGGTGGAGTCCTGAAACAATCCAAGTTGCTCTAAAGCCTTAAATCCGACGGTGGATTTATTTATTGTGTATAAATACAAAATGAAATGTGTGAAATAAATGAAAGCAAGTCTCATCAGTCTACTCATAGACCCTTATTCTGAAATACCTTTTACACAAGGAATAAACTGCTTTGTTTTATCGGGTTCTCATTAGTTTGGAGATGAAGCGCTCCGCGGCTTCTTTAAAGGAAGTGATTTGCTTTCTTACACTACCCGAGGACAAAGACATCCTCTCTTTCAACTTGGATTATTGCCAGCTCTGCAAACTTTCCAGGCTCATTTCCATCATTTGGAGGTGGCAGAGAGTTTCTCCCGAGCCTTAAGTAACTGTTAAAACACATTTAAACACCGAAGCGAACCGCTCCTTCCCTTTGACCTGGGAGCGTTTTATTTATCCTCCTTCACTGACACTAGAATGTCTAATGAAGAGGGCAAACACAGACTTTCTCGACCTGCCCTGAACAATAAGGGCGCTTCTTCTGATGCCTGCACGACCCGGACCACCCACCCCAGGGCCCCTGTTTGCTGGCGTGCACCGCAGAAAACCCCTGTCCTGACAAGTCACTGCGTTCACGTTTAGTGTCGAGACCCTTTGTTAAACAGGAACACCACAAGTTTAATGGCAAGAATTCAGATGTTTCAGTCAAATCAGCTTGAAAAAATAAATCAGTAAGGTTCAATTCAGTGAAGCAGTGATAGCAAATCAAAAATAAAAATAAAATGTTATT
>NW_023339873.1:2432402-2434930 GCF_004916995.1 Morone saxatilis
TTAAATAAGTCAAACCAATTATATATACCAAAAATGAAATTAACTCAACTTTTAGTCTTTTCGATTAATTATAATGCTTCAATTGTCCAGTTGTGGACACCTGTTAAAGTTTTTGAATCAAAAGAATTAATCAACAACCATTTTCATAGTCAATTTGTCAAATGTGAATATTTGCTTGTTTTCTATGAAAGGAAACTGAAGAGCTGTGGGATTTGGACAGTTGGTTGTATAAAACAAGACATCTGAAGGTGTCACCTTGAGGGGGGAACTTGTGATGGACACGTTTTAAATGTGAATCCATATTAAACATAATCATTAGTTGTCACACAAAGTGGGAAAGACTGAAAAGAGATATTTTATTCCCATTTTCAGCCTGGTGCTCCTCCAATATTCTGCCTCACAGAACAGACACTGTTTTCCTGATATTAGGAGTGGAACCTCAGTGTCCTCTAATGACAGAGCTGCAGTGTTGCTTGCAGGGAAGGCAACGTGCCCTGCTTGTGTATTGGAGCCAGACAAGGAATACACGGACCCATTGTCACAGAGGGTCCTCTTTTCATAGTCATGGCCTGAGAGGAGAAAGAAGCTGAAGGGCTGCTCTCTAATAGCTCTACGGGCCATCGTCCCTAAATGAGGCTCTCACCGAAAGCTTGAAACTCCTCATCAGCACTCATTCATTCAGTATCTGTTGTTTGTCATATGCAAAATAGTGGCTCATGTTTTTCTGGATTAGTTTTTTCCCAAGGTTAAAGTTATAAAATCATGTAAAGATAGATGCATTGGCTGCCTGCTGGTCACACCTTTTGCATGTTAAACTGTGTAATGTATGACACAGGGGAGTATTTAAGTAAAAAGAAAAGTAATTTGGCATGTGTTAGATAGTAAAGATGCATAAAAGTTTAACTTATCTAACTTTAAAAAACATTTAGAAACAAAACAAACAAAATTAAACAAAATTTAGATTCTCATTTCATCTCTCATTTTACATCATAAAAATACTCTGTTACATGTCCTGTTTTTAGGTTTTCACTTAAACGAAAGTACAAAGTATTATAAGTAAAATGTGCCATAGTAAGTAAAATAGTACTCATTATGCAGGTTGACACGTATTAATATCGGATACTGCTGCATTAACATATGGATGACTTTGAGCTCATTTGATCTACTTCATATATTAACTTTTGATAGAAGATTTTAAGAAGTGACTATACCTATACCTGTAAATGTAAATTTACTTAGTTACATTACACCTCTGGATGTAGTTGGTCTCTATAAGTTTCCCAGGAAATATATGAGATTAGTGTCAGGTAGTAAAAGTAGTTCTACATGTCCTAAAAAATCTAAAATCCAATAATCTAAAGAACTAAAGCAGATTTTCTTTTGTATCCTTTGTACTTTTTGCCAAGATGGATGTAAAATAAGTCTTACATTTTCAAAGGTCCTAAAAAGTCTTACATTTAACTTGCTTAAACCTGCACAAACCTTGAAAAAGCACAAGGTTTAACCTCTTCTGCTCTTATCTAAAGCAAATGCAACAGTTTTGAGCTTTGATTCCTCTATAAAAAGTAACTTCATGTGAGGAGTTTTAAAGATCAAAGTCGCGATCTCCAAACGATGCATGCTACAAATATTATTTAAATCTTCTGACTTATGTTGTTCAGAAATAAGAGCGGCAGAGAGTCTGTTCTGTCTCACCTTCCATCTCAGTTCACACATGATTGAATGAAACAAAAGCATGGAGAAACACTGTCATCATCATTATTATTGAGGTGAAAGGGGGATAGTTTTCTCGCCTGCCCGACACATTTAACAGGCACTGTAATCTCGGCCTTTCCTGTCCACGCACATCCATCACTAATGAGTTTATGAAGCCATTTACAGAACGATCCAGAACGGCCTGCCTCTGCCACCTCGCTGCTGGGACTGAGGGCTCATTACCCGGGCCTTGGCCCTCACCTTGACTATGAATGGGAGTCCAGTGAAAGGCCAGGTATGCTCCGTCTGGCTCCAATACACATTCAGGCTCTGCTGTGGGCTGATGTGTGTGTGTGTGGCTTTTCTTCAGCAGCAGGAGGAACCTAGTTTGATGTAAAGGTACAACTGAAAACACCTGCTCTCAAGCTACGAGAAAACTACTCAGATGTTTCAGATTTGCAGCTAGAAAGGTGAAAAAAATCTGCCTAATTATTTATTTAAATAAATGAATAATAGGATTTGTTTGAATAACATCTATTATCACCAACTTAGACAAGAATAATGTAAGTCACAGTTTTCAAATAAATAAGAAATAAATGTATTTACCTTACTTTGTAATTTACCTTAAAAATTCACTAAAGATCCTCCTGTCTGGATGATCCATCATAGTATACTAAAGAAAACACTAAAAACATGTCCGAACATACACACCTGTTTGAAAAAGTCCAACTTTATAACACTTAGTTATGGCTTGATATTAAATTATATTAATATTTCCGTTCATATGGGAGAGTTTGTGACATTGTTTTCAGATCACAAATATACAAAATACA
>NW_023339873.1:2435009-2438974 GCF_004916995.1 Morone saxatilis
CACTGCAACTTCACATATAGGAAAACACAACCAAATAAAGAAACACTGCAAGTAGCCGCAGACAACGGAAACTGTTTGTAAACGTGGACCTTCACTCACTGCAGCTCGGTCCTCGAGCTAAGTGACCGTTAGCATCGACACCAGTGCTGTGAAGTGCTACTGTACGAGCCGCTCTCTCCTCTGGGCTCATAGTGGCCACGTAGGCCACGGGGTCCTCCATACATTCACAGAACTGACCGTCCATGTCATTACCAGCTTTTTCATTTATGTATTTATTTACATGGTACATCAATTTGAATAGACACACATACAACAAGACAAAACATGGAACAATTACAACACTATAGACAACAACAGGGTCAGTGTGAGCAATACGAGTGTCTGTGGGGTATGGAAGAGGAATAAAATAATAATATATATACATATAGTGTTGATATTATGATGCTAATAATTGTATCATGATGTACGAATAAATAAATAAGTAGAAAAACCAATATGGTAGTACAGTACATTAAGCAGTAAAATTCTCCCTTTATTTGTTTTAATTAAAGTTTTTGATATGCACATCATTACCAACTTAATGAGGGATTAACTTTCTCCATCAACGGTATGTGTTGACTGACATGATGCTCCTGTCAGTTCCCGGAGGATGAAGGGATGTGCGTATTCGAGCTGTCTGACACTCCCAACAGGCCACTGCGCCACAGAGCTGAGGAGAGAGGGATACCTGCAGGACAGGCCTGGTTTATACACATACAAATAACTAAACTGATGGAGGCCCTGAGGGGTCAACACACTGCAACTTCACATGTGCAGCAGACTAGTAGCCCAGACAACGGAAACTGTAAGGGACCCTATAAAGTAACTAAGAATTTTTTGTTTTTGTTTGTTTGTGTTTTTAGTATCATCTGGGTAATTGCAGCTAGAAGTGGCTTCTTGGCTTCATGCTTCACCTCCAACGCTGTATCCAGGTCTCTTTATGCATCCATGAGTTCTACATGGTCAACTGTAGATAAACAATCCTATATTCAGGTGATTATACACTAATGTAAACTATGATTATTATATTCAATGTCTGCCAATAGATCCTCCTAAACTGCACACAGTGGACCTTTAAGTCTGTTAATAGTGTATTTTATATAACTGAGACCAAAATCTTTAGGTTTAATGATAAAACATTTAAAGACGTGCAACCCCTGCCTGGCACTTCCTTCACATTCTGCTGTGACTGGAATATTTTTACTTTCAAGTCTTACAGCAGTCAAGCTTGAAGTCTTAATTTTTTTAACTCGAGTCCAAGTCGAATCTACAGCTCCTCTAAAAGCAGCCTATAAATGCAGAGTTTACACCTCGTTAACAGTAAGCAGTTAATATAACTGCAGTGTTATGTACTGTGGCTGCACGTGAGAAATTACACCTTACAGGACCCTAACTTGAAAATAAGAGATCATTTCTGTCCCTGTTTCATTCTTATATCACGTTAACCTTTCAGCTCTCTCTCTGTGTAAAATGGGCTTAATTAACACACAACCAGCTAAAGGGTTAAATGTGAAATTAGCTGACTAATTCCAGCACTGATTCTGCCTCTTTTGCGTGTCACTATGCAGATTCTGTGTGTTTTTCATTTAAATGTGTGGCAGGAGGGTGGACCTCCACTCACCGCAGCTCGGCCCTCGAGCTAAGTGACCATTAGCTAAGTGACAATCGACACCAATGCTGTGAAGTGCTACTGTACGAGCCGCGCTCTCCTCCGGGCTCATAGTAGGCCACACTGGGTCCTCCATACACTCACAGAAAATGACCGTTCATATCATTACAAACTTAATGAGGGATTAACTTTCTCCCTGAACGGTATCTGTTGACTGACATGACGGCCCCGTCCCGGGAATGAAGGATGTGCGTATTCGAGCTGTCTGACACTCCCAACAGGCCACTGCGCCACAGAGCTGAGGAGAGAGGGATACCTTCAGGACAGACCTGGTTTATACACATACAAATAACTCAACCAGGTCTTTTTTGGCATCAGAATAGCTTTAATTCGGTACCAAGAGTTCTTATAGGAAATAAAGGTTCAGTAGAGTGCAGACAGGCAGACTGAACAATAAAAGTATTTGAATCATTTGATTTGCTAACTTTTCTAGCCATAATTGTTGATCCGTCTGTGTTGATTTGATAGATTTTTATAAATTTTTGTACAGACATTAAAGGTTTCTAGACGAAGAATCCTAATAAGCTTTGACTTTTTATTATTTTTATTTATTTATACCAGCTAAACTTCAGCAGGTTAGCATGTTGACTTTTTAGCTCAAATCACAGGAATTTCCCATTAGTCCGAAACCCCCAAAAAGTCCAAAATACACACTCTCCCTGCAGTTTTTTGCCCTTATGTTTTTAATGTTGTGAAACACTCGCAGTTTGGTTAAGTTAACAAAACTGCTTGGTTAGGTTTAGGAAAATGTCATGGTTTAAGTACATTAAGTTAATTGATGTAAGTGACGTAAGTTAGATGCATTATGTAAGTTATAGCAGGTTGGTATTTTCTGAGCAATGGGCTTTCAGTCCAATGCAACAGTTTCCGGACTATTGGCGTCTTGGAATAATGGGCTGTCCTAACAGTGGCATAGCATCCAAAGCACAGCTGTGTCTAAGTAGCAGAGCTGGTTGTGGATTAGTGGAAGTACAGTTAGGGTTGTACAGTAAATCCTATATTTAGAGTCAGATACAGGAAAACCAAAAGAACTACACACGGATCATAGCTCTGAAAAACTTTATTAGATGGAACAATCAACGTTTCAATTGCTTTGCCAGGTGAAGAGTTAGTGGAGTCAATATGTTGCCTGTTAAAGGACTAGTTCAATATTTTAGGAAATACGCTGTTTTTTGAGTTAGATGAGAAGATCGATATTACTCTCATGTCTGTATGAAGAAATATGTTATAATTCGGCTTCACCAAACATTTTTTTTAATTATTTGTTTATTTGTATTATCATATGAACTGATAATAAACTAACCATCTGCCTCTAACTGCAGATTTGTGCTGCTCTGTGAGCCGCTCTGCAACATCCAGACAATAATTTGATGAAGCTTCTTCTTCGATTCTTATTTGTTGAGCTGTCCTCACGCCTCACTGTAATTAGCTCAGCTGTTTCAGAGCAACGGTATTTATTAATCACCACATCCTCCGGTCTGCATTCACCTTCACTTTGTGCTGCTGCACCTACATGAACCCAAACAGCAGGTGCGCTGGGAGACGCCCACTCAGTCTGTGCACCCGACTGCTCTGCACCGTCAGTGTGCCTGATTACAATAGAGCCTTTTGTTTTAAAGCTCCTTTTTTGTCAGTTTATCAGCTGTAATCCAACAAAATATTAGTATATTAGCAGACTCTCATACATTGTGATGTTTGTGTTGATGTTGGACTTTTCTTTGCAGCAGCCGAAACTGAACAAACAGCTGTAGCTTCATGTTTATCATACAGATAAGAGAGTGGTATCTATGTTCTCGGGTGCATTGTCACAAAATGTGGCACTCTTCCTTTAAGTCAAATAAAGTTTGGTATAATTCAGTCGCAAATACTCTTTCCAGTTAGTGGAAGTTTCCTTTACAGTTATTTTTCTCATAAACTTTAGCATTTATTTATTTTGTTCCATTTCTCTGCTGTGGACACATATGAACATTTTTAGGACACAGAATTAATGGTTTGATTCTGAAGCTTCTGCTGGAGTTCATTTTTACCTATAGTAGGTTCACTGTCATACCCCGAACCATCAGTATTAAAAACAGGGTTTGGCTGGTGGAGCCAGCAGGATTTCATTAATCATTTTGTATAAAGTTTAAACTTCCTCACGTGGTAAATATCTCATTTTTAAACTCTTTTACTGCTGTAGTGAACATGGCCATCAGTTTGTTTTAAAGGGGCCCCTTCCCAGGTGCTTGGAGAGCTCTGTGTAGACCCCCCCCCCCCC
>NW_023339873.1:2439074-2444002 GCF_004916995.1 Morone saxatilis
CCCCCCCATCCCTCTTTAATGGAGGTGAGAATTGGCGGGTTGGACTTTAACACTTGACCTCTGTTTACACTTCCTGTGGGTGTCAGGGCTTGTCCATAAAGCGCTGCTTGCGGGGCTGTGCTGCATTGAAAGGAGACAGAGAGCGGCCGAGCACCCCGGCGCTCCGAGCTGAATGCACTGCTGCTCCTGGGCTGTGATTATTAGGACAGGCCATTTCCTCTCTTCACATTCTCTGTTTGCTTATATTACTGCCACACTTCCTCGACCCCCCACACACACCTCCTCAGGCCTTTTATAGGAAAATGATGACAAACCTGCATATTCAACCTGACTGTTGTTCTCAGCTTCAGTCTGGTTTGTAATGAGGATTTAATGGCTGTTCAACAGAAAATGCAGTTTCCTTTGGATGAGGATGACTCTGATTATTTTTGTTATTAACTGACTAATCGTTTGGTCTGTAAAGGCCATACAACTTAAAAATGACAAGAGAGCTAAAGATGGCATTTTCAACAACAGGCCAAAACTAAAGATATTCAGTGTAAGACCATCAGAAAGTCTAGAAACATCAAATGTTCACTCTGCTTTTTGAAAATAAAAAAGTCTCGGCTCTATTTCTTTGTAATATTTGCCTGACAAATCATCTTATCGATATTGAAAATCAGTTTAAAAAACACAAAGTTACAGTTAAGTTTACTCGTTTTTAGTGAATGTGCAGACTCTGTGTTAGTACCTGGTGAACACTTGCAGCTTGTATACACAGTGAGGTTGCACCTTCACTCAATTTAACTTTCTCCACATAACAACGTAATTCAGTTTGTAGCAGTTAAGACATGTCTGAACATTGCTCCGGCACAAGTAAGCAAATTATGTAAGACAGAGGGCTGTAAAAGGCAATTAACATCTAAATATATGACAAATGATATGATAGTTATTACAGTAATTAGGAAATGTAGGACTGCAGCAGATGTAGCAAATACAGAATATTAATAGTTTATAATAAGCTATTCTTTCAACAATCAGTTTATCTTCACTCTAACATATCGGCTTAGTCAAAAGAAAAGAACGTGTCTCCACATTTTGTTTTTGATATATAATTAAATGTTCTACTTCTTAGGCTGATAAAAACCCATTTCATTATTTAAATGCATCGTGATGAATGAAAATATGATTAAATAATCAGAGATATGTATATTAAACACTCTACATGTAACAGAGTATAAAGTCATATTTAAAGTGCTTAACTTTATGGATGGTTTTATACGTGTTATTTTACTTTAAAGACACCTGCAGGCCTCTCTGCTGCAGGTGGTGGAAGATTATTCAACAGTGAAGAGGAATCTGGAATCTCACACTTATAGAATATAATACTGTTTCTGTATAATGTTGCTGTATAAAAACAAAGGGACAGAAATGTAATGATGTGCTGCTGGAGAGCACAACTTCAGCCTCTAATATCATTCTTCTGGGTTGCCTGCATGGACTGATCAGTTATTGATAAGCTAGTATGAATATCGTGTAAAGGCTTCTTTCTGGTCACCTGGAATCAACAGTAGAGGCTTGAAGATGTTGTTCTTGTTGGAACATGTTACCACAAAGTGTCTGAGGTTGTTTTTTGTTTATCTGTCTCTCAAAGGCGACATATTACATCAGTTTAGGAATTAGACCGACCTCTGTCTGCAATATGCTTTCTGTGATGATATAATACACATTTTATTTAAAGGCCCAAAAAGTAATCATGTAGAACACATGAGTTACAGAAGAGAAAAGTTTGACTTGGGTAAAAAATAAGAAGTTTCTCAGCAGAATAATAAACTCCAAAATCAACAATGTGTTTATCCATCTCTCAGTATCTGATTAGTTCTTACTGAGTACATAAATCGTTAAAAAGACTGCTTACAAATAATATAGTTTCATTAACAAAAAAGCTTAATTATTTACTAAAGCAGCCGAGCACTGTTAATCAAAAGTTACTCAAACAGGAGTGAACGGTGCATTTGTTGGGGACTATTTTCAGCAGCGGATTAATACACATTTGGTGCTCTAGTGAGTGATATTGCCAGCAGCAGCAGGATGAGATGGTGTCTGTGGGATTGAATAAAAAGGCACTACAGTGTGTGTGTGTTCATGGTAATGAAGTGCACCAGTGTGGCTCAGTGAGCTGTTTTTAATCGTTGTTAGACGACAGTGAAGCTCTACGGCACAGGGGAATGAGATAAATCAGACTGAAGATACGCAGACTGGGAACAGTCCATCCTAGTTTTTGTTATTGTGGTGTTTAAAATGAACATCAGAATTCCTGATAATTCATTGTAGTGGTGGTCCGTAACATTAGTTTACATTTGGATTTGGTTTTGCAGGCATTTTTTGGGTTCTTCAAAGCAGCTTTTCTAAAAAACTGCGATGCATCTTGCGATGTTTTTGGGGGTTTTGCAACGAAACTGCTCTACAAAGTTACATTTGCAAAAAGGTTTTTTGTATAATTCATTAAAAATCAAATGAGAATTAAATTGCATGTATAATTTGGTAACGTGTAGCTCAACATTTTGCGTGGGCGACTGCTATGACTGGGGAAACTTGTGGGACACTACAATGGTTGGTCAAATAAGGACAGAATTGCAAGGTTGTGTAGAATTCACAGGGATTGGTTAAATATGCGTTAATTGTTTCCTGAAGGACTGTTTAAGGATTTTTCTAAACAGTGTACAGTATGTAATTGAAAATGTAGTTTTCTGCTACTTTTCTACATGTTTGATTCTACCACTTTCCTTTGCACAGACCCCAGATAGAGGCCCCATTTCAGCCTCTGTGGAGATGTAGCTTCAGGTTTACAGTCATCCCACCTTGCTTGTAGTCTATTGTGTCTGTCCGTGTAAGTTTGAGCTGAACAGAAGACAATCAGAGCCTCCAGCAGCAGATCAAAGCGGCGGTCTCCGTGGAGAAACGCCAAACAAAGACAGATATGTTGACTGTGTGGACTGTGATGTGGAGGCTGAGTGTTGGGAGCAATAATCAGCGCAGACAGCCCGCCTAAAGGAGCGTTACACCTCACTTCCCCGTCTTTTAACTTATGCAAAGAGTGAGGGACACTGTGGCTAATTTAGTGTTTTTACAAGAGCTGACTGAACACTTCAAACAAGACCACACACAGGCTGACAGGTAGACACCACATCTGCTGAACATCTGCTGACATCTGGTGGGCGAAAGAGGTACTGGTGGAGAGACATCTCAGCAAGCATCAGTTCATGTTAAGTCTGGATCCAGCAGTGGTGGAAGGAAGCACTCAGACCTTTTACTTAAGTATTAATCCCACAGTGTAGAAATACTCATTCAAAATCTTACTTAAATAAACGTATATTAGCATTAAAATGTACTTAAAGTACCAACAGTATGTACTCATTATCCATTTCAGAATACTTTATATCACTGATTATAATTAGTGGAGCATTAATGTTGTACATCATCAGTGTCGCAGCCGGTAAAGGTGGAGCTAATTTCGGCTGCTTTATTTAATGACGAGTATCTTAATCCATAATAGTTTATTTATATTTTATATTAATAATGTAAATCTGCAGTATAATCTAGCAAAAGTAAAGTAGCAGAAAACTCGAATATCAGAAATACTTTAATAATCCCAGGGGGAAATTACTAATTACTAATACAGTGTAAACAGCAAAAAATTGGGTTTGAATGAAAATAAACATATTTTAATTGACCAAAATACTTATCAAAATCAGCAATTACAAACATCTATAACAATAAAACAAAAGAATATTTATGTACAATATATGTAAGTGAACAGTGAAAAATAAGGACCAATAGAATAAGACATACATATAAATATAAGCAAATATACAAATAAATATACACACACATTTGGTTACGCTCTAACATTCTCAAAGATTTTGGATTAAAGAAAAACGAGATATCAGCCGATGTTTCTGGGACAAACTGGAGTGAAATGAAGAACACAGCTGAATAGACCTTTTTATCTGCAGTCACTAATAACGTTGTTAATTGCCAGAATGGAGACTTCATTAATGATCATTAATTGTTATTAATTACACCTGTCAGAATGTGTGCTGTGAAAAAGATCAGATTAATTATCTGATGCTAACAGTTTATAAAGATTGAGGTCAGGAAAGAAATAAAGTACAATATGGACAAACAGGGAACACGAGCAAACACATCAATCAAATACAAAATAGTTTATTTATGAACTTTGTGTTTTTCATTTTCCATTTAACACAAACCAACGAGAACAGTCCAATAGTTGCTCTGTTTTTTCTCTACTGACTCTCCTTTAAAGGTGTAGAATTTATATATTTATAGTTTTATTGTAACATTTATTCTGATATCCTGGATATGCTGATTACAGTCTTTTGCTTTAAGTCCATGTGTCCAGTGTCGGGTCCAGACTGCTCTGCTGTCTGCTGCAGTGTCGTTCTTAATACAACCACCAGACGGCGCCAAAAGGATGGAATTATTTCTAACCTTACATGTGGTTTTAAAACCACCGAGCCCAGGGGCCAGACAATATCAGTACTGTAAAATGTTGTTACATCTATATTTTTATTTTAGAGCAATAGTTTTGTTTTCTAGCAAAACTGCAAAATAGGACAATAAAAACTGGGTTCAAAGAGAAAAAAAATAAACACCTGACTACATAAATGTCACAGCATATAAGACACTATATTTGTTTTATTATTTTTTATTCTGTTATTGTCTCATACGTATTACTTCTTCCTATGTAGAAATTGTGTTAACTTTTCCAAGAACCAGTTGGTTTGGTTATTTACTCAAACTAAAATGTGGTCATTTTGGTGGAAGAAGTAGTCAGATCCTTTCAACTAAAAGTAAAGTAAATATTCACAACTGGTGCTAATGAATCTGACTTTATCTTACCGTGTTCATTTGGATGTAATTATATT
>NW_023339873.1:2444013-2453284 GCF_004916995.1 Morone saxatilis
ATTCAATAACACTGAGTAAATTTTCCAGAATTGTGTTTTTATTCCTTTTAAACATTTGTTTATCCCTCGTTATGAGGTAAAAAAAACCTGCAGGAGACAAGAGAAGCACCAACACTACCCCCATGTGGTCATTATACAAAACAACATTAAGATGCCTTCCTGTCACATATTTTGTTCATCATATCAGTGCATACCTAAAAGCTTAAAAGTTTGCACAATCTTCTTAATTATGAATATATTATATTTATAGTTTATATATTTCTATTTCCACACTTCAAATGTTTAAAACTGTATATTGTAAAGTGGTGGAAACACTAATACCATACTGGGAAAATACTCCACTACAATAAAAGTCCTGTATTGAAAACCTTAAGAAGAAGAAAGAAGAAGAAGATAATACTTTATTGATCCCCTAGGGGGAAATTGTTGTTTTTCACTCTTTTTGTATCTATACACCACACTACAAGCTGTAAATGCACACTTCATGACAAATGTGGACATGCAAAGGAGGAGGAGAAGAAAGTCAAAGAAGTTAGAATAGGGGTCTAAATGAGCGTTACCCCAGCGACACTCACGACCAGCTGGTATAAGGAGGGTACCCCGGTGGAGGGGGAGCGGCGAGTGCGGGGTTTATCATTCAGTTTTTTAACTCTCATGCGTGGTTAAATGTCGCAGACTTCTTTACACCCCTTTGCCCTCCTGGCGCTGCTTTCTTGTTTTGCTTTGCTCCAACGGGCACTCGGCAGTGGCACAGGAGGTGAAGACTGGCACCCTCTCCAAAGTAAAAAGTATTATCATCAAAATGTACTTAAAGTATCTAAAGTAAAAGTTCTCATTGTGCTGTTTTACTGTTGTATATGGTGTATTTGGATGAATGTGGCTGATTGTTTAAGGTTGAACACATTTAAACAACTTTAATCTACAGCAATGCATCATATTCAATAAGTTCATCATATGTTTGTAGCGTGAGCTTTACATAAAAACAACCCTGTTCTCAGCCTTGTGAATGAACACATTGTCCAGATAAAGAAGCAGGAGAATTTTCTCAACCCATAAAGGACATTATAAACATTTCCTCCTTCAGTTTAAAATCTAAAGCTGTCAGACAAATGTAATGGAGTAAAAGTAAAGTTACATAAAATGCAAATCCTCATCATAAAAAAAACAGACTATGTTAAAATTTGTCAAATAACTGCACATAATTATATTTATGTGGGCCAACTCTGCTTTAAAAAACTTAAATAAACTAAAAACAATCTAATAAATAATCTCATGTTTCCACCAGATATTCTGATGCCCTTGAAAACAGCAGACAGGAAAAAAGTAGCCGCTGTTGCCACCATTGTTGTAGTTCTTAGTTTGTTGTAGTCCTTTCTTTTTTTAATCGTACCCAACCTGCAGTACTACACTTTACCAACAGGTGTTGCCATGCTCTCAGTAAACCATTATTCACGCTCTTTCTATTGCAGCTGCTATCACATACAGCATGATGTGTGGATTGTACAGAGTCTGTCATCTGGAAGAATTAGTGCTGAATATATGGAGATAAAATATATTAATTTCTATTTTTCTTCAAATTAACCACAGTTCCACCTCTTGTTTGTACGAATTTGGGGGGAAATTATTAATTTCACGTTAAATAATTACTGTAATTAACAGCCTCAGTGAAGAAAATGTATAAAATGTTCCTTAAGGGCTTAAAAAAGTGTTTGAGGATGATGAATAATTTATTTTGCAGGACACACATGCATACCAGAACATAAAGAACAACACAAAACAATCCTTACACATACAAAACTTCCCTTTTAAAAAGGTAGTTTGTTATGTTCAAGGAACTTAAGTCGTTGTTGTTGATCTGATTTAAAGACAGTAAAAGGACAGTGAGGAGGTGCAGTATTTATGGCAGGAGGTGCACTGAGGTCTCACTGTGAAATACATAACGATGAGGTTCTATTATAATTAACTAAACAAGTGCAGTCTTTAAAGCCTGCAGGAAATGTCCACTGACCTCAAACGCTCCGCTGTGGCGCTCTTTTACAAATTGGCTATAAAGCATAAAATTACACTTGAGTGTCTCTCTCAACAGGATGTTTAACCCCTGCAGGAAAGAACGACATCACGGCCAATTAATCCGGCATTAATAAAGAATCCGTCATTTGGGGACGTTATAGTGAAGTGCTGCTAATTGTTGAGTTTATGAACATTTAATAACGTTACCTTTGATACTCGTTGAACTTATTAACTTTTAATCCCTGACCTCATCCATGATTAATAACTCTCTGTCTGATCCTTTTTCAAATGAGGCCCCGGCTCTGCCTCTGACAGATGGACAGCCCAACTGCTGCCAACTGCTTTCCATGCAATATGCAAGATGTATGTAACACACACACATTAACACACACTAACACACGCACACACGCGTGCCCATCACTCTTATTAGTAGTCTGACAAAGCGGGGAGTCTCACTGCAGCATAAAGGGCTTATTTCTGGACAGGAAATCAGACTCTTCTATTAGTTCATCAGCAAGACGGAGACACAGGAATCATTAGCATGAGAAAGGCAGGCAGGTCTAATAGAGTGAGAGCGAGTGTGTATGTGAGACATTAAACTGTATCCCTGAAGAGCAAACAGCAAGATAAATATGAAATATTGTGTAGATTACTTTCAGAGAAACAGGCAAAGACTCAGTTCTTGTTTTCAATTAAAACTTTAGATTAGAAGCTTTCTATAAAGTCTGAGATCCTTTCTTTATTGCAAGAGTTTCCTGAACTGGCACAGCCTGTTTCTGTAATGTATTCTTTATTTTAATATTATTATTTCTTCCTGTAACCGTGTTTCTTTACATATTTATTAATTGGAATAAGCCTTTCTCTGAGGTGGGGCGAGGGTTGGCTTTAATGTCCATTCTTCTTCTTATTATTATTACTCTTATTATTCTTTTATTTCTTACACACTCATTTAACTTGTTATGTCTGAGCTGTTTTGTTCTATGTTGTATGAAAAGATGCAGTAAATATATTCTTTAAAAAGAAACTTAAGTTTAATGTCAGTGGAATTTTGTGATTTGTTATAATTCGTTAGATTATTTTAAATATATATATGAAAATAAAATGTTTTTTTGTCACTGTATGACCAAATAAACTGTTCTACCAGGTAGATTAAAGACACAAATGTTTGACAAAAGGTTTAATTAAACATATTAATAATAACATAACCAATTCACATTAACGCCAAAATGAACAACAAAATAAAGTTTAACCATCTAATCAGAAGTAAAAGTGCACATAAAGATATATAAAGATGTACAAAATAAACAATAAACTGATGAAATAAAGTGAAAGAATGGATGAAACTGAGATGTGTACAAAATAAACAAAACTTTATTCATGATATATATAGTATAAACAAACAAGTATGTGCTGTCGAATGGTCTGTTGATGTTATTGACAGAATTAACTGTAAGAAGATACGTAATGTAAACTGTAAAAGAAACAATGTGCACAGCTGAATAAAGTCAGACGGGACATATTGTCTCTTTTACACTTTCATTCTTATTTACCAAAAACAGTGAGCAGATATAAGATAGAAATAGTGTTTTTTTTAACTGTATTAAACATTTTATATACGTTTATACTTTTTGTTGCTTTCCATCAACGGCCATTAGACAGGGCTGAAAGCTCTGGAAGAAATCTAGTAAGAGGACCTTGAGTTGAAAATTAAACACTTTGTTCATGTTTGTTCATTTATCACTCAGTATGTTAATTAGTTAGCAGTTACAGACACTTTAAAGGAGTTATAATAGTTGACAGATGCATTAAATACATAAAATGTATAATGTGTTTATATGCTGCTTATAAATGCTGAATTAAGAGAGTTTGTTGTATTGTTTTAGTGTATAAAATGTACATATCAGTAATTTGCCTTAAAGATATATTGAAACCTCAACAGTAAACATATAGATGCACATAAACATACTGTACGTCTCCCTCATTGTAACTTGACTTAAATGTTCCTGTATTAACTTATAATGACATAATAATGTGTTCATTTGCTGCTCAGAAATGCTGAATTAGGGGAATAAAGTACGGGGAGTTTGTTTTAAACATACGTCTCCCTCTTTGTAACTTGAATAAATGTTTGAGGAGCTCCTGATCGTAAAGTGTAACTGTGGCTGATGATGGTGTTTGGGGCCCCAGCACACAGCCTGCATAGATTAAGATCAGCTAATTAAAGGCTCTAACAGTCGGGTGTATTCACACACAAATTCTCTCATTGAGGCTGTGTGTTTTTTTCAGTTTGGAGCAGGAATCAACAGACAGACACTTAACAAGCTGCTCAACACAAACGGACCGAACCCCGTCTCACATTTGTAAATGTGCAGCAGAGTGAGCCGGGTGGAGACTCTTCTATGAACGTTTGATAAGAGAGAAGATGTCCTCTGAAACGACGACATAACAACTCAACCACTGAGGAAAGTTGTTTTATGTGTGTGTTTTAAATCTGATACTGTTGCTCCTAAATGGATCAAAAGTGTTGTCTAATTCATTTAAAAGCTGGAAAGCTCCCTGATTTAGCAAATAATGGTCAAATATATGTCATTTATGTAGCGTAAAATAACATATTTGCCTGAAAAGAGACATGGCTTATAGAGATATATTCAGTTTTACTGAAGAAAAAGTACTAATACAATGTAAAAGTACTCATGGAGAGAAATGTCCCCTGTTAAATGTTATATATATATCAAGTGTAGAAAAATATAAATAAACAAACAAAAATAGAGACAATAAAAAGCAATAAAAAGGAGCCATTATATACAAATAGAAAGAGTGAGAGAATGTGTACAAAATGGCTGGATACTTAAACAAATGAGCTGTGTGCAGTGGGACAGAATGATAGTGTCAAATAAGAAAATACAAACAGTCATACAAGAAGTTACATAAAAAGCCTAAAATCTGCAAAATTATGATTGAATTCAGATATTGTCTGATTTAAGAACAAGTAAAGAAGAAAGCAACATTAACGTCAGCTTGTGATACAGTTTTCGATTCCTGATCAAGAAAACAAGATACTCAGCTATCTTTTTATTGCTTCTGAATTGTCGTCATATCATATTAAAATATACTCAAAGACTTGTCAGGATGTATCACTGCACTCTATATGCACTCTATAAACCTCCTCCTCCTCCTCCTCCTTCCTCTCTTTAACCGCCACATACATCCAGCACAGCCTCCCGTCTTCGTCCCCTCCTCATCTTTTGTCTGTCTTTCCCTCCAGAATTCCTGGCCAGAGGCTCGAGTCTTCTCCCTCTGTGTTGCTGTCCATCTGTTGGCTGCCGGGGCCTCCTCCACGAGCAGATGTGTACTCCTTCTCCCTCGACCTGAGCCCCGGAGGTGTGGGGGTGGTGGTGGTGGTGGTGGTGGCTGACCAGTGGAGGGGTGACCTATACCAAGGGAGAGTCTGCATTGACACTAGTGTAGACAATAAGGGGGAACAATGGTATGGATGAACACCAGGGAGGCGGTCGGGGGAAGCAGTGGCTGACTGACCGTCTCCATGCAAAGGCTTCGTATTCCTTCAGCCCTCTGTGAAAGAATGTGGAGATAGACTAGGAAACGTTTGTGTGGTTACTTATTAAAGATCATGATACAACCTCATCACAGCAGGAATCATCGCTTAGAGAGAAAATGATCATTTATGGTCATTGTCTGTATGTTGACATTTAAAAATGTTAACTGGATCCATCCATAAGTCAAATGTCCCTAAAAGAGGTTAGTTAAGTAATATTTTTAGTTTCAATCATCTAAATTTTGACCCGTTTACACAAGAAACAATCAAATCTTTGATGACAACCAGGATAAATCAGAAGACTTTTTAAAAGAGACCTTATAACGGTACATTAGGGGCAGTAAACGTTGCACTGGTGGCCCATATCCTCCTTTAGTTTCCAATACTGACAAGAAACAGTGTTTCTGCATGGGCTCAGTTTACACATCCTTATCTTAAATTACCTCTTATCTGAAAAGTCTGCTGGCGGGGAACCAGAAATCCTGTGATAAGGCATTTATGCTAATAGAAAAGCAAAACACTGGGACTGTGTTTTAAGGTAGTTTTTTCATTGTAGTTACAGAATTAGTTTGGTATTTAGAAAATACGATCATTCTCCTTCTTGCTGAGGGTTAGATGAGAAGATTGATACTACGTGCCAGCCGGTGATTAGCTTAGCCTAGCATAAAGACAAGTAACAGGGGGGAAAAAAGCCTAACAACACTTCTTAATGTTCCAAATTGACACATATTAAATTTTCTTTCATTTGTACACAAACAGAAATGTAAAACCAGTAAATTATGTTTTTTAAGGGAGATTGGGTGCCAGACCTAGCAAGAAATATTCCAGCATTTAACTAAAATGACAACATTCCAGTTTTCACATTTGTGTACAGATTAAGCAAATAAGATATAATATGTTAATTAGTAAATCTAGTGGTGCTGGTAAGTGTATTTTTAACCTTGAAAAGAGGCTGTTTCCCATTGCTGCATTGCTTAGCTAATCACCTGCTAGCTGCCGCTGCCTCTTTATCGTACAGACATGAGAGTGGTTCTTCTTTATCATCTAACACCACCAATGCACCAAAATGTCAAATTATTCCTTAAACTAGAATGGAAATCTATCTTTAATAGGTTTTGCCTCGAGTGTTTTTAGTCTCATATTAGCAAAAATTCACTATCACAGGATGTCTGGTTTCCTGCCAGCAGACTTCACAGATAAAAGATTTTTCCCGATAAGCATTTGCAGATAAAACATTGTAAACGTAGATTTTAACCCAGGTTAACTGTTTCACTTTGCCTCCATCCATCACCAGCTAGTTACAGCTTCATTTTAACTTTAGGCGAGTGGTATCAGTAACTAAATACAATGTACTGCCAGGTGGAGGGGGAATAAAGATTATCTCCCTGCACGAATCGTGATGAAAATGTTGATACTAAAACTGTGAAATTGCAAGTGGTTTTTTTTTAGTTAGTCAGCCCCTGTATAACCTGATATATATAATAGTCAGAGTAACGTCCTCCTGTGGCAGAACAAAGGTCATAAATAGCTGTGAAAACCCATCATTACAACGCTGCAGCGGAATGAAGTTCTGAGACATTTTTCTTGCGAGCAGCCTGCGATGTTAATTAGCTGCAGGGTGGTGTCATCAGTTTGTGGTGGTAAACTGTCTCCTCTGTCAGTGTGACAATCTGGGATGCTTCATAGCTGCCACCGAGTCTGCGTTAATGACCTGTTTGAACTAGTGTCAATGTTAATGCTGCTGCAGGAATACATTTCCAGATAAGACAGATGCAAATGTGCAAGTAAGTGTCCAATCAGCCGCTCGTTGAATCCTTCCTTCATCAGTACCCTGCACTCGGGGTCTGTCAGCTGTCCAGTATTTCTATTTTATGCTTGTTTATAACTTATACTGCACTACAGCTTGTGTGGTATACTTACTAGTTACTTTGCTGATTAGGATTTTACAGTCAGTGTACAAACTATAATGAATAGTTGGAGATTAAACTGCCCAACAGAACATACAGTAGTAAGACTACCTGCTTTCATGTTATTTAACAGTAATAATAATCAATATATATAATATATAACACTGACAGGAGTCCTTCTGCAACATACATATCTTACTTTTGATCATTTAAGTACATTTGATGATAATACTTCTTTCTTTTGTACTTAATTAATCATTTTAATGCATGACTTTTACTTGTAATGGAGTACTTTTAATAAAGGGTTTGATTAATTCTTCCTACACAAGAAGAGCTACAGAAACTGCATCTTATTGCACTTTTAATCTATTTGCTGGGCTACTGTCTTCTTCTACTAGTGCCTCTGTGCCTGAATTTTAGCAGTGTTGCTGTTTTTTTATCGAGGACATTTTGAGTGCTGTTTGCTTAGCATTAAGCTGTCTTCATGTTTACACAGACACAGTTGTTGTGGATTTAGTTATTTCAAAACTTTGCATAAACCTAGGAAAAAATGACCTCAGCAGCTCAACATGCACACCAGAGGTGGCAGTACTCAATAAGAACTAAGGGTACTCATGCAGGCAAAAATCAGAAGTGCAGGTATTCACTACTGGTGAGTATTGTCCCATTTCAGGCACTGGAGGGCGTATAATATATAATAAGTCTCTATCTTAAAATAGCATCAACTTCTGAGAGAAGAATGGAGAATTGAAGTCACACGACGGTCCAAAAAAAAACCCTTCAGAGGTTTTCTATACTGACGAGACACTGGATACTTGTCATTTATTACAAGAAAATTTTTTTAGAAAAACAGCTTCTGTATTCAAACTCCATTTGTCATTCACAAAGATCACCTTGAGAACGGTGCTTCACACCTACATAATACTGGAGACCTGTAGTGTTTATGTATGTGTGTGGGTGTTCTCCCTCCCTCGTAGCTCTACACCCTCTCTACCAACAGCTGCAGGCAGAGGCCATTGGTGAGAGTCCCAGGTACAACAATCCAACACAACAAACAGCCAACACACTGTTTGACTAAGAGAGTCACATTATGAGATAAATAGAGATTAGATTGGGTTTAACAATAATACACTGCAGTAATAAACTTGATCCATTTTTTATAGCAGCATTCACTAACGTTATAAAGGTTATATTGATTCTAGCTCACTGCCTGCAGGTTGTTGGAAAGCTTTAGATTTATTGGTTTCTCTCATTTTGAAGGACAACACCGGTTTGTTTGCAAGTTCTTGCTCTTAAACAACTTTCTTGCTGACAATGTTTTTTGAATGCATGTCCTACAGTTTTATATTTTTCACATAGGTTTTTTGTTCCAGGTCTCCATTCATTTCTTTAACTTCTGAAAATCAACCGAGTGCTGAAACTTCCTGCATTAATTCTGTTCTTTATTATTATAATGTAGTTAAAGGCAGATTAAAGTCTGCTCTTGATTTTCTCATAGCAATAATTTAACTTTGACTTAACTTTTTATTGTCTTTATAGTATGTTTTCATATGTTATTGTCAAGTTATGCTCTATGACAGCTGTACTTGCTTTCATCTTTATTCATATACACTTTTCTCCTCCTATTTTTATTGTTATGCATATTCCTCGACGTGAAAACCTACTTGGCAATAAAGCTGATTCAGATTTCTTTTTTTATTTAAATGTGAATGCTTGTTTTGTTTTTGATGGTAATATTATTAGCTTTGGTACATAAACAGTTTGTGAATCGTGCCCACTTGTTATTTTTGGTGTGTTG
>NW_023339873.1:2453384-2463771 GCF_004916995.1 Morone saxatilis
TTTTTTGTGATATTGGGGCTTTTGGTTTTTTCCCCATACACAACGTCCGCAGTTGGAGAAACTGCTTGATTTTTCAAACGTTTGGTGATGACATGAGTGGCCAGAAGTGGTTGGTTATGGGATTTATGTTGCGTCCGTGATTGCTATGAATTATACCTGCTTGCCCAATCCAGGATCGGTCACGGGTTGTTTATGCGTAGCTAGCGTGGGTTGGGCCTTCTGAATTTTGTTTCGCCCCCTCTGTGCAACAGGACCTTGTTTATTACCCTGGTTCCAGGTGTTTTGTATCACCTTGTCAGTCTGGTCTGCCAGGAGCTGCCCACTAGGTTTGTTGGGGTGTGGGTGTGTAACTGCCCACTCCCCGTCTTGCAATACAGGAATGTGTGTGTTGTGTATGTAGTTAAGGCACCGGTGCTGCAGCAAGAGGGCCACCTCCAGAGTCGGCTCAGAGAGGGAGAATTGAAAAAACGAGGAACTGCTCCTTGGTGTAGAAAAACCTGTGTCCCCGCCGCATGCAGGATAGACCAAACAAAAACGGCACACGTGCTTATTCTTAGCGTTCCAATTGTGGAAAAAGTTCCCAAGTTTTTGCCCCTTTTGACTGAACCTGCAACAACTCTGGATCTGGAACTTAGAAGTGCCTTAAATCTGGAACAATGGACTGATATGATATAGGTTGAGCTTGCAACAAACGATTAATTTTCATCATCATTTGAACTGTTAATTCTTTCTCCCAACTACAAAACATTTATATAATTATTGAAAAATAGCTTATTACCTTTTTGTGTTTGCATGCTGACAAATTTTGCTTATTTAAGGTTTATTACGCTGTGTGTTTGTTTTTCCACCAACAGACCAAAAGCTTTCTGCCTTTTTTTACTAATCAATTTTTTTTTTTTTGTTGGTTTTTTATATCTCTGGGTTGTTGTGTTGTAGTTTTGAGAGATATATAGGAAATATATTTTAGAATTATATACTGTGGTAATCTCCCAGTGTGATGAGTCTGTGAGCTAAGAGACTTTTGTTTGAGTGGACCATTTTTTAGGCTTTATTATATTCTAAGGTGGTTCAATCAAGTAAAAGAGGTTTCCTTTGGGGCTGTGTTCTCTACTATGCATGTCACTTTGGCCTGTTATTCTAATATTTTCCTAACTTTATCTATAGAGGACTACTCAATTAGAAGTGGAGTTTTCAGTCATTATTGATTAATCTGGTTGCTCTTTTTTTCACTGATCTAGGTTGTAGTGTTTGTTTTGTATAATCTTAATTGATTTATTCATTTTTAACCACGAATGTTTTAAATTTGCATATCATTATTTTTGGTAGCTTTATTAGTTGTCGCTTTTGTGGAACGCTATTGGGAGACTACGGATTTTTCGTGTGTTTTCATTGTGGGTATATTTTTGTTTTGTTTTTTGGAGGGGAATTGGGTGTTTGTGATATGTTTTGGTGTGTTACTTAAAATGTTTTGAGGTTCAGATATTTTTATAATTATAAAAAAAGACTTATAGAGTAGCTGTATGTGCAGTTATTAGGTGTTTTTTTATTGTGTGTGTTGGGTTTGTGGATGGGAGTGTTTTTGTTTTTTTGGTTGATGTTTGTCGTTAAATAGGAAGTGAATTTTTCTAAAACACATCCCCCTTGTTTGTTAGTGCGCGTGCCTTAAATAGTGATGCTTCAAATTAATCCCCATTTTATTTGCCCCAGATTTTCTCTAATACGGTTCACAAAATCTATATATAGTCAGTTTTATCTAATTATATAAAGAAAATAATGGATTATGTAATATTACTTGGTACATCTACCTATATTGTTATCGACTATTCATTTTGTGTTCTTGATTTTGTCTGCGGAGCGCTTCCTTCTGTTTGAGCCTGTTGCGGTTTGTTTGTTGGGATAAGATTGTTCTCACCGCCGGAATTGTCATGTTATAAGGGCTGCATTAGATTCCTTGCAGGAGGGAAGGATAGTGTTCTCTCGTTCATATTTAAGTTAAAGGGTGAGGTCTATAGCTATATATACAGAAATTTGTTTTTCTTTAGATCTTGATGTATAAAAATCCTCTTCTACACTCGCTGGACTGCTATGTCTAGATTAGAAATAAAGCTTTCACTTGCCATAGTTTTAACAGGTTATGTGGTTGGTTTTTGATTTTGTCTATGAGCCTTCTGCCGAGAAAATAAGAAAAAGTTACCTATAGTTATTTTTTGGCTTTATACTCTGATTCAATAGGTATGTAAGAAATGGATGATATATTTATGCTTCTGCAATTAATGTCTTATGAAAGTTGTCATTAAGAATGTCCAATTTGATTTCTGAGTTTGGGACGCCTATGATAGAATAGGCATTTAGGGTGGTTTTTCTTTGTGGACCTATCAGAATATGGTTTTTGTGTAAATGTGTGTTAGATGTATTGGTGTGTATGTACATCGATGTTCGAATTTATGTAAAGGAATAAAAAAGTTCTTTAACGATACAAAAAGATGAGGGCTATACCTGTGTGTTTACTCGTGTTATTTAGGTAGTTTTAATAGTTTAAGGTGCTTTTAAATAAGTGTGGTGACCATTGGACTAAATTGCAAAATAAAAAATAAATGTAATATGTTTCGGTGCAGTGGTAAGTGGAGTGCCCAGTACTATCAAAGAATGGAGTTGGGTTTTGGGTTTGTTTATTGCAATCTTGCAGTGTTTATTGGTTGTTTGCTGCTAGAACGCCAGGTTGATGTATATTTTTTGGTGTAATGTATTATATTATCGAAGACTTAGGTTGGTGTTTATTAACGGTCAGTTAGGTGTATTGTGTGTTGGTTTTCCGTATGTTGTTTGTTTTGTGTTAAATTAAATCCCGATCTACAGAGTTTTTTTGGCTGTGCGATTCACTTTTTTAAATGAATCTGCCCACCGCACTCAAGCGACTTCTTTAAGTCCAAGCGTTCATTGTGTCACTCTTTCCCCTCTTTTAAATTTGCCATAAATAACTAACTTTGCTAAAGTTGGGATTTGGGTGGGAGATTTGACATGTGTTATTGAGTGTACTTGGTTTTTATATGTTGTATTTTGGATGTCTTCCTCTGTTGCGTAACGATGTCCTGGTAAAAAGGTGGTTTTTGGTGTGTCCTGTTCCGTTTGTGGGTGGGTGAGTGGGTCTAGGCTGAGTATGTGTTAAGTGTTTGTGGGGCCGTCTGTTCTTATGTGGTGGGGGGGGAGCTCAGTGTGTTTTTTTGTGAGTGGCAGTGTTTTTAAAGGGTTTTAGGACTGAGGTGTTGAGTGCGCATCGACTGAGCTTTTTTGTAGTCGGTCTTTGTGTTTTACATTGTTTTCTCTTGTTGATTTTTGTTGCTGGTCTGCTCTCTCTTTCGGGGTTTTGGCGGCCCTTTTGTTCCCTTTTGCCGCTTATAGGTGTGCGGTAGCTTCTTGGTGCGTGACTTGTGTGGTGTGTCCGGTGTCCAGGTGTCGTTCGCTTGTTGTGAGTCCTGTTGCTGTGGTGGCCGTATGGGCGGATTGTAGGACTTTCAGGTTCATGACGTATTGGCGAGAACTTGGTTGTTTTTGGTGCCAGTATGAGAGTAAACGAGGAGTCTTAAAGGAGGATGAAGAGCCACAGAGGGTTTTTATTTTAATCATTATTACTAGTGGACAATTTTGCTTAAACTTAAAGTTGGTAGATTTTTATAGAAGGTATGTAGGTGTGTGGGGCGAGGCTAGTGATGGATAGAGTTCTTCTTCAAATATCTCCAATGCTTCAATAATCGGTTTTTGCTGATGGTTCTGGTACCAAGTATCTTATGGAAGACATACATAAAAGAAGCTTGTAAATGGGACTTTCTTGAGGGTTCTTTATGTTTTGGTTGAGCATATGGGGAGCAATGTGAGCAAAGCATGCGAAGTTGAAATGAGTGAGGTTTTATGTTTTTGTTGTTATTTTTGATTGAGTAGGATGGATATGGGTGCTTAGTAATTTTTAATCTAATTTAATATGGAGAAAATACTCCAATTGGGGTTCTAGAAAGGTGCGTACTTTTTCAATTTGTGAAATAACAATACGAAGGAACTTGTGAGTTTTGATTGGGTGCAATTATAGAAGTGCGGACTTTATCTTTAATACCCATTTGTAATAGTTGTGGTGTATGTGTTTAGAGGTATGCATCACTTTAGCAAGGAAGTTTTGGATGTAAGTGTCTGTTTTCAATAATGTTGGCTGTTTTTTGAATTATGGGATAGTGCCCTGGACTGATGGAGACGGCCTTTTGTGCTAGTTGTTCGTCTGAAATAATTGGTAAATTGCGCCAAAAATGCACTAAAGGCTTAATCTGCCTAAATCTAACGTACATGAGTGTGTCAATTAACATGTTATGATATTTAGTCGTTTGAGTGTTTGATGGTGTTTGGTGGTTTTCGGGAATTGGTCGAGTACAAAATGTGTTCTACCAAGTACTAAATGGTAGACTGACATCTTAAACACTTAAACTGCTGTTGAGTTTTGGCTTGCAATCTTACTTTACAGAAAGTTGTTACCCTTATTATACGGCGATATTATGTGTTAGGAGTTGTGTTGTGGTCTATCAGTTATTTGTGTTCAGATTTATTAATGTTGAGTGGTTTTTTTCTAGTATTTTTTTGATGGTTTTTCGTGTTTAGATGTATTTTATGCTTGTTGTCTTTATCGATGTTAGTGATTTTTTAATTGGCGGGATAAAAAGTGGCTACTGTCGTGGTATAGGTGTTTTTATATTGATTGTGGTCCGAATATGATCGTATCAGTTTTGGTGATGAGTCGATCCGGTAGTATGTTACCATAAAACCACTGTGTCTAAAGGTCTTGAGTATTTTAGCCTGTGCAAATATCTGCGGAGGTCGCCGCGAACAGAAGAGCGCCGTTTAGCGTCTAAGTTGGAGGACAGTCAAAAATTCTCCCTTATGACGGGAGTGTTGAACGCTGAAGTTGACGTGGTGTTGGGGTGGAGATGTTTGAACAGACTTTTGTTTTTGTTCAGGTTTCGGTGTAGGTTGTACTGGTCGAAGTGATCAAAAGTATTTCTAGTTTTGAAGAGGAATCGAGAGGAGACGAGAACCTTGGTGATCCGTGTGATAAGTTTGGGTAGAGAATGTTTGTATCCGCCTTGAGGAAATGTAGTAGCTGGGGGGTGGGGGGGAGTTGTGGATAGGCGTGCGTTGGAGGGTGGGTTTGGGGTTGTGGGTGTGTTGTGGCTGTGCTGGTGTTGGTCTGTCCTCGCTGATCCGAACCGGTTCACATGTGCCGGTGGTCCTGTGCGGCTTCCGAGCGAGAAGCGGTGTCGCAGTTGTGAGAATGTATTGACAGTACCGCCGTTTTGGTTCCTTGGCTAAGGATTGTGTATTATGAGTGGGTGCGTGTTTGATGGAGATCTCGGCACTGGTTTCTCTTTCCTGGTGTGATGATTGTTCAGGTGCTCTGAGAGGCCGAAGAAAAAAACCCCACCAACGCTTAATTCATAAGATACAGGAACCGAACCGAGAAAGCATCCCGAGCAGAAAATGCCAGACATAGATTAAATGACCAGTAACATGAACTTAGGAAGAAATGCCAAACAAAGCTTAAATTGTATTTTATAGTTCTTCTAGACTTGCACGTGTTCAAAAATAATCTTAAGCCTAGTTTCAATCCACACCGTCAACATTATTTCCTGAAGGAAAATGATTCCCAAAGTGGATTTTCTTTTTCTGCTCAAAAACTAAAAATTCTGGAACATTCGCATCACCTGATGTTGTCTCCCTTCCAAATTCCGTAAGGGGTAGCGGCAGTCGATGACAATGAACTTGCCTCGGACTAGATGATAAACCTGGTTTGGAAGACAGCACTGCCACCATCTTGAGGGATGAACGCAGAACAGCATTTAATTAAAGCAAAGTTGAAAAAGGGCGATTTGTTATTCCTACAACAGAAAATGTATTGTTTCGCCCACAATTTGACACACAAAGAAAAAACAAACAAGTAGTGCCTCTACTCCCCCAAACCCGTCTCTGAAGGTAAATGTACTTTGAAGGTCGATTGATGTTTGCCATCCACCCTGTGGGAGTAACAAAAGGCAAAGAGGGGAGGAAAAAAAAGGAAATCGATCCAGAAGAGCCAATTCAACACAATTAAGTGATCCAGTTGTAGAAAACACAAGCCGCCCTCCTTTACCTTGGTGAAAATCCTCCTATTAGCTCGTTAGAGCGTCCTCGTCCGTCCCAGCAAGGCTTCTCAATGTCCGTCTGGCAGCAGGACTTGGACCTCCTGGAGCAGAGAGAAAAGCCCTGGAAGAAAAAGAAGAAGAACTTAAGGACGCAGTCAAGGAAGAAAATAAGGTAATTTGAGATTGGTCTGTAAAAGCAAACAGGGACAATAGACTTGCAATCCTTTCAGAAAAGCCATTACTTCAACTTCCACTAAGGAGGCAACAGATGGTCATTTGTGCTCAGCAAATTTCAGCCACACCAACCGTCCTGTGCTTTCCCGTCTTTAAGCTTCAACTTCCACCCTTTGGTTAAAAGACTTTTCAAAGCTTTGTGGCAAGTGATTTGACCGGATCAAAATAAACTAGATATGGGGCGTCCAGTCACTGATGCTTGATAATTGTTGGTGTGTGTGTGTATGTGGTGTGTGTGTGTATATATGTGTTGTGTGTTGTGGTGTGTGTGTGTGTGTGTTGTTTGTGTGTGTGTGTGTGTGTGGTGTGTGTGTGTGTGTGTGTGGAGTATCTCATCTTTGAATACAGTGAGAAGCATGTAGTAGATTAAATCTGGTCTTTATGGAAAGACTACCAGTATATTTATCAAAGTGTGTTCCCACAGTCCTGTTGCCATCATGTCAACACTGGTCTCATTCTTTAAACTGAAACCACATTAACTTTGACACAGTTATGGATGAACCAGGCAGGGAGGACTCACCATTCTCGGGGATTCAGGGTTTTGTTCCAGGGTGGTGACTTGTGTTCCTGCCAGACTGCGTCGCCTTTTCACCCTCACTGGCGTGTTTTCGTCTCTGGGGCAGTCGGGACGTTTGACAGAGGGACGGGACACCGGACTGGGCATGGAAGGGGAGCGAAACAGGCTCCGCGGTCGACAGCGAATCACAGGCTGAAGGAGACAAAAAGGATTCAACTCAATACTGCATCTACATTTGAGCTTAAGACCACATGCCTAATAAACACAGTATTAACAACACTAATAATAAAAGATAAACATTTCAACTTCTAGATTCAGACTTACAGAATCTTCTCCGATGCTGTCGGTCACCAGCGGGGCAGTGAGCAAGCTGGCCATTCCCATTGGCATCCCAGAGTCATCCTGTAGGTAACAAGGGGAGGTTGTCAGACAAATAGTACAGCTAAAAACAGGGAAATCGTGGTGTTTACTGGCATCTGAAATTAAATCCAGTCACAAATACATCATTTCTTTGGATGTCATGTAAGAGACGGGGCCTTACCTCCATGTTGTCATCCAGAACTTCCAGGAAGCCGTCGTCTTCGTCGTCCAGAGAAGTAGTGAGAGAGGAACGTCTCAGGAACATGGGGCTGTCGCAAAAGTCAAGCTGCTGGATTGGGGGAGGGGAAGAAAGCTGGAAACGGGGAAAAGATGAGGAGCGTTAGCGTCTCTACAACCGGGGCAACACAATGATGATATTGATTCTTCACGTGTTCACATACCATGAGGGCTGGTGCTGAGCTGGGACGGCGGGCAAACGCGTCCTTTGACTGGCCGCTGTTGAAGGAGCGCACGCGGCACCGTGATGCCGGCTTGGTTGGTTTCTTAAATTCAAAGCCCTCCTGAAAAAAAATAAAGATATAATAAACAGTGAATCAATGCTCAACACCTTTAAAGAAGCATTTATCAGCAGCTAATTTTCTCAGTTTTATGGATAATACTCTAAATCTAATCCTTTCCCCAACTATACTGACTCAGTGGCCACTAATCTGTTACTGAGCTGCACACAGTATTCCTGAAGGCCTTCATCGTCTGTACTAAACAAACCTACAGAAGGAAAAACCATAATCTGTCCTGTGTTGGGGTTAGTCTTCGATACTGAAACCAATATTATTCAAATAACTGAGTGACATAATAAAAATCCAAAGTTTTAAGCCAAATTATGCTATGCTTTCACCATGGCAACAAAGCTTTCTGAGCAATAGTGAAGTTCTACAGTAGCTACAGTATCTAACCAGCTACTGAACAATGTAGATTCTCTTGCAGGTTTGCGTTCTAAGCAAAAGCCCAAAACGGTGTCACTGACCTCCGGCATGTTTTCCTTGTTGCCGCGCTGACAGGATAGGGAGGGTTGTTGGCCGAATATTCCATAGCGGTGAGAATCCGCTTCCTGTCCCTTTAGAGAAGGACTGACACTCTGCAGCTGGAGCTGAGGGAGGAGAAGAGGGATGCAGTGATGAGAGACTCAGCAACTGTAAACAAGCTGTCCTGTGGTAGGTTTACACTGGAGGACGATTTGAACTCATTAAATATTAAGAACCTCCTCGAGGACAAAATCTTGTGCCCAGCTGAAAGTTTTTTTCCAGCTGAGGCTTTTTCAAGCCAGTGTCTTTTTAAAGTCAGGCATTTTGCTGCCCCCACATTCTCCTGTCCTTTGTGTGTTTAACGATCCATTTACTTCATTTTAAACTCTTCTGGAGGCATATTTTGTGCTTTATGGATGTCTGACAGCCAATTTAAGACTAGAAATGGCTGAATTCTTACATCATCTGTCAGCCCTGAACATGAGTCAAATATTGGACGAAATAAAATAAGACATGCAGGAAGGTAAACAAAAACAAACATGACAAATCTGCTTACTGGCAATGAGTTGATTCTTCGAATTGGCATCTTTCTATAATTAATAGAAGGGAGAAGAAGGAATTGTAGTCAAATCAAAAAAACAAAACCAAAACAGACAGACCGGTCGCTTTAATCGGAGGAGTTATGACTCCCTGGAGAGCAATATTGTTCAAATAAGGAGAGGCAATAACAACCAAACACTAGTTAATCATTGTAGGTTATTGACTAGAAATCAACTTACTCGTTGATAACTCTGCTCGACTGTTGAATGGCCCTTTCAAATCTGTAACAGAAAACATGATAATTCAAAAATTAAGGGGTTTGAAATACAACAGATTCAAACAAAGCAGCTTTGTACAAGAAAGAAAGAATAAAACAGGCCTGCAACTAACAATTTAGTCTAAAAAAAAAAAGCAGTGAAAATGTAAATTTCTTTGAGCCCAATTTCACGTTTTCAAAATCGCTTGTTTTGTAATCCTCTCATTTGTAAAGTCAGTTAACAATTAATCCATTTTAAACCAATTATGTCAGCCCTAACTAAGAGTAACATATCTGTATAATAAAACCTGTGAGGGAAAGAGACTGGAATGCCTTAAGTGCCAGTCAAAAAACACCTTGTGCTCATAAACTGCAAAAAAAAAAAAGACAAAGAACCTGGAGCTCTATTGAGAAAGCAAGGGGAACGGTTGGTCTAGAGGAAGTCGGGTGAATGCATAGAGGCAAGAGGTGGTCTTTGCATTGGAGTAATGCCCACCTGTATGCTAAATGAGTGGAGAGCTCAGTGTGCTGCTCAGGAGAGGGGGGGGGGGGCAGGAGAAGGGATGCAGGGATCAGTTAATCTACCATATGCCTGCTGGAGCCAGCGGCGCCAACCCCTTTTCTGCAAGACCCTTTTGTTTGTCGGGGAGAGAGAGCGTGTCCCATTCAATGAGACCAGAACAAGGAGGGGGCAGTTGTTCTCTGGGGGTGCCCTCATTTCAATAGCCCTGGCGCAGAAAAAACTCCAGCCCCCCCTTTTTTTTTTACAATTGAAATAATAGTGCATAGGAAGAGTGTGCCAAAACCCAGAGGGGGTGGGCTATCATCAAACCCAAGCGTGGGGCTCGTCCTCCCCCAGCCTGAAAAACTCCTAGCAACCGAGCAGCTGTAAAAAGGAGGTGAATGAGGTCTTGAGGACCAAATGCTGCTGTAAAGGAACTCGCACATCAGATGGCGGCAGATGTCTGCAGAGACTCGCCCACCTCAGAATTAAGAAAGGGGGCCACCCAAGATTAGCATTATGCTGACAAACCCAGGCAAGATAACCAGTCCCTGTGCTGATAGGAACTAGTCTTAACATTTTATCTTGCCTGTGTGCATCTTCTTCCCAAGAGTGACTGCGGTCTTCTTCTCAGTGGAAAAGTTAACAGTAACTTTTACACTTGGTAACTTAAAGAAAGTTGAGCTCTTCTTCTTCTTCTCTTGAGCTAATCTTCTTAGCAGAAAGAGTGAAGCCTTCATCTTAAAGCCAACGGCAGAAACAATAATCCTACAGATGAGAAATAGTGCTTGGCTCAGCCGAGCCCGAGCACAGGGTGGAGGTGGAGGTTGTGTGTGTGTG
>NW_023339873.1:2463779-2465886 GCF_004916995.1 Morone saxatilis
AGCAGAGGGACACAGCTCACAGGCTGATTGATTAGAACAGACGTGATGAGAACGGCGCAACTTACGTGTCCTCAATTTCAACAGAATCCATGGGGCTCGGGGGATCCATGCCGAGGCCTGAAGGAAGAGAGATTTGCGTCACAGATCAATAAAAGCATCAGGTGGAGGAGCACATGACCGGAGAACCAGCTGAATATTGTATAATAATGCAAATTCATTTCATGTGGATCAATTAATTGTTGTAGCACTGGAAAAACAACCACTGACACTATCACGGGACCTGATCTGAATTTAAGGGACAATGAAACAGATGTACATTTAGGCCCCTCAGGCTTCGATTCCTATAGCATCAATTAGCACAGACAATAGCCTTTAAAGGGGGGGGACCAGCTCGATGAGAGGTCAGAGCAAAAGAAGGGACGTTCCAGTTGCGTGCATGTTTCTCCCTTTTGGGGATCATAAAAGTGGCTGAAAATGAGGAACATCAGGGTGGCTTACCAAACAGTTTCTGCGATTTATATTATATACGACATGTCAAAAATAAATAAAAAAACGATGCAGTCTTAAGTTTTATACGAAGTAGAAACTATAGCTAAAAACTTAAATACTACTAAACTTCCGAGATACCGGCGGACTTGTTCGCGGCTTCGTCAGCCGGCTTCCGGTGAAGGAGAACAGCAACAGTCGGGTAGGAGGGGAGAAAGGTTCTGCAGTCGCTCCCATTGCTCAGCTCGAGAGAGAGAGCGGGATGCCGGGGATCCGTCGGCTGCTTTTCAAAAACGTGTTAACGGACTGGTGTGCCAAAAATCAACCCTCTATCTTTAGGTCATTGTTAAATGCTGCAGGAAGGTTATCCGCTGTAGCTGCTAGATTTATTTTTTTTTTTAAAGTTTAATTAAAAGAAAACTTTTCGAGCTAACCGAAGCTACCAGCCAGCTAGCTCGTTTAAGAAGACATTTTCAGAAGAATCGGCTGAAGTGACTCAGGTTTCGTGTGGGAGTTAAAAATTTTGATCGGTCTGTTAACAACAAAAACAAAAACACAACCGACAAAGTAAAGCACATGTTGGTTGTTGTTGTTCCTGTCGAGAGCTGCAGCACAGGGACTCCCCTCTCTGCGACCTACCGTGCGTTTCTGAGCAGGACGAGCTGCTTGTATTGATATGTTCAAAAGAGCAGCTCAGAGCGCAATTGTCAGCGCAATATCGCCGTTTTACAATCCTCCTCCGACCAATGTCGAGAGCGTTAGACCTGCGCTGTTGGCCTCGGATCGCCGGAATGGAGGTAAAGGAGGAAAAGAGGATTTTACACAATCCTTTAAAATGTTTTCATCTTTCTTCTAGATACTCTTTTGTTCTCAACTCTCAAAGGCACTCTAGTTTTTTATCAGTCGGAATATGTCCAAAATGATGTTTATGTTATTTAGTTTACTGTCTTATATTATCTTATTCTCTGGTAAATAGGAGTTCAAGAGTATCTGATGTTTATTTGTCATATGCCAAAAGAAAGCTTTTTCCTCAAATGAAATTTTTCTTCTCTGTCCAGACGACTGAACCGACGCATTAAGACTAAGACTATCAATAGTACAAAACACACAAATTTACCCAATAATAGAAATTGATAAAATGATATATATTAATAAGTACGGTAGAAAAGCGAAAAATAGAAAAATGTGTCTGTGTCGTGTGCAATGCAATGTCCATGGGATGTGCAAAACAGTATGTGAAGAGCGGGCGAGTTGTAAACAGAAGTAAGGTGTAAGGTGACGAGGTGGTAACATTGATGTGATCCCTGTCAACTGTAGTGATACGATTGCAGAGGGGAAAGAAAGAGTTTTTTGAGTAATTGTTGTTCTTGGTCATTTCAACTTCTTACCTCCGTCTCTTGAGGGTAGGAAGTGTATTTTTCTTGCCTTGTTTGCACGTCGGTCGAGAGGACTCGAAAATTTCATCTAAGTCTGTACTGCGTGCATGTATAGCAAACTTGACGAATAAATTTGACTTGCTTGACTTACTAATAAAACACACCACTTTCAGGATGTTGTGGTTTTATGTATGCTTTTGGAAGCTAAGGATTCACGTTGGCTTGCATGACAGGAGGACTTCTGT
>NW_023339873.1:2465911-2474059 GCF_004916995.1 Morone saxatilis
CATATACACACATATACACATACACATACACACACATATACACATACACACACATACACACACACACACATATCAGCATCAGTGACTGGAGCCCATTATCTAGTATTGATCCGGTCCAAATCACTTGCCACAAGCTTGAAATAGTCTTGTTTAACAAAGGTGGAAGTTGAAGCTTAAAGACGAAAGCACAGACGTGGTGTTGGGCTGAATTTGCTGAGCACAAACTGACCATCTGTTGCCTCCTTAGTGGAAGTGAAGTAATGGCTTCTGAAGGATTGCAGTCTATTGTCCCTGGCTTTACAGACAATCTCAAATTACCTTATTTTCTCCTTGACTGCGTCCTTAAGTTCTTCCCTTCTTTTCTTCCAGGGCTTCTCTCTGCTCCAGAGGTCCAAGTCCTGCTGCCAGACGGACATTGAGAAGCTGCTGGACGGAGAGGACGGCTCTAACGAGCTAATAGGAGATTTCACCAAGGTAAGGAGGGCGGCTGTGTTTCTTACACTGATCACTTAATTGTGTTGAATTGCTCTTCTGATCGATTTCCTTTTTTTTCCTCCCCTCTTTAGCCTTTTGTACTCCCCACAGTGGATGGCAAACATCAAGACCTCAAGTACATTACCTCAGAGACGGTGAGTAGAGGCACTACTGTTTGTTTTTCTTTGTGTGTCAAAGTGGGGCGAACAATACATTTTCTGTGCTAGAATAACAAATCGCCCTTTTTCAACTTGTTAATAATGCTGTTCTGCGTCATCCTCAGATGGTGGCAGCTGTCTCCAACCAGTTTAATCATCTAGTCGAGCAAGTCATTGTCATCGACTGCCGCTACCCCTACGAATTTGAGGGAGGACACATCAAGGTGAGCGAATGTCCAGAAATTTAGTTTTTTGAGCAGAAAGAAAATCCACTTTGGGAATCATTTCCTTCAGAAATATGTTGAGGTGTGGATTGAAACTAGCTTTAAGATATTTTTAGACACTGCAAGTCTGTGAGAACTATAAATACATTAGTTTGGTGGCATTTCTCCTAGTTCATGTACTGTCATTTAATCTATGTCTGGCATTTCTGCTCGGATGCTTCTCGGTCGGTTCCTGTATCTTATGAATTAAGCGTTTGGGTTTGTCTTCGGCCTCTCAGGGAGCCCTGAACTTGCACCAGGAGGACCAGGTGGAGGACTTCCTCCTCAAAACGCCCATCATCCCATCCTGCCAGGACAAACGCGTCGTCATAATCTTCCACTGCGAGTTCTCGTCGGAGCGCGGCCCCCGCATGTGCCGGTTCGTCAGGGAGAGAGACCGCGCCATGAACGAGTATCCCAAACTCCACTACCCCGAGCTCTACATCCTCAAGGGCGGATACAAAGACTTCTTCCCCCATTTCCAGGTCAGTTTAGCTTTTGATTCCTCTTCAACTGATACTTTGTCTGCCAGTCGAACTTGAACAAAAGCTGTTAATCTCACCACGGTCCAATTGGTACCCGTTAGGGAGATTTTGACTGTCACTGAAGTGGTTTTGTTGGGATCCGCAGTTATTTGCAGTAAAATTACGAAGACTTTGAAGTGGTTTGGTAAATTGGTGTCTATCTGTAGATCATTTAGTTGTTCATTAACCCTTCCAGAGTGCCTTTTATGCACTAAATATAATGTGCAACAGCTAATTCTAAGGAATGGTACTGGAAACCACTCGACATTATCTGAAATACTGGTTTTAGCTTTTTTTACAGAAAGCTTTTTTTTACATTAACCAATCGTGGTAAATTGGGGTGTTTGCTGTCAGATTGCCAGCAAACTAACGCAGTTTGAAGTTGGTCAGATGGTCAGTCTACCATTTGTATTGTTGAAGGACACATTTTGTACTGAGAATCCCGAAGTAATTCTGTTATGATAATGTGTGATTGGCAGATAAGCCTTTGTGCATTTGGGTTTCATTTTTTGAGACTGCACAAAAGGAGTTCATGTCAGGGATTCCCATATAAAACAGCACATTATGAAAGATAATGCACTTTGCTAAGTGTGCATTATTTTCTAATATTTGTGTAGATTAGTGCACTCTTATTGCACCAACAATCACATGTTTATGGTGGTGTTTAATGAAGTGCACTTTCTAGCCAATTGGAGTTTTCTCCATAATAATTGGATTTCTAAAGCTTATTTACTCAAATTACACAACTAAATATTTACTCGAGCTTTTGTCACATTGCTACATTATGTAACAAAATAAGCTTATCAGGGTCCCTTTACAAGCTTCTTTTATGTATGTCTTCATGGTCTTGTAAGATCAGCAAAAGTTTGAGCTTGGAGTTGAGAGGACTTTGTCATATGCATAGCCACCTTTTTATAATCTACCACTTTAGTTAGCAATTGTCCACTGTAGTAATGATTAAATAAAACCCTCTGTGGCTCTTCAGTACTTTGAACTCCTCGTTCTCTTCTTGCACAGTCCCAATGTGAACCTGAGTCCTACCGGCCCATGCACCACGAGGACTTCAAGGAGGACCTGAGGAAGTTCCGCCTCAAGAGTCGCACCTGGGCCGGGGAGCGCAGCAAGAGAGACATGTACAGCCGACTCAAGAAGCTGTGAGCGCCTCCTCGTCCTCCTAAACTGCCTCCAAAACACACTGCCTCCCCCCCCCTGAACAGACGGAGCACAAACTCCTCTCAGCCTGAGGCCTCACCCCACCAAACGAGGAAATACCTTTTTGGGATCGTGCCAACAGAAGGGGATTTTTATATAAAGTCTCAAATGTTCATTTAACTATAGCAAAGTTAGTTATTTATGCAAATTTAAAAGAGGGAAAGACGTGACACAATGAACGCTTGACCTAAAGAAGTCGCTGAGGTGCGGTGGGCAGATTTCTTTAAGGTGATCTGAAGCAATGTGATCGTTTTTAAAAACCACTCGGACCTACTGCCTGTTTTACCTTATTGTTTTTTACTATCCTGGCGTTTGCAGCACAAATCACTGCCAGATTGCAATAACACAACCAAACCACACTGCCAAGTCTGAAGTCTGCCTCCTCCCTGGATATTTGTTTTTTATTTTGCATTTGTCATGTCCCACCTTATTTAAGCACTTAATTTAAATACCTTGAAATGGTGAGGTGCTTTTTTTGTTGTTTTTGATACTGGTTTTATTTTTTATTGAATTGTCTACCCCATTTACACATTGAACACATTTTGTGGAAAGTATGCCTTTCTCTAGGCGTCCCAAACTGCTAATTGGACATTTTAATGACAACTTGTATAAGATTATTGCAGAGCTTTTCTTTTCTTCTACCTTTGATCAGTTGCAATACTTGGTAACTTTTTTTTTCTCGGCCAGAAGATGCCAAAGCAAACCAACTACCTGTTAACTTTGCAGTGAGATTTTTTTCTATTGCTGCAGGTCAGCGAGTGTGAGGATTTTTGATCTAAGAAAAACATTCTTTGTTTTGCTTTGATTCCTTTTTAATTTTGAGAGAGAAACTGTCTTCCCCTCTGCAGATCTAATGATGTTTATAATGAATTGGGGTGATTTGAATATTTTGGTACAGGCTCGTGGGGGAGCCGCTGAAATAAAGAGCCAATGTGTGTTCAATTGTGATGTACAAGTATCTTTATTTTCCTTTTTAAATTGTCTGACTTTAGATTTTGTGCTGTTGGTAGGATCTGGGGCAATAAATGGGAGTTATTTGAGTCACTTTGCAGACTAAAACCAGGGATGTGTTTTGAAATTACTCCTATTTGCTATATAGTGCACTACAGTTACTTTAAGTCTTTTTTTTTTTTAAGTGTCTGTATTTTTAGTACAAAACTTCATTCCCCTCAAAAATTCCCACAATGAAACCGAATGTGTCCATAGGTTCCAGACTATATGCTAAAATACTGTAATGCAATTTAACATTTCTGTATGTATACATTAAGATTATACAACACTACACCTGTCAGTGATGGCACCAGATTATTCATAAATGACTGAAATCACTTATGAGTGTTTTATTATGTTGGGAATATTGAATAAGGCAAGTGATTGTGGACACAGCCCCCAAAGGAGACCTTTTTACTGATTTGATAATTGATTATTAAGCTAAAATGTCAGTCTCTTGCTACAGCTTCTCCACTGGGAGGATTTACAGTTATTTATTTATTTATTTTTTCCTCCCCCTGTGTTATGATTGTAAAAGCAGAAGCTTTTGGTCTGTTGGTGGAACAAAACGAGCAGTATAAACCTTTTGAAATAGCAATTTTGTCAGCTTGAACACAGGTAATGAGCCTTTTTCAATATTTTCTAATGTTTTGTAGTTGAAGAAAGAATTAACAGTCAAATGATGATGAAAATAATCGTTTGTTGCAGCTCAACTATACATATCAGTCCATGTTCCAGATTTAAGGCACTTCTAGTTCAGATCCAGAGTTGTTGCAGGGTTCAGTCAAAGCAAACTGGACTTTCCACATTTGAACGCTAAGAATAGCACGTGTGCCGTTTTGTTTGGTCTATCCTGCATGCGGCGGGGACACAGGTTTTCCTACACACAGAGCAGTTCCTGTTTTTTCAAATTCTCCCTCTCTGGCCGACTCTGGGAGTGGCCTCTGCTGCAGCACGTGCCTTGACATACATACACACACACACATTCCTGTATGCAGAGGGAGTGGCGTTGTGGGGGCAGCTCCTGGCAGCCAGCTGACGTGTCTGGACAGGGAGGTTAACAGTCCTGTTGCACGAGGGGGAAAAATCAGAGCCACCACGTGCTGTAAACACGTGACCGATCTGATGGAGAGGTTATAGAAGCGCAACTCCCACCCTTCTGGCACTGTACCAAAGTTTGAAATCAGGCAGTTTCTCCGCGGACGTGTGTATGGGAATGAGAGGGCAGGCCTTTGTTTGCATTCCTCCGATTGAGTTCTAAAGACTAATTTACAGCCAACAGTTTCTAGCTGACACAAGTGTCTGTTGGTTGTCTTGTGCAACTCCAGCTCAACTGAAGAGGCATTAATTCTTCCCTGAACCCTGGGACGATGGTAAAGATTTAATGTAAATGAGGGGGAGGGAGGGGGGGGGGCAAAGGAAAGCAGAAAACTAAACTTTTGTTTCAGTGATCTTTACAAGTATTTGTCAATTAAGTGTATTCCATTCATATGAAGCTGCCACCTTTGTCTGAGCAAGGCGATTAATTGGCCAGTTGCTGAGGTCTAAGGGGCCTTGCACCTTTACATGAGGCATACATAATGCAACACTTTCGAGAGGCTTTCAAGACGAGCTTCATTTTCCACTTCAACAGTTGGTTTTAAAATGTAGATGAGACCTTGGCAGGTCTCCCTAATGAAAAAAAGAAAAGCCAGATTTTACAACTGGACCCGTCCAATTAGGAGCAGCACATTCAGCAAAGCAAAGGGAGAGCTTTAAAATTTAGCAAAACTTGGAACTTTTTTTTTAATTCGCCTAACAATGTGTGCTCTGTTTTAAATCTAAAATCATTACATGTAAAATCAAAGCTACAGATGGTTTTCTATTGCAGTGTAATGAGACCATTCAGGCAGATTGTTTTGTCTGTTAATTTCTTGTTCCACTCCTAATAGTGAATGGTCTTTTTTTTGTTCTCTTAAAAGTTTCAAGTTAAAAAACAGTTTTCTGTGACGATTAAAACGAGAAGATTGAACTTGATTGAACTTTTATGTTTATTTGCTTATTCTAAAGCTATAGCCAGCTGCTTTTTATTGCAGCTTATCTTAAAGACTGTAAACACTGGCTTTTTGGACACTTTTGGTTTTGGACAGATTAAACTGACAAGATATGTGTTAGAGGTGCTGATAGGCAGATTGAGTAAGTTTTGTACAGAGCCAGTTTAACTGTTTCCCCAGCTTCCAGTCTGTATGCTAAGCTAAACTCAAAAGTTTATTATGGTATAAATACGAGAATGGAATCTATGTTTTTATCTAACTCTCGCCAAGAAAGTAGATGAGCACATTTGGTGAAATGTTGAGCCATTCCTTCAATTTAGGTTTTGACTTTGGCTTTTTACCTTCCCTGTTCCTCATGGCCTTTTTCTTTTACACTGACAACAGAAACCACAATATAACTGGAGGAAACATGGAAAAATGAAACACTATGTTTATTTTTCAACGTTTTTCTGTGAACTGTGGATATAATGTGAAAGATGTGACCTCCACGTCTGTAGTGCTTTCAAATGGACACAGTTAGCGACTAGCTTGTGAACTCCTTGGAGCAGCTGAAGATATTTAGATAAGTTGAAGACTAGCCAGGTATTTCTGTCTTTATTGGAGACCAAAACAGAGTTAAAAGGAGAGAGATTGGATTCATTAGTTGGCCAGAAATCTCTAATATTACTACTGCTCAGTATCTGCTGAATGTGTTTGCTAGTAGGTTAGCAGCTTTAAAAGGTGATAATCAGTGTTGTGTTTATTGCTTGCTGCGCTGCACCCAGCTGACCAGAAATAATCTATTACTGCTGCTTTCATAGTGTATAATAGGGTCTATAAATATTAAAAAAAACGAGGGATGCACGTTAACTATTGGGTCAAACGACTGACAGTCTTTATGTTTTATGAAAATATGTTTGTGAACATCTTAGTCTTCCTTGCCATTAGTGTGTAAAAACTACAGGTTATGAACTCAACAAAGTGTGAAATTATTGGTTATTTTATCGGTATCAGCTGAAGAAAAGTCCGTATCGTGCATTCCTAAAAATCCCTCACTGCCGACAAGGTCAGCAGATAAACTACAAATGCATCCGTCTGCCTGCCTGTCAGTCATTACAGTAACAACAGTTTTCAGGCTCCTCACCAGCACCCTGCTGAGTTGCCCCTAAACTACTCCACCCTTCCTATCACCATCTCTCCTTTGTGAATCCACCTCTTTACCACAGCTTGCCCTGTTTGATACCCCACCCCGGGGTCCTGCGGGCTGCTGCAGGGCCGATCAAAGGTGCCCTCACACAAAGCTTCAGTCTGGGTGTCACCTTTAAAACCCCTGTTTGCTCTGACCCGTTGACATTGACAGTAAACTGACAAATCAGGCCGTAAAACAAAGTCCTAACAACCTGGAAAGGGTGTTGAAACATAGCATAACACTGTGGTTTCAAAGGGAAGGGTGGGGGTTTGTGATTTTGTGAGGTGAACTTCCTTTTTGAATGTCATTGAGGATTAGAAACTTGCACCGAGTTTTCAGTAAAGATGTTCAAACCTTTCTGCATACTTCTGCTTTCTGTGTATTCACCATTAGTTGAGCATGTTTTCATTCCCCCTTGCTGAGAATGCAGAATTGACAGAAAAGATATTTTAGCGTAGGATGTTATCTTTAGCTTCCTTTATTTCAAACACGCACGCCTCGCTGTTATTGGTCCGTGTAAGTGGCTGATACATCCTGTTGTTCTTATTCGGCTGGTTTCATCAGCGGGAACTGTGACTCATATTTCAAAAGCACTGAAACTTGCTCAGACTTTTGTTGTGGTATTCATCAGACAAGTGGCAGCACATTCTTCATGCTCACTGCTTTGGTTTTAAAAATGTGTTTAAAATATGATCCTCTACATACAGTTGCTGCAGAGAATGTGGAAAAATCTGCAAATTTAAGTTTCACACTGACTGAAATCTGGCTTCACTTTCACATTGAATGTCCACACTGATTTTGGTTAATAGTTACCTGCAGTGATCCCGCTCATTCACTCCTTTCTTACTGAAGTGTAATACCTGCAAATCTGCCTGGGCTAATAATTACACACAGTGTGAAATACTTCTGGTCCACACCTTTTCAGATGAAATGCTTCATAAAACTGGGCTCAACATTAAGTGTTGGTGTCCTGATCAGAGTGTAAATCAAACCAGGACTTTAATCTAAAGTAGTCAATCCTGTCTTAAAGGAACAGTTTGACATTTTGGGTTTGATGAAAAGATTGATACCAGTCTCAGGTCTGTAAGGTAATTATGAAGCTACAGTCAGCAGCTGGTTAGCTTAGCGTAGCAAGAAGATTTGTAAAGCGTGGGAAACAGCCTGGCTCCTTTGGAAAGTGACCCAATCTGCCTTAAAGCCACATTGTGTAACATGTACACTTCGGTTTTTGTTTGGACTATCAACAAGACATAACATGAGAACTAGTGGGGTTTTGTTATCTGTGGAGAGAACCAGGCTAGCTGGTTCCCCTTGTTTCCAGTCTTT
>NW_023339873.1:2474180-2474461 GCF_004916995.1 Morone saxatilis
AAAGCAGGTGGATGGAAACGCACCTACTGCATTCCCTAAAGCCACTCTAGCATGGCTAAAACACACATTAAGTACAGAAGAACGTGATTTCCCCATGAACAACTAGAACCATCACATGTTCAGCTCTTGTTACAGTGTGTTTCAGTCTCAGCGGGTCGGTGCAGGGCGGAGGGTGAGGAGGTTAACAGGACAGTGGAGTGAATGTTAACAAAGCTGGGTGAATGTTTTCTTTCTTTCTTTTCCCTCCACCACTTCTTCACCCGAACACACACACACACACA
>NW_023339873.1:2474526-2474772 GCF_004916995.1 Morone saxatilis
ACACACACACTCACTCACACACATTGAGCAGGGCCTCTCAGAGTAAAGAAGCGTGACCAGCAGCAGCTGTTGGATTAACAGCTGCCTCTGTTTGTCTGCTGAGAACCTGACACACTCTGATCTCATTCAACCTCTCTGCAGCCTCCTCCAGTATTGTCTGGTATTTCAGTTCCATCCAACTCAGCTGAGGCCGATCTGATTGCTTATTAACTAATTGTTTTAGTAATGTTTCAGGAAAAATGATTT
>NW_023339873.1:2474872-2491437 GCF_004916995.1 Morone saxatilis
ATAATATAATATAATATAATACTCGCGCGCCATCTGGTGGTTCAAACAACGGCAGCCGAGAGCGGTCAGCTGACCAACGAGGAAGTGCTCAGCAGAAACATCAGTAAACACTGTGAGTTACACATTTCGGTGCTTTCTCATCCATTCATAACAACATGGTTCGATGTTTCCTGATCCACACCGTCTGCCCGGTCTCTGCTCTCGGGGCCGGGGAGACTCGGGTGCTGTACTCCCGCCTGTTCGGACCGGATGAAGGGATGTTGTCCGACCAAGAGCTCAGCCTGGAGGAGAGGAGAGTTCTGCAGAAGGAGAAGATAGCTGTGGTAGCGAGGTGGGTTTTTACAGAGCCAGGGTTAAATCCCTCATTTATGTTGCTTCTGAGACTACACATATAATTTGTGTCTTAAATAAAAGAGACACTGTGGGAGCTGACAGAAATGTTCCTCTACAATCCTCTAATTGTGTTTTTACTCAATCAATTAGCAGGATATCAAAGACAACATGTATGATTAAGTCCAGCTGCTCTGTGGTCAGTAAAAGCTGCTGATCTGTTCTATTTACTAACATCAGCACTGATAAATGAACTCTGACCCCTGGTATTAAACTGTAAAGGAATAAAGAACACAGTGGAGATGATCATCAGCCTCAGGGTTGCTCCCGTCTTCCCATGTCTTAATGCCCCCACCACATTTGTTCCCTTTAGGTTTATTGCATTACTCTCCAGTCACGTTGTTGTGATGCACCGATAGACTGCTTCACCTATTGGTAATCAATAACAAGGAAGAATAACGGAACAAACATGAGTCTTTGTCCCTGAATGAAGTCATTGCGGAGACTTTTTTTTTCTGATTTAAGTTTCCCAGTGAGATGTGATAATCCTCCACAGACCTCCAGTCTCCAGGGGGTCTCAAACTGCGGCCCTGGGGGCTTTTTCCGGCCCTCCATCTCCTTTACCTCCGGCTCTGCAACATGATGTCAAAAAAACAATATAAGATCATTTGTTTAATGAGTTTTTCTAGTTGTTTCTTCTCAATTTCTTCATATTTAATTAGAATAAAAACACAACGTTTCCACAAATGACATAAACATGTAAACGGCTGTTTGCAGTATGATGTTAACAGTGGAAATATTCTTTATAGTAGCTGAATGTTGAAGTGGCCCTCCTGTGAGGTGACAGTGGCAGCTGGGGCACCCAGTTTCAGAGGATTTGTGTTAAGGAATCACCTCTGAGTCATGTTTTTAGTTTTAGGTTTGACGATAATTAAATATCTTAGCAGTCTATAATTGATTAAAGTAAGTTCACTGTAAATTACAGTCGGTAAAAAGCAGCCAACCAGATGTCTTCTCTCCTTCCTACCTCCTAAAAATGTGATTAAGATTTAAAATATCCTTTCTCCTTCTGCTGGGGGGGAGCCCATTCAAGAACCCCTGTTGGTCCCCGGACCCCAGTTTAGAAAACCACTGTAGTAGGACAACGGTTCCCAATCTGGGGGTCGGGACCCCCACAAGGAGTCACCAAAGCTTCACAGGGGGTCGCGAGGTCTTGTTGATTCTAAGAATGTAAAAATATACCTCAGCATACCTCAAACACTGAGTTTGTCAAAAAAAGAAGCGTATTAAGTGTGTATGATATATAAAAACTATTAAATATACATAATACAGACAGAAATGTATTCAAAGTTCCCTAAAATGACCAGGAAAACTAATCTCTGATGCTGTATTCACAGGAAATAATCTGCCCTTTAGTCTGCTTGTGTTTAATTAAGCCCACATTCTCTATTACTCGTGTGTCAAGAGGATGCTGCTCTCGTCCCTGTAATCCTTCCTGATCTGGCTCCATATATACAGTGTATTGTTACATTGAACAACAGCGCCGTCTCCCCTGTTTCCTGCTGTAATGCATCCTCTCTGCAGCCACCTCCGCCTGCTGATTTCCTGATGGCACACAATGTAAAAGTCATTATAGAGGCCAGCGGAGGCCGTCAATCTCCTCCGTGCTCGTCTCATTTGTTTCCAGTAAACAAGGTTTTCGGCGGCGGCGTTTGTGTAGCTTTCTCTTGTCACTCGTGACAACCTGTAACCACTGATTACTTCTGTCAGGAGAAAATGCTGTTATCATTTTTACAGCATGGAGGAGAAATAGGCCCTCCAGACATTCTGTAAAAGGCCGCAGTTAGACTGATGTGTCAGAATAAATGTGGTGAGCGTTTATTAAAGTTACTATGGAGGCATGTAGCACTGTTCAAGATCAGACGTACAGCAGGAAACTGGGCAGGAGAGATTTTTCCCAGTTTTAAAAGCTGGACATGTGACTGTTTGACTTCTCAAATATAGTATTTGCTTGATTTCCTTCATTTCATGTTACTGTAAATTCTATACTTTAAGGGCTTTATTTCTTTCTGTTGACCAGACAAAATATATAAAGAAAATATACAACAAAGTGGAACATTTTCAGACATCACTTTATGCTTTTTTCTATTTAAGAGTGGAGTTTGTCTGTATTTTTTACACTAAATACACAACAAAACCCCCCCAAAACACCACAAGGACAAAAGGACAGATTAACAAACAATTAGAATTAGCACCATAATCTTAGTTAGGATTAAGATGACTGTTGGTGATTTGGAATAATGATTTGGTCTTCAGATGATAACCTCCGATCCTCTGTGACTCAGGCAGGTCCGAAGCGCCGTCGCTCTCTCCCGGGAGGCTTCAGGTCGGCCGCTGGTGGAGACGGTTCCCGGTGAGGAGGCGCTGGCCCTGCAGGAGGCCGACGGCGGGGTGGTGCGCCTGAGAGCAGGAGACCCCTTCTCTGAGGAGATGAGCGCTCTGTGGCTGGGGGTCCAAAGTTTGGGCTTCACGCTGGTTTGTGAGCCCCACGAGAACCTCCTGCTGGCCGAGGGGACTCTGCGCAACCTGACCCGACACTGCCTGGAGCACCTGCACATGCTGGGGCAGGGCAGCGAGGTGAGTACCAACCCCAGACGTGTTTTTATTTTTATGTTTAGACTTGGAAACAACGTGTTAAAGGAGCACAGAGCAAAGCAAAGTGGTAACTATATAATATTTGAATTTAAATACCCAAATAAAATCGTAAAGACTCTGAGATGACAACCTGGGCCAGATTAACATGCAGATCTCGATCTGATGCCGTATTACAGAAACTTCCTATCTCTACGACCTGTTTCTAAACTTTGAAGCTTTGTGACAACAGATAATTGGCTGAGAAATATTATTATCGCTCAGTTTTACCCACAATGTTCTCACTCAGAAGCCACCGTTAGCCTTGTTGTGATCTGGACGTCACACCTGAGTGGACCAAGCTGGACTGAGGCCAGTTCTCAATGTTCAGGAGATAAAAACATCCAGATTATTTTAAACTGGAAGCAGTGCGTCAACATCAGGGGTGAGAGTTGGAAAAAAGTCTGAAAATGTCAGGCAAAGGAAAAATAATCCATCTAGTCCTGCTTGTGGAGCTTCAGAAAAAAAGATCAGTCCAATTTCCAGGTGGCTAAAGGTTGAGGTCAGTCCACTGTCTTCCAACTCCGTTTATAACCGGTCTGTACTGCATTTTGTTGGAGTTCTGTCTGTGTTCGATTTACTGTTGGCCACTTTATGAAAGCGGGGGTTAGAGGAGGAAAAAGATTTTTATAATTGGAGAGTTTAGCTATCACTGGGAGACAATGTTTGCTTTGGTCTTAAAGGATAAATCTGGTGATATTCAACAAATCCCATAAAAAGACAGAAACCAACAGTGAATGTGGTGTCTGTGTAGTAATAATCCTCTGTGCCATAGAGCTCCTTTTCTTACTAACTGTTAAAAAACAATGAGCCACACTGTTGCAACCTAGGTAACATGTTGCTTGTAGTTTATTTTGACTCAATCCCACATTCACTGTCCTGCTGCAGGAAATATACAGACTATAGCTCCAAATGTGGAAATAGTCCCCAACCAATGCATGTTTCATTCCTGTTTGCTGGGTTGGAACATGTGTCTCTGTTACCACTTGTTGGTTAAACCTGATGCAGAAAATAAGATTTTACCTGGTGCAGCTTTAAAGATATTGTATTGTGTAGCAGAGCGTCCACACACTTTTGAAGGCCATCATTTGGCTGAAATCAAGTCAGTGCAACAGTTTACCTCCACAGAACTGCTGCAGTGTGGAGCTTTGACAGACAAATGCTCAACAGCAACAACTCATCATAGGTTATGAAAACAGCAATAAAAGAAAAGGCAACAGTAATAAAACCAGACTGCAGCCGTACAGATTTCACTACCATCTGTAACGAGGGTGCACGGGGTCGTCACTAACAACACTTTCCCCTCCAGGTCCTGCTGAGGAGCAACCGCATCGACGCTCTGCTCAGCCGCCTGCTTCCTCACGGGCAGCTCCTCTTCCTCAACCACCGCTTCGGCCAGAGTCTGGAGAAGGAGGTAGCGGCTTACATGGCCAAGTGACCCGGGGCGGCCACGGTACACGATCAACTCGCCACGCTTCAAGTTTGAGCTTAATCAGTGCTAGCTGTTACCGCTAGCTTTGAAACAAACAAGGCTGACTGTTGTTTACCTTCAGGTGACATTTCTGCGGCGGGAGAAGAGGAACGGACTAGTCGCAGCTGCTGTTTCAGATTGCATGAGGTGGTAAACACACAGAGTGGTAAATATCTCCCTCAGCCACTTGCAGCTCACTGTTTACTGTGTGGGAGGCTTCAGTTCAAATCCTGTTTGTCAAATTGAAGAGTGGAAAGAAAAATGTGGCAGATTAGAGAGTGCAGCTGAAGAGGCCAGTGAAAAGCTACTCGTCAACATCAAAGACGGCTATTTATCTGATTCACCATACTTGAAATGTCACAGTGTGACCTTGAGGAATCAGGCTTGACCTTGTTTATGAGAATTCGGGGAGTACGAATGAATCTCAGAGTGCTTTATTGCCTCAGCATGGCCCCTAATGCACCTTTTGTTCCTGAAGAGTAGGAGGATATCAGGATGGGGCTTTTTAATGTTTTTGTGCAGTACAAAGTATGATTCATCTCATCGTAAACAAAACAGCAGCAAGTGAGCATAGAAAGATCAAAGTCAGGCGGTTTAATGTCATTTTGAACCAAAAATGTCACAATTCTTGAGACGTCGAGGACAATGAAAAAAGGCTGGAAGTGACATGAAATATTATAGAACCACAATGAAAGACGTGCAGAACACAGAGCACATCAGGAAATGATGAACAACAACCAAAACGAAAACATCCAGACACAACATATAACAAATGTATTCCTGTATCCTGTGAACATCTGTTGTACCTCCGACTGCGGCCCCCCCATGAAGCCCAGACTCTCCGGCTCCTCCTCCCGGCCTCACAAAAGCCTTTTAAACCACAGTTTTTGTGCTGGAAACCAAAATCCCAAACCCAGAGCTGTGATTTTTAGGTCTGGAGGAGGGATATATCTGTCTGTATGCCAACATCAGTTACTTTGATCTTCTCCTTTTTCTTTTCCTGTATTAAAAAATAAAACTCATTTCTAGCATTACCCAGGGCGTATCTTTGAAACTTGTGTACTCTGCATTCAAGGACACACGGTGCGTTTTCCAAAAACGAGGCACCAGGGATAGCACATTAAAAATGATAAAACACACAAGAGGAGGATTTAGAGGTTGTGTACGTCTCACAGGGAATAAAAAAAAACACAAACTCGACATCAGCTGGATGAAAACACTTGCAAACTAACACAACTGAGTCAGTCGGTTCCACTGTATGGCCAGCAGAGGGCGATGTTGTTTCTGTGAGTTTCTGTGTGCGGTAAAGGGCACTGTGGAGGAAACCAACTTACTGACTTGAAGTTTTTCTTGAAGTACATTTAAAAAACGTCCCTCTGATACAACTTTCTAAAAAGATAAACCTGGATTTATTAAACACTGTGCTGTATATGGACACTGGTGAAGCCGGTGCCTTAGTTCAAATGAAGGGAATTCTCTCTTTTTATGTATATGTGTAAAGGTAACATACAAATAATGGAATCATTTAGAGTCGTGTCTTTTTTTAAACAGTTGCAACAAAAAATATAAAAAAGTAACAATAAATAATACAAAATCAAATAAGTTTAAATAAATAAATATACAGGTATAAAAGTCCACAATAGAAAAGGAAAACTAAGTAACATTGTAGTGTATCTTGATGATGCTCAATTCACTTAAAGGCTTTCATTTTGTGTTGATTGGCAGCCCCTGTGGACAAAAATGGTACTGCTCTCACGGTCCTTTCATTGACATCAAGGGGAATTCGACACAGTCACAGGCATTAAGAATAACTACATAGAAATAGCCAATGATCTCGCTGATGGTCCTGTTGTTTATGTAGGTAATATAGAGGCAGCAGTATTAAATAGAGACTGTTTCATAACCAGAATAGAACAGAAAGTTTCACATTAACAGACATACAGCTGTAATGTCCAACTATCCCCCATATGTTCACATATTTGTCCTGTTGCAGTCTCAAGAAAGTTATTTTTTCCCCCTTAAAGATGTCATAAATAATGTCAATCCAGCCTTCAGTTGAAGAAATTCCTGGTTTCAGCTTATTTTTAATGATGGCCTTTCTGCCAGCAGCACTTAGACTCCAGAATAAGTATCTGACTCCAGAGGTAACATTTCCTGAAGTCAGGTCACCCAAATAAAGGGTCTCCAATTTAAATAGGATATCTACCCGAAGTAAAGCAACATTTCATGATCAGCCTGCCAGAAAGAATCTAATTATGTGCAAGAGCAGAATATTTGAAAATAAATTGATGAATGCCACAGCATACAACAAATTGGGGAGGACCCTTTTCTGTGTCAGCATCATCAACCCTGCACACAAAGCCATGCAGCTCCGCAAAGAAATAGTTTTAGCAGTTTGGACTGCACAAAGCACTGACCTCAACCTCATCCAACCCCTTTGGGATGGACTGAAAGACCGACTGCCAGGTCTTACCGACCATTAGGGACAGAGCTTATGAATAACCCAAAGCCTGCGAGCCAGTTCAGGCTACTATACTTGCACAGCTTACATCGCTCACTGCAAGATACATCCACTGCACCCTTTTCATTAGGGCGGTGTACTTAAGCTGTCAGCGCTCTGCTCACTCTTGCTGCACACCTGCTGCTACATCGCTCATCTGAAAGTTAAGCTGTCACTTGCTGCTGCTGTTCATACAGTTTTAAAAGCCTCAGCTCCACCCCAGCTTCCACCTGTACGCTCTACAGGTGGAAGTCTACCAGGGGACTTGATTCTGGGACGAGATGTTCAGTGTTCACTTACATTTGGATGTGATGTGTGTGCGTCTGCATATTTATGGGAATAGCGGGAGCTCTCCCAAGATACCAAACTTTACATTAAAAGGTTTCTTTCTTGATTAATTCTTCCAACAAAATAACTGTTAATACTACTATTTATGTAATTTTTTGCAGGTTTGATGTTGGTATTTGTAGTGTAAAAAATGAGCACCATGCCATTTTTTCCATAACCCTCAAATTTCATTAGACAGTGAGCCACCACTGAACACGTGTTCCTCATTGTTGCTTCAGTCGGGTGTTTGACCTTCACTGTGCAGAATGATGTATGTGCAGAGTTTGACACTAGAAGGTTGTTTTCACATTCATCGGCTGAAGGGTGGGAGGAGGGGGGAGTTTCTCCATGCTTCACCCTAAATCTCAGTTTAAGTCGTGTATGTACGGGCATGATTTTCTGACACCAGTCGTTGTTCAATATGCAACTCGCGTGGTGAGGAGCCTCGAAACTTTCAGTGCAGACCGACTTTTTAGCTAAGACGTCTCGTGTCCAGCAGTTAAACTTTTGAAATGAAAGGGATATTTAGCATATTCCTAGGATTGTGGATTAAGGGAGGGGGAGAATGGGAGTTAGATTTTGAAGAATTGTTGTATATTGCATTTTTTTTTTCTTGTGGGCGGAAAAAACATGTAAACAGCAAATTATATTACAAAGCAGATGAATTCTATTTTCTTACAGCATGTTCTGAGGGGATCTTTAATATTTTGAACTGCTGACTTACCTTGTTTAGCAGACAAGCAAGTATGCAGTCGATGTCTGTTTAATTTCAGATATTTTATATAGTTTGTATAACTACCTTCAGTACTTTTTAACTCTGGGGGAATTTATGTGTGGATTTAAAATCTTGAAAAGCAACATTTGGTTTTATTAAGTAGGCTCCTCACATAGAGTTTTTTTTGGCTTTTGCAGATCACTGTATTAAACCTTCTACAACAAACAGCAGTGTCAGGTCTGAATAAACAGGCCCTCTCCACTAGGGGGCAGTATGTAGCCAGACATGATGGGAGCTGCAGCTTACTGCTGATAATAAGAAACAAATAGTGACACCAGAGCAGAAATCCACCAGGCAACAAAATCAGGAATGCTGCTGCTGCTGATTTGAGACAATTTAAAATGAGCTCGTAGACATCAAACAAACAGCGCTGAGATTGTTTTCATGTGTGTGAAATCGGTTTGCAATTATAACTAATTACCGATGCATAGACATAGGAAGTTGATCTTTGCCTGCAAACAGCTGTTTGATAAAATGCATGAGTTAATGTCAAGTGGAGATTAAAATCACAGAATCCAATGCAGATTTTATGTATGTTTGTGTGTATGTTTCGCTTTCATCCGCTGTGACTGGGTGTAAGAGAAAGAGGGTGGAATCGGAGATGTGAAGAAAAAATGTGCGTCCGGGTATCATGTGCCTAAGAACGTCAGCACGTGGGGAAAGAGTGCCATGCGACAAGAAAGAGATGACGAGGTGGTTTATTGTCGTGTTGGAGAAGAAGAGGGCGCCGCGGTAAAAAAGTTGCTCAGTATAATTGCCTAAAGAACTCACAGGGGTGGAAAATGCATCACAAAATGAGCATATTTAGTTGTCTTCACTTTGAAAAGAGGCCATTCTGGGGTCAAAGTTAAAAGATTAAATGGAATAAGGTTATAAAGAGGTTCTCAACTAAGTGCTACCAAAGCCCAAGAATCTGCAAGTTTTTATTTCAGCCACACACTGCAGGTGATTATTCCCTGATTAGCACAAGGCACAAGCTCGTCGGTGAAATCAGCTGCTTTAATGTGTAGTTGAAATGAAAACCTGAACACTCTCAGGCTTCAATAGCACTTACAAAGGGAATAAATTGAAGGCCATTAACTGAAGTACATAAAATTCTCATAGCAAAAACAATCTTGTACCATTAACCAACTTTGCAAAGTGGGTTTTCCGCTGCTCAAAATTGAAAAAAACAACCAGATGGAGAGTCGGGCAAGTTTCTCGAGGGGACCCAAAGGTCAAACTGCATGATGCAGCAGTGCCAGTAGATCAAAGACAAAATCTGGGTAGCTGCTTTGTACATGAGCTGGAGTGTGCTGCTGACTCATTGAGTCAAGAGGGAAGGTTCTTGCAGAGCACCTGATACTTAAATGGTAGCAGAAAGGTTGCCCTGTACAGATTTTCCAGATCAGGACGTGAACCGGCAACCTTCGGGGCCGTAAACTGTCTTCTCCAACCAATTGGCAACCACCTCCTGCTCTTGTTCTGTGCTTCAACTCTCCCCTCCTGCCTTTCTTCCTCTAGCTGCCCTCATATTCACTCATCATCTGTGCAGGGTGACCAGAGCAAAGCTGACATTGTCACAGCCCATCTTAGTCACTCGCTCAATCTTTTCTTCTCCCTGAGTTTTGTTCTCTCCCTCCCACCAGCCCGAAGCTCCAACAAAAGGTTTTCTCATTGAATTTAGAGACTGGCCATTGAATATGCCAACTCCTGAGTTTAAGGATTTTCCTCTTAATATTTTTTTCTCCTGCCTCATTAGATGTCTCCCTGGCTATTGTATGGCTCATGGCGAGAGCACTGTGGAGAAAATGGGCTCAGCTCCAGCCGGGGATACAATATGAATTTCAATGCGCGATGACGACTTATTCACTTTAGCCTCTGTCAGGGCATGCGGCGTGAAATACCTGAACGGCACGGCTTCTATTCATATACATTAGGCATCATTTCTATTCCCTTTCATGTGTACATCCCCAGAATTTTAAATATTCCTCTCACAGGCGAAAGCTAAGTGTGGTTTCAACTGTAGTGGAGGTTGAGGAATGCTCAGCGATAACAGCTAAACGCCACTCATATTAGGTGTCACAACAGATCTCTATGATCTGTAGGTTTTTACATTCTTCGCTGCCAGTGTAGGAGGGAGATTATATGTTTGGAGTACAGTATGTAGGTGGTGACATGCTAAGCTTGAATGAATGGCTCGGATGTGGTAATCATACCTTCCTCCTGTTGTTTCTGTGGCATAATCCTGCAAACTATACTTGAAATTCACTTAAGACACACACCCTTCCACACACACACACACACTCACAGACACACACACATGCAGAGAGAATTGCCTTTTCCTTCCAGTCTATCAAGCATCACAAGAGAGATGTTCTTTCTTAGCATCTCAAATCGCGTTAGATTTCCAATTTCAAGCCATTTATTTCATGTTATTCCCCGGCCTTGAAAAAATTTCTTTTTTACATTCCAACCAATCTGCATGAGGCGCCTGCTGTCTAAAGGTATAGCTTGTCAGTGTGAGACTATCACAGCCTTCAAACAACTCAATTATTTAAAAATATAAGTCAATTATTTCTTAATTAAGCTCCCTCTGCAGTGCGATTCCTCTGTAGGTTTGCTGTTGTTGCTCATTATCAATGAAAAGGCAGCGCTGTCTGCAGGGGAACAGTCGACTTCACGGAAAAGAAATGCAAACAAGGACTTTCACATCTTTAATGTTCTGCTTTCTGTTTTTGGCTCTTCTTGTTTTTTCCCACAAATTGATTTGTTGATCTGTAAATAAGCTAAGTGATAAAGTAGTCTAGACTGAAAAAGGCCTCATGCTCCCGATGCTCAGATAGTGACTCAGAGGGGATTATAAGGCAAACAGGAGCCGATCTGCCTCTGCACGCAAGGTACTCTTATTATTTTTCACCATTATTTAAATCAAACATAGCCGGAAAAATACTTTTATTCTCTCCTGCCTAGAAAAATACTTTTATTCTCTCCTGCCTCGAAAAATACTGTGACAGGCTACTTCTAACACAGCCCCATCTCTAACTATAAGCTCATTAGTAAAACATACTCAGTTCTATTGTGTAGGAAACCTTCTGCTTCTTTATTGCTTCCAATTGGTCATTAATTGGGTATTTTTTAACAGTAATTAAAGTAGTTACGGTTATGGCTTGTTTTGCTGTAAAATACATCATCCGGGATCATAATCTTAACAACTCTGAGCAAATGTGATCATATCCAGTACAGAGTACCAGCTGTAAAATGTTACGACCTCCTCAATAAATTTACATCTGACTCTTTTATGGTAAAATTACAGTGAGACTCTGTGTCACTGTATTTTACTCAGGCCTAGAGGGTTTAATGGGTCATACCCCTTTATCACACGAGCACTCCCTTACTTCTCCTCCCCCGCTCTCACACTACTCTTTGAATCATTCAAAACTGTGCAGGAGGATGAGGAAAGTTTTAACTGGGTGATGGATTCAAACTATTCTCTTCGGTTTGTAATATGTTTAAGTTTTAGTTTAGTTTAGTTAAGTTAAGTTTAGTTTAGTTTAGCTCATTTCCAACACCAGTCCTATAATGGGCATTCATAGTTCAGGCGACCATTAAAATTACATGTTAAAGTTAAAAACCTAAATGGAAATAGAGGTATATTAGAAATAAAGCCTTAAAGAACCAGTGTGTAAGAATTATTGGCATCAAGCGGTAATTGCAGATTTTGTAACTCCCTCGCTTCACCCAGGAGAAACTACAGTGTCCACGAAATGCGCCAAAAAATGCAAAAGACCCAAATCATTCTTCATAAAATTGGCTAAAATCTCTGTACGTTCCATATTACATGTAGTAATCTGACTAAGTGTTAGTATTACAAACTGATTCAGCTTTAAAATGCTACCCATATATTTCGAAGTGTATCAGAAGCTTTTGAGTAATGAGTTGGGAAGAGCCGTATTCAGTCACATACCCAAAAACACTTCCCTGCCTTTTCTTGGATTCAAGCCTGAAATCGTCAAGTCACAAGATGACTTTTCTGGTCTTCAGGCTGCCTCCACTCTGGGTTAATTTGCGTAAATAAATCAGTCAATTTGCAACCCCTCAAAATATGAATATTCCGTTTCTAGTTTTTTGCCCTTACTCCAGTTTACCACAGTCCATTAACAGCTTCACATTCAACCACACAGTGCTTATGGCACGGGAGAGCCCAGAGTGGAGAAATACTGTGCAAAAGTGCCTCATTACAGCTGCTTTCCAAATTAAATGGTGAAGATCTATTATTCATTTGTGGAGAATCCCCAGTGAGTGAAGCCCAGCAGGAAAACAGGAAGTGTCTGAGGTTTTCTCCCTGCCAGCCACTTAGCAATTGGTTGATACACCCAGTTCTGCAGTTGGGACCTGGAGAAACAATGCAGCAATTGCTCACATGAATTATAGGATGTCCAGGAGGTCTTTCCAAATTAGATGTCTTCTCTTCATACCCGATAACAGCTTCTTTCCTGTCTCCACACACAATAGTTTTTTTTCCTAGTCATTTCCAGTAGCATGTCATGAAGGACTGTAGCCCTTCTCGGGGTCTTGATCCTGTGGTAGTCTGCATTTCTATACTGGAGTACATCATCACAGGTCAACATCTCATTTAAAAGCAATGCAGCCTTCTTTTGTCTCAAGCTGGAGGTTGTATCTCTTGCAATTCCCAGCATGGCACGATCCATTGTGCACTGATAGGTTGTTTAATGGAGCATTTAGGAGATCCTAATCAAAATCGTAAAGTTGAGATATATCACCACGTCTTATGTACCAGGAATTTAGATGCAAGCGGTGATCTGTCACTGCAAGACCAATGAAAGAGCAGCCGTATGCTGTAAATAATGGAAAATCCACAGTTTGTTCTTGTTGATAGCTTGAACCACGTTAATAACAGGGTATCACAGTAAAATGGAGGATGCATAGATGCATATACCAATAATATGGAAGACTATTGTTTAAATTGTACAGTTCTTACTGTAAATCTGGGTGTTATGGAAATTATCACAACTTTCTGATTATAGTGTGGACATTTGGACCATACAAGCTGACAGGACGTGCTTGAATGCACCATTAGTTTTGTTCTCTGGAGTCAGGTGTTTTTCATATGGGGACAAGGAACAGGGCTGACTTTGTCTTCAGGTCCCCTTGTGGGCCACTTTATTCAGAGCATCCAGCCCCTGGAATTTGCACACAGACACAAATGAGCAAAAGGGGTTTGTGCGGCCTAGAATAGCATTGTAAATATTGTAAATATGTATTTGTTTGTGTAAACACACTCCACTTCTTTCACAATAAAGACTAATTCCACTTGCATTGTGTGTGATACGCTGCAGTCTGTTGTTCCACTGAATCATCCTTTGTGTAAAGTAATACAGTTTTAAAGAGGGAATTGCAATTAAAGGGGGGAAAGTGGGTCAAACATGACACCAGGGATGTGCAACAGAAAGCACTATGTGCTTGTCATGTCATCTCTTACTAAGCTGCTGTCACTCAGGAGCGGCCCCCGGTGTCAGTTGCGTCAGCTTGGGCAGGTTGAATCCACTCTAAAAGCAAGCCTGTCCAATTTTCTCCTTACTGGCCATTACCTTTCACAGTGAGAGCCTCCAATATGTTGGCTGACAGCTGTCATGTTTTATGCCGCCCTACGACTGCATACATTTAAAAAGATTAGAGCTCTGTCCAAGCTTTACATGTGATAAGAATTCTCATCTGAGTATCGTGCGACATTTTGAGAACCCTGACCTACATGGAGCAGAGGTTTGAAGTATTAAAACAATTTTGTATTCTTTACATGTCATGAATATGATGTGTGGTTATTTGAGGACATGCAGCAGAAGCCCCATTCATTTGTAATGGCAGCTTAATAATTACCTGCGTGAGCGTGTGTGTGTGGGTTGCAGCATTTTTGTCACCCATGTGATAATAATTGCTTTGAAAATATCTTTTTGAAAATAGCTGCAACCTTATTTGAACACATCACAGGTTACACTTTTGACTGATGCCTTTTTCAGAGCTGGCCAGAGTCCAGGCCTTTATGATTCAGTATACAATTTATTCCAAATCAACAAGGTGAATGGATGGAGGGGTGTATCTGGGAGTTATGAAGCCCATGATTTCTGCCAGGGAGAATCTCTGGAGACTATATTCCATATTGCTTTCATTTCTACACCACCATTATTCAACAAATAGAAGCATCTGGGCACAGTATGTGAATGTGTACCTTCCAAAAACTCAAACAAATGTCTTCATGTTATTTACTGAGGAATCATTGGCCACAGAACATATGGAAATAGAACAGGTTGATTCTGCTAATTATCTTGCAACAAACTTGCCAGAGGTCTCCTGTTCAACTCTCTTCAACTGCTGTCCACATTCATTTACTCCTGCTTGTTCCAGTTTTAGGCACAGGCAAGACAACAGCAGCAGCAGTTTGGGGGATTTCCACAAAAAGCATTCATAAATTAACATTTAATAACTACAAATTACTTTGGTCCCGGTCTTGTCCTAATCTGTCCCTTTTCCTCCTGTTGTTTCAGTTTTTTTTTATTAAACCTTTATTTAACCAGGAAAGTCCCATTGAGATTAAAATCTCTTTTTCAAGGGAGTCCTGGCCACATTTTTTCCCCTCCATCATTTCCCAATCTGTTTTCAGGTTTTAAGGGATCCTCCTTTTATTAGTTTTGGTTTTATTAGTTAGTTAGTTAGAAAAACTTTCTGTCCACAGCTTCCCAACTGTTCATTATCGCAGGTTTTCAAAGCCGTACCTGCCTGAAGTTTGATGTCTTTTTTAAACCGGAGCTTTCTATTTTGTTGACTCACTCCGAAACAGAAACAATAGTGATTGCCACACTAAATACGTTTTTTTTTTGCCTTTATTGATAGTAACAGCTGAAGATAGACAGAAAAGGGAGGTAGAGAGAGGGAATGACACGCAGCAAAGGGCCATAGGTCAGATTCAAACCCTGGGCCGCTGCAGCACCTCAGTACATGTTTGACAGCTCTACCAGGTGAGCTAACAGGACACTCTCAAAAGTACTTTTCAATAATACCTATAATATATTTTTTAAGTGTTTTCCACTGTTTAAATATGTTGTCTCTTCTTAGTTTGTTGTTGCTCTTTCTTCAAATTTGGGTTCAGTCAGCCCACATGCCTCTTACAACTATAATGCATTGCAACATTTTCATTTGAACATTCTATTTCATTAGAGAAGAGATTGTTTTCCTTGCTCAGCATTTCAAAAATAGAGGCTTATGTTTTTCTTATATTGTTAAAAGCTCTAATTATCTTCAGACCCATTTTTTGAGGGTAATTAGAGCTTTGATTAATATTTCACTTCCAGCTTTTGCCAGTGTAATTATTTTATTACGTGGATAATTTCTAAGTTAAATTTAGAGAGAGATGTTTGGGGAAAATTAAATATTTATTGATGTGCAGGAAGAGATGATGTGACCAAAACTTTCACATCAGAACAGAAATGGTAAAAAAGTATGAAATTTAAGTAATATATCTCATATTTTTGCCTTCTGGCACATACACTGACACAAGCTTCCTCAGTTACTTTCTAATTTGGTCTTGTATGGCTCTATTGGTAGAATAGGACTCAGCGGAGAGGGTTTAGTGCTTTGATTTGCACAGGGAATTCCTATATTAAAAATTTCGCCGTAAAATCCCTTAAAACTCAGCAGTCTAATCAGCTTCAATCAGCAAGTTGGGTGACAGCAATATATTTCATCCAGACCTCCCTAATGACATGCCACACACTTGTCTTATTTGCTCATATGAAATTCTAGGATCAGAGAAGAAAAATAAGAAAACAGTTTAAACAAAGAAACCGGGCTGCCTGATCTCCTCCGGCACTACTAACAGACCCCTACTGGGGGATCTTGTACAGGCTTAGCAGATCAGAGGTAATGGCACATTAAAAAAAACAACCTTATGGCCATCTTCACTTGCAAATATCAGGCCAGAACAATTAATGAGTAAAAGGTAATTCATATTAATATTGCCTTTAGTTGTTGAGCACGAATAGATTCAGGTTTGAGGTGGTGGTTGGATCTTTTTTTACCAGAAAAATCTGCAGTTACCCCCAAAACTGTGCTGTCAGTCTGAGCACAGCCTTAGAAGTGTGGTCGCACTCATTTCAACAACATTGACTTATTAAACCATGGAATCAATTCTGAACCTACAATGGCAGTTTCAGAGGACATTTCTTCTATCGGTGTGATTTCTGTTGGGTCACTTTTACCTTTGCAAATTACTATGGTCAACCGGTATAAGCTGTGAACTTTCTTTTAGTGCCTAAATTACTTTTACACAAAGTCACACATCTGTATTATCTCAACTACAAAGAAACAAAGACTCTTCAGACTTTGTTTAAGTTCTGCAGAACTTATGGCAATATGCAGGACAATTTCTCAGCAGCTGCTTAATACTATTATAGTCCCTCCTAGTCATATTATTATTA
>NW_023339873.1:2491462-2518667 GCF_004916995.1 Morone saxatilis
AACATCCTTAAGACTGGCTACTGTATATCCAAAAAATGCCTATTTTCACTATAACAACTTCCAAGATGTCCTAGTCTAATAACTATAATGATTAATTACAATAATAATAATTATTATTAGCATTACTTTTATGAGGGACAGTAACCACTTTGAATGTAGTCTGGGTCTGTTGTGACTCTAGTTTTCTTATTATTGTACTGTTTCATTTTTACATGACCTTTGGTCCAATTCTTGTTTATGGAAACTCATCTTGATTTGTATCACTACAATTGACTGTTATTGAATTTGTGCATTTTATCAAATATTGTATTCACATTTTCACAATTGCTTCCAGTTAAGACTGGAAGGGCCAATTCCCGGTCTTCACCTTTTTTTTGGTAGCGCTTTTAGCTCGCTGCATAGCTGTGCGCCTCAACACATAATGAGTTCATAAGTTGATGAAAATTTGTCCCGCTTCCGTACCGAGCAAAAGAGCTGAAAACATCCCTCCTACAACCACAATTAGAAACAGGCCGATGCTCCCTCTTTATATTTAACATTCTTCCCAACTGCATTGACACTATTCTACATGAGAGGACATTATGTATAATGTATATATATACACTGATGGCTCTAAAAACCCTGATTATGGTCAAATAAGTTGTCCCAGAATTGAAAGTTAATTTAAAGACTGACTATATAGCAGTAGGACTATACTCAGTTGAAATTATGGCAATTTTTCTTTGCTCTACAGTGGATAGAGGAAATCAAGCCTCTTCAAATTCTAATATGCTCAGACTCAATTGCAGCCTTCTAGATGAAGACAGGATATTCTTTCTGAGATATTGCATTGGCTTAGGAACTGATGTTTACATGAAATCTAGACGCAGAGGTTGTGGGATGGAGATATTATATTTGTATCAGATCCAACAAGAAGTCGGAGTGGAAAGGTCACCTGGGAGAAGCAGAACAGAATATGTGATTATCAGGGCTATACTAGGACACACTAAACTAAATTAATCTCTATGCCTCATTGGAAAGTATCCAAGCAGAAACTGTGATGTCTGCAATCAAATGGAGACTGTGGATCATGTCAGCTTTTGTTTTTCCTAATTATACAAATAAAAGATAGCTGTTAGAGAACGAGCTGGAACATGAAGGGATTAAACACATCCATTGCAAATAGTTCTGGAAATCCAGTGCTGAAACATGTCTTCACAAAACACACAGGACCAATTACAAGGATATAAGGATAAGAATTGTGTAACATTATAGTTGGTGGTGATAACGCTCTGCAGGCTTTTTGACATTACAGCAGTAGTATGTAACTTTTCGAAAAATAACTTTTTGTTATTTTTGTTGAAACTTTCACTACATCCTGACAGTTCATGAGACAGATAATATGGCTCCTCCTAGTGCTCATAATGGTATTTACAAGATTCAACTGTATCTGAGCAAAAACAACCAATCAGAGTCATCAAATACGGACGCTGTAGGAATGATAATCAACAATCAACTATCTTCAAGCCCCCAACCCAAAAAGTCAAATGATTGACCTGGGACATGAGACTCAGTGATCAATGATCTTTCTCATCCCTGATTGGTTGTTTCTTGTTCATTTAAAATAGGAAAAATGTTTTTTTTGTGTGAGTTTCCATGTATTTTATATTATGTGACTCTGTTTCTGTGCTTGTAGCTCCCCCTGTTGGAATATATTTGTTGTGCCGGTTGTGATAACCTAGAATTAATCCCATGTATGTGTGCAGGGTGTGAACTACAGGGGAGCCAGGGTGAGGAGTCTTGGAAATATGATTTATAACATTGTGTGGGGTCTCTAAAATACTGACAGTATGCTATTTTTGTCATTTCTATTTTTCTGTATCTTCATCATCATGTATCATGTGCAAAATTAGGTTTCTATTGATGTGTCATTCATTACTAATTCACTTAAAGATTTTCGCCATCACCATCACAGTGTGGTTGTGTGATATCCTAACCTTTACTCACTTCAACTCAAAGATCAGAAAAAAAAGTCCCAGTCATGCAGACTAGGAGCCGAATTGCCATTATTCCCTAAAAATAAGTGAATTTACCTGAAAGCCATGGTATAGTTGGCACGCTGTATGTGTGTATTTTCACTGTGAAATTGCCAGAATACAAGCTGATGCGAAATGGAGGAAAATGCAGAGGTTTGTCCTTTAAAAAAAAGATCCAACCACCACCTCATACCTGCTAGTGATGGGATTTCTGGTTCTTTTTCAGTGAGCCAGATCATTTGGCTCAGCTCATAAAAGAGCCAGCTCTTTGGCTCCCAAACGGCTCTTCATTTAACCACTTATACCTTTTATAGTTCAGCCAAATTTAGCACAGTTTTGACTTATGATTTGTTTGTGTACACATATATCACTTATTCAATACATCCTTTGTACTGAAGAATTCAAAAGTAAAAATTACATTTTCTAATATCAATAAATTGCTGTATCCAATAGTTTTCATTCCATTTACAGACCCATGTAACTCTCTGAAACCACCCAATGAATGCACTTGCTTGTAGAACCACTCGGCTACACAAAGCAGATAGAAACACCTATAAAAACTTAAGCATAGAAATTTAAAAAAGGGCAGCTATTGACATGTTAATTTTTTATTTAAACAAGTAAAAACTGAATTTTTTTTTAATCAAATACAGGACTTAAGTAAATGTGCTTTGTTAATGCCCACCACTGACATCTGGACCAATAAAACCAACTGAATGGAGCATGGAGATCATTATATCATTTTGCCCTGTATTACTTTACAAAGAAAACAATATCACTAATACCTGCATCTATTCATGCTCAACAGCTAAAGACAACGCAAACATGTTCTTCTGTCAGGATGCACTGAAACTCTCAGCCTTAATAACAGATGATTATCTTTATAAAAGCTACCTGCTGCAGCTCCAGAAGAAGAAGAGCGTCGATGACTCGGGCGACGCTGATTGGCTGCAGCCCTGGCGCAGGTGAACTCGCGTCACGGCCTATGTTGTAAAAGGTGGTTGGCTCCGGCTCGCGCGCGGCAGGTGCGAAAAGCTCGAGCAAAACCGAGTGAAGGCCGAAGTGAGCCTGAGATGTGTTCAGTGCTCGGACTCTGGGGATGGAGCATGGAGGACGGTACCGACGGTTCGGTTACACCTGCGGCGACCTCGGATCTGAACCCGGAGGCCCTGCTAAGGAACCGGACTGTGGTGTCCTCTGTGGATGTCACTGTAAGGGCGTTGTCGGATTAATCTGCAGTTCAGCACCCATAAAGTAAACTGATTGCCACACCTGTTACAATAGATTAGATGCTTGTAAAGTTCATGCAAATGAGCTGTAAGTAGATGAGTCCACTGTCTGGACCCTGAGCGTGCCTGTGGTCTGTGTTACACACATTATAATGTTCCTACAAACTAAAGTCATAATGTTTAGAAGTTGTGATGGTCACAATTAGCCTGCTGTGTATCTGCCTGACATTGTTCCTGCTTTACATTCTTCACTTATTTCTTCACTGAGCCACAAGAGTAAGCTCTTTCTTTCCAACAATGATAAACACACTGAGACAATAAAAGACAATTTAACACACAATGCAAAACAAACTGTACGAAGTAAGCAATTAAAAAGGCAACAGAAACTGTCTTATAATAAATCTAAACCTCCATCAATCAGTCAACAAAGATATAATTATAGTTAATCAACTCTGTTTGTTTTAAGAAAATAAAAGAATAGATAGTAGATCTAGTAACTAGTAACTTTAAGCCTTGCAGTCATTGGCTGATAAAGGAAACAGAGACATCATGTGACCGATGAGAGATCAGTTTTTTTTGGCTGTTAAACAGGAGCTTGATGTAATAAATGCACCTGAACCCACATTTTTAAAATCTATTATTGCCCCAAACTGTGTGTTCTTTGCTCTAGCTGCAGATAAGCAGTCAGATTTGCTTTGAAGGGGCTCTACAGCTTTATCCAGCCCCTGACTTGAGCCACTATAAGCATGTGTGTAATGTACTGTAGGCACTGGTCTTGTGTGAAAGCTGAGACGAAGGAAACTTGACTTAATTATAGGCTTGATAGGTAAATCTAAGTGTGGTTGTGGTCTAAATGAAGCTATGTAACACTGTATTGTACATACGGTGCGTACCAATGCAGCTTCAGTATGAAAGCCTTCCTCAGCTGCCATATTACACCTCATTGCTGCACCTCCCCAACTTACATCAATCCCGCTGATTCCTGATAACGGCGCACATGCCATCAGTTGACCCTCCTTCACCCGACTGAGGGCCACAATTAGCCAACAAAAGGTAATCTCAATCAATTTCAATTTCACCTTTTGTAGAGACGATTGAGAACACAAGGGGTTAATTATCCCTCTGCAGTATTGATTGGTGTTTCTCTCTGGCCTGTTAATTAGGGTGACTGATTTGGCACCAGGGTTGGAGTGAGAGATAAATGATAAGCGGGCGTTGGAGAGGACCGTGGAGTAATTCCTCGACGCTACTCAACAGTTTCAAGCCTCCTCTGTCGCTTTCTCTCTTTCTCTCTCTCGTGAATCTGACTGTGCCTTTAGCTGAATAATATAGGGGCAGATGATTCAGTCTTATTTTTTTCCCTTGCTAGTTATGTTTGACGAATCTGGCTTGATGGTGGCATTTTCTGTCACTCAGGCGCCTGAGCATTTGCATATCACATGCTATTTGCCTATGACAGGAAGATGTGCGGCAATACATAGTTTGTTTCTTATGTATTTTTCATGATAAGCTGCTCGCCGAAGATGGCAAAAAGGTTATTTCTCTCTTCACTGAAAGAAGATACCTCTTCAAGCTGTCTTGTTGTCGTGTCTCGTTGATGGGTGCGTGATATGGAATGAATAAAACCCAGCCGACGAAACACGTATATCCTTTTGTGGGAGCTTTCCATGAGCGCTGGGCCGCGTGCCTCCTGGCTATGCTTGGCTACACAGGTGACAGTGTGGCTTAGCTGTGAAAGTGAGGCAGGCAGAGCTGCAAGGCAAGTCTAATTGAAATCCCCTCCTATGTGAGACAGAGGAGATGGAGCTGTAAAAGGGCCTGTAATTACTGAGGCCACTAATGAGAGATAATTAGGTCATATGGCAATGTCTCTACCGGGGCTCTGCTGCGAGAGTGGTTCGGAATAAAAAGGTGGGCAAACCACGAACTCCTGTTACTCGTCGCCATTATGTACCACCATTACAAATGATCAGTTCATTAGCAGTGATAAGTTATCATTTTTAGTACCAATGGAGTGAATACTACCTAGGTCCAGGCCCCACACGAGGCACAAGTGAATTAAGCAGCTCTTTTGGCTCCCATAAACCTTTTTTTTATTTGCCCCACAATATAATTGTGCTTCATTTTCTGTCCTTGAGTAATTCACATGTAACTGTGGTTCTTCTCAACATTCACACATGGCAGACTTAATTTTAAATCAATTAACCAGTTGTTTGTGGGTGAAACAAAGAAGATGCTGGTTTGCAAGATGTATTCAGATCCTTTACTTTTGTGAAGGTAGCAGTACAACTGTATAAAAGTACTCTGTTGAAAGTAAAAATTGTAATTCGGAAACTTCACTTGAGTACAGAAGTATTATCAGTAAAATGTATTTGATTAGTGAAAGGAAAAGTACTAATTTTACAGGTGATTGGTGCTTATTAGGGCTGCAACTGACGACTATTTTCGTTATCAAGCTGATTATTTTCTGAATTAATCATTTAGTCTATAAAATGCCAGAAAAATATTCAATGTATAATAATAAACATTCCTTATGTTTTAGAGACTGAAAACAGCGTTTTTTGTAATTTGTTATCAAAATAGCTGATTAGTTTTCTGTCAACTATTTTCTGTTGTTGACTCATCGTTGCAGCTCTATTTTATATTATTGTATTTATTACTACTGGTGCAGTAATGTGTAAACAGCATTTTGCTCCTATAGTTTAAGGTGATGGAGCTAATTTGAACTACAATATTGTAGTTTAATTTGCATATTAGAGCCTTATGAGTTATCTTGAACTTTTCTTTAACTGCAAAGTAACAATGAGTCAAGTAAATGTAGAGGAGTAAATGTGGTGAAGTATAAAGTAGTATAAAATAGAAACTGAGTATTTGGTCTTGCATTTCACCGCTGTCAGTGTACCACATGAATCCCTGCAACATGTACAGTTTAATTGCGGGCTTTGATTTTGTCCGACCAATCTAGAGCGCTCAGAGTGAATTTCTCATATAACACAGTTACTGTAAATTGAGTGTAGGCGATTTCACTCTCCAGCGTCTCTGAAAATCCGAGCGAATTTGAGCCATCCTGCATAAGTGGAGCAACAAATTAGTAGCACTCTTATATTCACTAACACACATTATTCATACACTGGCCTAAACGGTTTGATGTGTTTTTTCTCTACATTTATGTCCCTTTCCCTTATTGCTCTTTAAACAGCTCTTAACTGGCACGGTTTTGTAAAAAGCCCTCGTAAATAAATGTAGACTTAACTCAGATGTCGGTGCAGTGATTATGGGCATGGGGTGGGGGGAGGCTGAGGTGCAGACTGCTTCATGTTGAACTGGTGGGACGGCATGACTAACATATGAGATGCTTCTATGATGGTCACAGTCAGAGAAGAGTGTTTATGTGGAGCTGCTGTGCATGAATGAATGATTCCTGCACACTGTGAATGTGGAATCCCGTTGAAAACGACTTTGTATACCCAGTCCCTTTACAGCTGTATTTATTGATGTTGCAATTCATGTTGCTCTGGCTGTTCAGGGAAACATTTGTACATTGTTTGGTTTACCATCTCCTTTGCAGGGCTAACGTGAAAGTTGATATTTCTAGGATTTGTTTTGTGTGCAGTGCTCAGTTTGTGGAAAACATTGATTTGTTCTTTGGTATTTTTCTTTTGACTTATCTCTGTGTCGAAAGATAAAGTTTCTCCATAACTTATACGATGTGCCGTAAGCTTACACGGTAGTGAATGTACGATCGTGTGTATGGAGGATTGAGCTCAGAGGCACACATACGTGGATGACTGCACATGTTCTTCAGACTGGATGGAGGTAAAGCGTTTAACAAAGAGGCCAGCGGCCTCCACGGAGCAGAATCAGCCATGTGTCTTTTATTATTGGAGAAACGGAAAACTAAAGTGGAGGAGTCATGGGTCCATCTTTGGAAAGCCCTAATCGGCTTCTTCAGAGCTCTTCAGGATAATGACCTATTCAGCTCGCCAACCATTTAAGTGATCTCCAGTTAATTGGGCAGGAACCTCAATCATGTCTACATTTTCCCCCCATCTGACCCCGCTCGCTTTCTATCCATTAGCAGTGTTTCTGTTCCTCACAGTCTGCAGTGTTGAAGTACAGTCTCTTAACAAAGTGTTTACAGTTCACACCACTGTTGAAACAAAATTTAGTTGGTTTTTTACAACCTTGGTCTTTCTTGCCCTTCAAGGCAAGACACACAAGCTGTTAAACCATTGCACAGCCTTTATACGAACGCCTCACTTTACTCATATTATCAAAGCTGCAGTGCCCATCCAAAGGCACAAGATGATTAACATGATAGGGAAGAAGAACAATTATAGCTTTATTTTGGACTGCAACTAAGAATTATTTGTATTATTGACTGTATTAATCGTATCTTATTTTTATTCAGTTGATTGACTTAGGCTATAAAATGTCAAAAAAGAGTGACAAATGCCATTCACAGCTTCCTTGACTTAAGATGACATCCAACCAACAGCCAGAATCTAAGAAGATATTCAGTTTACAACAATATGAAACAGAGAAAAGCAGCCATTCCTTACATTTAAGAATCCAGAACCAGATGATTTGGGACATTTTTCCTTGAATAATAAGTTAATAAGGATTAGTTATGTTGCGGAGGGTAATATCATTAGTTTTACAGCTACTTGTAGTTTTACAGCTACCTTTAAACTTCAAACTTTATTAAATATTTGTCGAGACACTTCACTCAAAACTCATGCTGGCACTAAAGGAAAAGTCAGTGGGTCAAAAAATCGTCAGGATTAATCCTTTAGGGATTATACATGTCACATTTCATGATGATCCATTCAGTAGTTATTGAGCTATTTCAGTTTCGAACCATAAAATACATAAAATAAAATAAAAAAAATACAAATGATGATAAAATTGTGCAGAAAATCTAAAGTTAACATTTAGTGTGTTAGGAAAAAAAATCTATGTAAAGTGCCCATATGTATATGTATGGTGGCATTGAACCAGGAAGTTGATCTGCAAACTCTAAAGGAAAGGAGACACTGACGGCATGTCCACACTGTTTCTAAGAATGTTTTTAGTAGCCTGTGTAGTTTGTTCAGACAGGAAAAGTGACAAAATGAAATATACTGAGGCTGACAGCATGCACACTAAATATTGCTTATTTTCAGGCGTGCTGTTGATGGACACCATTCTTCCACAAAAAAGAAATTGTGGGTAACAGTTTATCTTTTTTGTAAAGCTTAATTGGGAGTTGCAATTTGATTGATAACCGATATTACCACATATTGTGTTATTTCCTGTAAAATTGAGTTTTCTCTTGAGAAGTGCAACACTGTGAAATGATTGACCAATGAAACTGGAGGTTTGTTTACAACCTGTTTGACCAACCTACCTGTTGTGTTCCTACCCCGTTGGACTGTTGCTCATTCTCAAGCTTTCAGGAGTTATTGATGAGTACAGTGTCATCACAGCTGAATGAAAACATGACCCAGCTTGTTGAAAAAATAGTGTCAGACCTTTTTGTAATCCTCTGCTCCTTGAGTCGCACTCATATGTGATGGGCAGCAGGGAAAAAGCAGAGGACGGTGACAGAGGGGGGGGGGCACACTCAATCGCTGCCTCCTCAGCCTTGGCTCAAGAAACCTTCCTGTGGGTCCCGTCTCGCCTGTGACAAATAGATGGTGGCATCTGTGGGCTGGAGGCCTCTGCGACCCGGCGACTAGGGACAGAGGCTGGCGGGACGGGATGAATATTCATCACAGGGAGCACATTTCACCCCGTCAGCTCAATGCCGGCTGTTCCCTGCCTTCCCATAGAGACAGAAAGGCACAACATGGAAAAAGAAAATGTGATGATGATGATGTGTGATGAGAGTCAGGGCCGAGGAAGGAAGTGAAGCAGATTGAGGGGAGGAGAGGGCTTGGCTTTGAAAGATGCTTTGACCAGATGAGAGAGACAACTCAGGAGGGTGGACAAAGGGGGGGGCTGAGGGAAAGTATTGCTTTGGAGAGATAACTAGACAGTGGCAGAGAAAGGAGAAGGTGTAGGAGGTCTGGGAGAGAAAAATGGCAGACGGTGTGAAAAGGTGGGGGCTTGGAGAGGAGGACGAACGCGGTGGAGGGGAGGTGAACGGAATTGCTTTGGAAAGATGAGTAAATTAAACCGGAGTGAGAAAGTGGCGAAGGATGCGGGGGAAAATGGAGAGGAGAAAAGGATGACTTCGGAGCGACGAGTGGACGGCGTGAGAGGAGAGAAAGGTGCGGAAGTTTGGCATCGGTGTAAAGAATGATTTATCCCTGGATGAAGACAGAAGCCGACCTCCTCCTCCCGCTCCTCCCAGCTCGTCCTGAGCGCTGGCTGCTCGCTTACCTGCGGACAGGCTGCTGCTGCTCTCCGGTCGAGGGATAAGTAAACAAGGCTGTTGCTCACAGATGGGACTGTCTGAGATGGATGGCCTTGTCTCAGATACAAGCATGCATGTCCGCGCGCACGCACACACACACACACACAGATCCACGCACGCTCACACTGTGCCAGAGTATGGCAGCATGGAAAGGGAAAACAAATACTCGTACATGGACAGACTCATTGGGAAAAATCACTTTAGGCAAAACAAGGCTGTAGTGTTTTGTTTAGTTTTTTTCAGTTCATTGTTTGCAGAGGTGAAACTGGGACAAAAGCTCGGAGCACACCTGCAAGGTTTACCTACTGTGATTTAGAGAGTGTGTGTGTGTGTGTGTGTGTGTGAGTGTGAGAGAAAGGGAACAAATTATATGGTAAACTCTGTTCATGCAAGTGTGTTTTCTTTCTGTGTGTGGCTGAACGCTCAAGGTTTTCTTTCATTTGTACCGCGATACATTACCGTCACACTTCCTTTTAGCATGTCATCCTGCCTGCATTGTGTCGTCTTGTTTGCATGAGAAACCTGTAATCTCGCACAAATGTGGGAAGCAGTAGTAATGAGCAGGTACCAAACACAGGGTCCCTGGATAGAAGGCTCTAAATCACAGGAGAAAGTGCGGGGAAACAAATAAAAAAAGTAGTCATCAACCTCATATTTTTCATTTCTCAGCGAGGCACAAGCGTGACGGCGTCGCTCCCCACATGAAAAGGAAAAAATATGAATGCAGAGAAGTGCAAGCCTTGCCACTCCGCCATCTCACGCGTCGGCCAGCCCTGCTCGACAGGGAAAAACGCGAGATGGGGATTCATTATCTTTAATGTATTCTAATGTACCCAAGTGCCAGGTTTCATCACATCTGAAGAGCATAATACTCCAGTTTTGTTAGGATTAGTATGTATGAAAGTTTCCATACAGTATGGTCTCTGTACTGTAACTGTATAGCTGCTGCTGTAATGTATGCAGCTTCCTCTCTACGTGATTTTTTGTGTTTATACGGCTGACAGTTTGGTGATGAATACGAGTTGATGGATGTTTTTTAGCTTCAACCAGCACAATATATATCGGCCTAAGTTCAACAGTTGAATAATTTCAAAAAAAGACTGCACATGTGTCACTTCAATGTGGAACTGTGGGATATGAAACTGAATACTGCATCACTTTGAGTTAAGCTCAAGTGTTGATGGCATTTGGCAGTTGTATTTAGTGTGCAAAGTGCAAAGAAAGAAAAAGAATGTGAATGTCAGTTTACAGCTGACATTGCAACTAACTAACTTAATTACTGATTAATATGACTACTATTCTTAGCTAGAGAAAATATTATGATTTCCTAAGGCCCAGGTTTATATATTTAAGTTTATTTTTCCAACCAATGAATGTGTGGCAGAATCATTTTCTAGTGACCAACGAACTGATTAAATTACTAATTAATAAACCCGAATGATCCTTTAAACAAGTGCAGCATCTGGTATAAGTATTTAATGCTGAAGCGCAATGTTTTATACACACCTTCCCAGTAAGCATTCCTACCGTGACTTGCAGGTAAAAAGTTTACACATCTAGTTTTATCTAAATATTCAGCCCAAATTTCTGCTCCCTAAAGGCAGACTTGTCATTGCATGAAAAGCACAGGTGTAATTATCCTTCTGTTCCATTTAAATGCGCCAGAATTTATTTATTTGGATCTCTTTTAGCTCAAGGCTAATCTCCCAAGAGTCCATATTAAAATCACAATAAAACATGCCTCTACTCTGTTGGGCTTTCACAATGAATGTTTTAGATTTCAACCCTGTTATACACCCCAGACATGGGCAAATGTATCTCAAAAGTCTGTACAATGTGAAAACTGGGACAATATATGTTTAATGTTGAAAACTGTGGCACAACATTTTGACACTGAATGCACCCCTGATTTTTTTTTTTTGTTATGAATCCCACTGATCATCAAGATAAGATGGTCCCTACCTACCAAAGCCTTCATTTAAAATAGGAGTTTTGTCAGGGGAGCTTTTGTATGATTTGTGCTGGTATTTGCCATGACAGAAATCCCATCCTCTAATCCAGTTTGAGTCAATTTAACACCAACACAGTTTTTCAAGCGTGTTACCCAGGTATCTTTCTGTATTACATCACGTAACCAGCAGTGGAGGTCCCAGTGAGATGAACACTGAGGTAAGATCCCAGTAACAACTGTCACTTTCACATTATCCCAAAAGATTTGCGCTCACTGAGCTTGATAATGAATTCTTATACAATTTAAGTTCACGCACTGTGAAGTCGGCCACGATCAGCAATAAATCGGTGTAGAACCCCCCCTCTTTCTTACTACATCCACATCACAGAGAGGAAAAGCAGAATATATTTGAAGAGAGGTGTTTATATATTATATATTGCTGATCACTGCAGATTTCATCATCACAGCTGGTGATTTCATTTTTTATTGGTTTCTTCTCTCCTGCGTCTCTAGTTTCCTCTGGACCTAACTAGGAGAGATGGAGACAAACGGTGTTCACACTGAACCTAAGAGTGTCCTAATTTAAACATTTTCCCCTTGTGTTACACAAATCTGTGTTCTCTTACTAATATTTTAGGGAAACATGACTATAGTTAGATTTATATCCGTCTTATGTTTGTGCATTTAAAAACTGACCTGGAGCCAGCATGTAGCTAGCCTAGCTTAGCCTTAAAGGGCAACTCCACCGATTTTACACATTAAAGTCTGTTTGCAGAACTTAGGGAGTGCTATGTGAAAAAGGTTGTATAAAGCCTTTTATGGCACCAGAGGGAGCTGAGCACAAAGTCTGATGGATTTTCCTCAGTTGAGTCGGCATTGGTTAGGGACTACAAGTTTAAAAATTAAACAAAGCTTGGGGTGTGGAGTTCAAAGTTAAAATGGTAACTACTGTCACTATGGTAGTGACAGTAGTTACAGTACACCATGTAATTCCCATCAAATCTGCTAACTGTCGTTTTTAAATTTATATTCGGGTTACATCAAATTCAGACTATGCAATATTATATGTCTGTCTGCCTGTCTGCCTGTCTGCCTGATCCGACAGACATGGGTGTCAGGAAAGAGCCTACGCACCCCCCCTTCCCATAATTTTGACACTGACAACAGCTTGAATGAGTCATCTTTAGAATCGAGTACCATAAGAAGCTGTGGAGAAAAGACCTATGCCAACTTGAAAGTGAAATGCCTAATTTCAGTCAGCACTGAACATGTACTGTAACTGAAGTATGTCTGAAAAACATCAAGTGATTTGGACAGGTGTGTAGTAGAGTAGGTAGCTATAAAAACAGATGTTTTATTTAGCCTGTGTTTTCTTAACACTGTCGGTTAATATGTGAGCAGATGTGGGTTACATCCCAGAAGACACATAAATAGGAATTTCACAAATCAGCTCCCGTAGCAGCAGTGATTCCGAATCGAAGGCGAAGGCCTGCGGAGCGAACTCACCCACTGAGATCAAACCTCTCCGTCATTTACCTGAAACAAACGGCCGTGAGGGTAGAAGGCGAGGCATCTGTTGAGATGTTTTCTGCTTCCTTCCTCTCAGACAGCTTGTTGTCACAGGAGGGCCTCACAGCACACGACCAGACTCGCCTGTTGTTGCTTTTTAATTTCAGGAGCAAGGTGACGCCCAATGGGTGCCGGGAAAATGGCAAGCTGTGAAGTGACAGTTTGCCTAAATCTGTCCGCTGTGTGACAGTGGGGAGAAGGTACTGGGTTTTCATCACTGGCAAGCTGTTACTGAAGAAGGTGGATGTTTTGTGTGTGTGTGATGTCTCAGGTGACGGCGTAAGGTGGCTAAATCTGTAAACACATTTTACTTCTCAGTCTTAAGGGCGCTGTATTTCAAACCCACACAGGATGCTTTTTAAACACACAGGTAGGGCCCCGTTAAACATTCATAACCACCACATTTCCAGTTTGAATCCAGCTGGATTCTTTCTTAGACAGCAGGGAGGATGATATGATAGCATATATCATCTCACATTACATTTAACCCCCTCTCTCTATTCCTATGGCAACTGCGGAAAACCCCATGTTGCATGTGGAGAAAATGTATTCATTAGAATAAACATGAATGCCAACATAGGTGTCCCTCATGTCATTGTGTCCCCTTCTCCTACAACAACAACAACACTAGGTAAAGGAAACACACTCATTCACATTGAATTTTGCAAACATTTTCACTAAAATGCTAAAATGGCGAGCCAGTAACACACCCTCAAAACATTTTGTGTGGCCAGACTTATGTTCATGTGAAAAGAAATGGAGCATCCACTGAAGTGGGCATCACCAACATTGTTCCCCAGACACAACACACTCACATTTTTTCAAAAAGCACAAAGATGGAGAGTGGTTTGTCTGTCCCTGGCATCTCTCCTGTTATTAGCGTTTGAGAGCCCATTCACACTTTTTGCCCAAATGAAACTCTGGTGTTGGATGTGGACATTTCCCTCACAGGGAGTAATGAATCAGAACTTACTTAAGAGTGAAATTTAAACCATCTGCTGAATAGCAGTTAGTGAAAACTTTCTCTAGTTTGTCATCAACAACAACATTTCCTCTCTGGTTGTTTTGGGTTCATCACAGTCCAGCTGGGTTGATGAATGTGAGCCCTTTGATTTTTTGCATTAGTTCATATTTTTCAGTTTACCTAGAGCCACCATTTAGGCCACAACATTACCTGGTGCAGTTTAAAACTATATGCACTAGGGATCAGCTTTTTTTAGCACCTGACCTGATCCGCGTCATTAAATATGAAATATTTGCCATTACAGAGTCCCAGTCCGATACTTATTGTACTATTGCACACTCAAAGTACAATAAAGTTATTAAAAACAATCGAATGTATGTGCTTGACAGCTGACGTAAAACAATGGATCGGACCAGGTCATAAAAGCTCAATATAGCCGATACGGATCAGTTAATAAATGCCTTGATCGGCGCAGATACCGATCGTTCAGGACATCCCTAATGTGTACTGTGAAACCAGTCGCTCACAGTGATGCACCCACAGAGAATGATCACACAGCTCTGACTTCCCGTCAATTTAACTGTGTTGGTTCACTCTTACCGCTCTCACCAGCATTCTCAACAAAAAAAGCTCTAAAAACGCGCTGTGCAAAGTAAAGGAGTCGCTGGAAAACACAGAGGAGCATTTAGCAGCTGAGGAACCAGATATTTCCTTCAGCGGTTGGTTCGAGACGAAATCTAAGGGTGTATGATATTCATCGGGGACAATAAATATTACTTCCAGTAATGAGCGTAGTTTTCCTACAGGAATTTGCTTCGCTTCGTTTCCTTAAGTGTCTCCACGCGGTCTCTCTGATCAGCTGTTTTCGCTCTGTTTGCGTATGTGTGTGTGTGGAGGAGCTCAGCCTCGACAGATAGCTGACAGAGAGGCTACAGCTCCATAATAAATACTCCGGTCTTTAGCTCCTGGGCCCGTTTAATACCGGATTTCCGTACCCATCCCTACATAAAAAGATTTTTCTTATTCATCATGTTTCAGGCAGTCTTTTTGCTCATAATTGGTATTTTTAGATTATTTAATAATTTTCTCTATAGACTGTCAAAAATTGATAAATGCCCTTCACCATTGCTCAAAGCCCAAGGTAACATCATCATGTTTCTTGATTTTACAGACAACCAAAAAACCAATCCTTACATTTGAGAAGGCTTAACCAGCCACCTCTGGCACGTTTGCTTGATTAATTACTTTAATCGATTAATAGATGATCAAACTTTTTGCTGATTAATTATCTGCCCAGCTACTTATTGATAATCAGTACTCTAGTTTGCAGGAAAGCCCTTGAGAATTAATGTACCAAAGCCCATCATGACCAAACTGTACTAGACCTAGAACACCATAACACTTCAGGCTTTTTTGCAACCTACAGCTTACCACAGTGAATCCATCTGAAATGAAATGCCCTCCTGTCTGAAAACATGAAACATGGGCACATTTTAGTTCTAGTGCAGAAGGCTTTTGATCTTGATCCATCCTTTTACTGTGGCTTCCAGGCAGAACAGCCAGCGACGGGTATTTACTTTCTGTTGGTGTGTCTCTGGTGTATTCTGGTCCGTCTGTGTGAGCAGTGTCTTGTTCCTTGCTGTAAAAACTGGGCTGTTTTAGTGGTAAAGAAATGTCTCTGTGGGAACAATAAGGTATTCTCAGTCCTGCCTGTTATTTTTATACTGCGTATATATTTTATTATCATTTTACGTTCATACATATTCATTCTACTGGTGTGTTTTTATGCTGTATATGAGCCATTCTTGTCTCTCTTCCCAGTGGGATTAGAGTTTTACCTGTGAGGAAGTTAACCTAAACATGTTACTGTGGCCAAACTTGTAATACTTTTACTACTTCTTACTACTACTTCTTCAGTTGGTAGTTTTGGCACTGTATCCTACAACAGTGGTTCCCATACGTACACCCACTGCCCTGTCAGGTGAGCTCCAGTACACCTTCACTGAAACCAAGTGTCACCAATGCTCCTGCTGTGTTAAGTTTAATTTCAACTGCTTGTAAAGTACTACTACTACTACTACTACTACTACTACTACTATTCACATTAAAGTTGATATTGTTGCAGTTATTTTTAGTGATGCTTAAATTATTTTTTAGTTTTGGCATTTTCTTTTTTTTAACTTGGAGTAGCTGAAGTTAGACGTTTAAAATGTTTTTAAAAATCATTTCTAGCTAACTATTGTGACCCCTCTGCACAAGTTTACATTGATTCTTGATCGCAGCACAGTTAAGGTGATAATTTCTGTTTTTGTAAATAGCTCACCTACTCAACAACCTTTCCAAATATTCCTGCGGGGGGCTACATGTACCCCTTCCCTAGTTGAGAATATCACTGCCCTAAACACGTATGGTTGGTAAATGAAGAGTTAAAAATGACTTAATTATCTTATGTTTCTCTTTGTTGAAATGTTGAGTGGATAATTTACACAGAGCAGACATAGCATCATAATCACCTGTAACTGCAGTCATTTTAGTGTATCTTTGTGAAGCTAATAATGTTCCAGTTTTCCTGAGAGGTTTCAGTTGTTTTTGTGATGGGAGTTGACGGTAATATCATGTAATTAATATCTTTCTACTATTAATGTGTAGTGTGCAATAATACAGCATGTCTAAATACAGAATACATTATGCAGGAGCACTGCAGGGACTTTTAGGGCCCCTGAAAGGACATAACTCTCATATTACAAGATCAGAGGATTGCTATAATTAAGCCTTATTAATCCCACATTTTGGGATTGCCTCCAGATTGCAACCCTCATGGAATCACTGACACCTGTCCATTGGCAACATAACAATTTGGCAATGAGCATCAACGGTTGTAAATATGTCAAATCCTTTGAAACAAATTCCCACTGCCACAGGGTTTACAGATAAAAATGCTCTCAGAAACCACAGCGGAATACATATTTCCTTGTTTTGTTTATTTAAGAGTCTCTTAAAGCTGAATGCTTCTTGATAATAGTGGGCTTTTTAAAACTAAATGTGAAAAGGTTGGGACAGTTACAGCATTAATTTTTTGTTCTGATAGCATACCATTCGACTCCAATCAACTGATGGGATTTTAGAAGACAATTTATGCATATCATCATACCCTTCATAATTCATGATGCTGTTTCCCTTAACTATTCAAGGGAATTAAACCCCCTACCCCAGTTTTGTGGGTTTCTCAACTACCATTTTATTATATAGTTTAATCAACGCTTTTTATTTTGCTCTTCTTTTGCATGCCCTTTTTTTTCTTTCTTTTTTTTATCATTGGAGCAATTTTTAACATTATATTTAGTATATTTCAAATAATAAGTGGTGAAAACTGGTTGAAAAATCAATAATGAAATAAATTAGGTGAAAACTGGATTATAGAACTACTATTTGCAGCACAGTTCTGCAGTTTATTGCTATGTTTTTAATACTTTGAGGAACCCTAGATGATCTGATCTGTGTGGGAAAATGAGGTTAGAGTGAAAATATGTTGAAACTGATGCGCTACCAGCTTTTTCCCTCAGAAATCAGAAAAATAAGAAACCTTATTACTGCTCATATTGGTTATAGAAGCTCTGACCTTGGTAGCTTCAGCGCTGCCAATACTGAATCTGAATGATTGTCAGGAACATCGAAAGATAGCGAGCCTGATGACGGCCTCAGCGGGGAAACATCGTTCCTAATAACAATGCTGTAGTTGTAGAGTTCAGCAGACAGTTTGGAGCAGCTTTTTCTTTCTATACTGTCTTCTCCTACGCACCTATCTCTGTGTCCTCAGGTGGGCTGAAGCTCTGCTTACTGCACTAAATGCCAATAACTGTAGTGTGTTACATTAAATATTAGTCTTTCTAACCTTTCATCAATCTGTTTATCAGTGACGTGGTTGTATTATGAGACAATGGACCTCACCCGTCCTACGTAGAAGGAAGACCATCAGATAGGAAGTCAGGAAGTAGTAGTTTTATTATCTGTCTCTTGATAGTTGTTTTGTATCTGTAGTTTGTTTCTTTTGTAGTTGTTTTACATCTCTGTATTGTTTTTCTGCTAGTTTTGCATTTGGCTGTTTTATGTCTTTTTGTGGTTGCTTCTTTGGTTTTGCCATTTGATTGACTTTGCAACAAGAAATGTTAACGGTCACTTCAGAGACTCTGCACCAAGAGCACCTGATGGCCTACTTAGTAATCCTTCTATGATCACACAGCAAGATACAAGCATGCCATTACTCACTCTCTGTGATGTTTATGCGTGAGAAATTATGTCTAAAGTATAAAGAATTAACAATCTGAAATGGACTGCATGTTCAGTGGTTTGGCCTTTGAGGATTCAAATACGTATCCTGTGTACATCATTTAAATGCAGCTCGGATTGTTATGTTAAGACTTGAGCCATTAGCTCCCAGCCTCCTCAATTATGCACAGTTATCATTATTAAAAGATTTGTTCAAACATCTTTTGTGGCATCTAATGGAAGAAAGTAGCCCTAATGCATTGCAGCACACCTCTCAATCTGCTGTTAGGAAAGCATCTAATTTTCTTTTAAACCTAGATGGCCCTCATTCTCTAGCTGGCTGCGAGAACACACATACTAATTTCATTAAGTTTCTAAGGCGAGTCCAATATGGCAGATTGTGTTCTGAAAATTGGTACTTTCAGACTTTTGTGCATTTGTGCTCTAGAAGCTCCATTATGCTCCTCCATCTTTTTGCTTATAAAAAAGAGTTCATTAGTGTCATGGGAAGAGTGTGGAACAAGTTATGAGCAAAAGTTTAAAAGCCTGAATTAGTATGACTACCTTACACAGTGTATCTTTGGTGCCGACACTTCTTTTTAGCTTGTTTGGGTCTAAAGGATGGCCAATCAGTCAATTAGTCTTCACTTTAATGCTAAGTAATGGGCTGCATGCGACAGGCAGACCCTTACAACCACCCAGATGTGGAACCTGAGCTTTGGATAAAGGGTGAAGAGCTCAGACATCTGGAACGAGCCCTGAGAGGAACTGCTCATTTGCATTGAAAGAAGCCAGTATTTCTGTGTTCTTTCTCTGCCCCAGTGTTGATACCTCTGGCTCGAGGTCTCCAGAGACCCGTGTTGGAGGAATTATATTTTTCAACTGGCCAGGGAACCTCCATGAAGAGGTAGCCGCGACTCAAATAAACTGTGGAAAATGGAGGGATGGAATAGATGATTTGAAAATTGCCATAAAACACAATCATGCTCTTCAGAGGGTAGACACTTTTGATTTTAGTGACCCCTCTTTCCTCTACTCAAACCTTACATTTCTACCACAACTACTGGTAAGGCTATGCTAATAGCAGAATCATCAGTACATTTATCTACACTTTGGTATTGTAGGGTGCTAATATAATTATTATTGCAGCAGCATTTTAGACTTTTAGTCTTCATTCAACTAGGGGTGTAAGAAAATATTGAAAAATATAGTATCGTAGTATTTTATTTTGTGATATTGTATTGTTTCTCAAAAACACTTTGTGGTTAAACCCCCAAATATCCAGATAGCACATAAACATAAACTGAGCGACTTTGATAAAAAACAAATACCAATGCCAGTGTTCTGTTTGCATAAATAAGTCAACTTTTTTTAACTCAGATTTTTATGCATTTTCAATCACATATATTGCCTAACTTACAGTAATGCAATATATCACAATATACAGAATCCTAATCCCTAGATCAGGATACGTATTGTATTGCCAGGTTCTCGCCAGTACACAGCCCTACATTCAACATTACAAAATGTATCAATTTACAAACAAAAGTACCATCTCACACCTCCCAGGAATCTGCATATCTTTCCGGCTTCTCACAAGCTAAGATTCAAAAGGTTCCTCCAGAGAATAAATCAGAAGTGCAATGGTTGTTCAGTGACAAATTCCATGTTCTGTTTCCAGGCTTGTTCCTCCTTCCTCCCTGTGAGCGAGGAGGAGAATTGCCTGCTGGAGATCATTATCAACAATGTTACTTGAGTGTATGCATCCCAATAGTTGATATGCTTTTTTTTGTGGGATTTTTGACCTTTAATAACTTCAGCATGCCCCTGGCTCCATACGTGATTACTGAGAGCTAGTTATTCTTGGATCTTGGGTGTAAAAACGCTTTTCTCCAGTGCCCCATGTTGTTGTGTTTTCCGGCAAAAGGATTTTATCAGAGGAGAGCAGGATGATGGATAAGGTCTATTCCCAGGATCCCCTGCCCAGGGAACGTATCATCAGTGTCAGACTTTGATAGCAACTCAAGGTGATGGGTGTCAAGGGCTAAAGCAGCAGTGGGAGGAAGGAGGTGTGGGATCAGAGCAATAATGGTATCCTCATCATGGCGAGTCTGCCTGTGGCCCATCATGGCCTCACTCTGTGGCCAGACATCACATAGCTCTGTACTCTATACACAGTTAAGGAGAAGGTGTCATTTTTAATGCTCCTCTGTGTCCACTATAATTAAACCAAGAATTTGACACTTTCATCCAGAGTGACCTACAAGCGGGGAGTTTAGTGTCTTGCCGAAAGGACACAGATGACATAGCTTCTGATTGATGCAACTCTGACCATACCAGAAATGGAACTGAACCCAGGACTTACTGCATAAAATAATCAAATAAACCAGTCAGATTAGTCTTTTGTCCTTCTTGCAGATATACTAAGTAAACAAAAGCCAATAATAACAGTGTGCACCCAACACCACTGTGGAGTCAAACAGATACTACGACAAAAGATATCCACTGACTGTTCTTATTCACAATAAAAAGATGATCAGAACGGCTACTAAATGGACCTTGTGGTGAGATTGTTTTCTGCCAAATGTGTTGTTTTGTCAGAAGAGTTATTATGTTTCTGATACTGGTTCTTTGCCCTTGTCTATGTATTCAAAGTTGACTCTGTGTTTTCTTTCTAAAATAAGTTTAAATAAAAGATGACAGTGTTTATTTGAATTTTGGCTGATGCCTAAACAGAGAAAGTTCAACAAGTTGTTTGATGCTACATAATTCATCCAGAGCATAAACTAATCAGCTCTTATTTCATTTGCAATTAAGTTCCAAGATGTTTTTTTTGTTTCTTTTGTCAAAAGCAGATGTTCAGAAAAGTTGAAAAAACATCAGGATATGAAGGGAAAGAGACGGAGCCAGGTTAGGTCACCAATAACAGCATGATTCATTACCCTTCAGAATCTGTTTCACTTTCTTTCAACTGGTCCCAGTAACTATTAAAATTGAGTTGTATTAGTGAGGAATTCATATGGAAAAGAAACAGTCCAGAGGAGGGCTCTGAAGAATGGCCAGAAAAAAGCCAGTATTTGCAAATGTAATGTGGTTAGACGTGGCAGTAGTTTAATTTAAAAGCTTTCAGGAGGTAAAATGTTCTGCTTATGTAGTTTTGAGTGTGTTTTCTCAGAAATCTGTGCAACCTATTGAAAGTGATGCTAAAGTGTGGAAATAACTGATATTGTAGGTTTTCACATGAACAGAGTGAATTTTGATGTCTTGGACACATTTCAGGGAGCGAATGATAAACAGCCTTCTTTTATCTAAGCAGAATTATAGAGTTATATGGGTTTCAGCTGACAAAAGCAGTATTCAAATGCATGGTCTCCTATTGTGATTCGAGAGGATATGCTACTTCTGTAAGAGATTTGCAAAAATCACGTCCATTGTGATGCCAGCTTGTTTCTATCAATCTGTATCAGGCTTACAGCTCTTATAAATACTCCTATCCTTAAATAGCAGTTTGCCAGTTTGATCAGTTAAGAGCTTTTGACATCGGTGTCATTGAGCAACTTTTCCGAGATGCAGCGGGGATCACTCCGTTGCCCTCATTGATACTGTACTCTGTTGGTGGGATTAGCTTCAAATCCTCTCCCTCTCTAAAATCCTCTGTAGGGAGCGCAGTCATTGAACCTGCTGTAACGGAGCTCTCTTCTATTTTTATTCCTTTTGCTCTTAGTCAGCCTTGGTGCGAAAACATCAAAGCACATTTGTAGTTCAGCAAAAGGAAAACCAAACCTCTCATTTATAACTGGTTCACAGCCGAATTAATTATTCATTCAGATTACCCTTCACTGACGCGAACAACAGAAAGATAGGAACAGACTCACAAACACATACACAAATTCTCTCAAAGTGCTTCAGAAAAGTGAAGGGCAGATAATGAGAGCGGTTGCCGTGTTTTCAGTCTGCTAAAAAGCCCTCACCTTTTAAAAATCGCCCGAAAGAGCACAATGTGGAGGTTTACTGCACAGTCCAACTCCAAGGTGTTTTTAAGCAGATTAGTAGGTGTTTTGAAGCAGATAAGCACACAGATTACCAGGGTTTCTCTGCAGTGGAGTTAAGAGTTAAAGCCTTTAGTGCGTCTGACGGGTAATTGGGCTTCTGGCAAGACAAACAACATCATACCTAATCGCAATCAATGAAGTACCGATATGCAAAGCACATTTAAATTAAACAATGCAAAGTGCTACAGATGGAGTTAATGGGGTAGTCTATCAGGGACATTTAAACAGGATTAAAGCTCACAATATGGATGAGTCATGAATGGGTATGGTAACAAATTTTAACTGAGAAAAACCTTTGTAAACCAATGCATATTCTTTTTTTACACAATGATAAACATTTTACCTCCAGTTTTGTGAACATATTGCCTTGCATTTCAGGATAGATACCCTGCCACCAACTTGTGATGTTAACACCAGTTGTGTTTCTAAGTGCCAGATATGGCATGGAAAATCCATTAAGAGCATGTTGCCTGCAACACTTGTGAATGCATTTAGTAGCTTGTCTTCCATTTCTATCCTGCAACATTTAAAACTGAAAAGGCATAACATGCTTTTCAAATATTTATTGAAAGAGGAATGAGCAATGGATAACTAATCACTTACCTTGGTGACTAATAGAGATGAGAATATATAATACCAATACCATTATTGATTCTGCTATCTGCTATTCTTTGTGTAGAAAAGTAGGCCTACACAAGTTTTCAGTGTCAGTGCACCTTTTCCTATTCTTGTATCCTAGTCTGAATACAGTAAACAAATAGTTGTAATGGCTTCAGTTTCTACGTGAAATGAAGCCACGCTTAAGACAGTTTCTTCCTCTCCACCATGACTCCTTGTCACAAGTTTCCAGCAGTGTTGACACATGAGGTTGATGTCATTGTGTTGCAATGCGCTACTGTCAGAAAAGCATGCCGACTTTGATGATAGGAATTGACAAGTGGCATACAATTCTGATGGATCAGACAATTTGGAACCAGATCTCAACTGGAACCGGTTCTCGATTCCTGTCCCTAGTGACTAAGTTAACACTTCTTGTAGCTGTTTCACATTAAATGCGCTCAAGAGCTTCGTGGGTGGAGGGCTACAGTATGCCAGTGGCAGGAGGAGGAGGTCTTGGATCCGATCCCAAACTGACATGTGGAAAACCTAACTGAACCCAGCATGCATAGTTAATTTTTAAAGAGAGACCTGATCTGAAAAGGACCTGAGCACAGTCGAACCTGATCTGAATAGACACAAGGATAATTAGAACAGATCTAAAATGCTCCTGACCTACAGAGACCCACACAGAGAGCCGCCACAGTCAAACAGAGTAGCAAATAACATACCATTTCCCCATATTCATACTAAATTTTTTTTTTTTTTTTTTTTTTTTTTTTTTTTTTTTTTCTTTTTTTTTTTTTTTTTTTTTTTTTTTTTCTTTTTTTAAATACTTTGCACTCTTCAAAAGAAACTTGGGTATTACACGTGTTAACACAGACCTAAAACCTGCTGCAATAAAACCTGTGTGTTGTGCATGTTTGGATAGAAGGAGAGAAGTGGAACTAAAGCTTAACTTTTATTTGTTAAATATTCAAGCTAATTCTGTGTAATTCTCTGGTTATCACTATGAGCAGAGACTCCAGTGTACAGTGCAGTCCAATCCATTCCCCCGCTAAACCAGAGAGTAATCCTGTGACAGCTGTCTTGTACTGTATGTCTGATGTTCACTGGACCCGCATCACACGTCTGCTGTATGGACGTGGTGTCAGATAAAAGTAAGAGCACGTAAAAGTGAAATAAAAAGTAGTCACAGGAGCCACGAGACTACTGAAAGTTGAACACAGCCTCATCTGCACAAACAAACTAGCAGTGTGTCCTGGTGTAATATTGTGCTGGTTGGATTTAATATTTTAAAATAAGGGATTAAAAGGCTGTCCTTGTTCAAACAGCATTTTGTAACAGCAGTGTTGTACTGGAGGTGGTTGCTGGCTACTTTTGTATGAATAAAATGGCATGAAGTGTGTGTGTGTGTGTGTGTGTGTGTGTGTGTGTGTGTGTGTGGTGACAAAGTCAGCTCTTACACGCTGCCTGACCAGCACACGGAGGCATATACAATGCAAACAACTAAAAATTAAATAACACTGTTCATTAATTCTCCACTGTTGTTTTTATATATTGTCAAACATTTAGTCCGTCATAAGTAAAGCCCTCTAAATGCCCCAAACTGCATGAAAGATATTATACAAATAACGTTTGATTTTATTAACATACTCATATCATAAACATTTTCTCATTAAAAACTATTTTAATAACAGCAAGGGAACAACTGCAGTAACTCAAAAGCATGCTATTAGCACACCAGTGAATTACTTAGTATTTCTTTCTCCAATAAATCAGAACAAAATGCATTTTTCAAATAAAAACCACAAGTCTGCCACATCTATTAAAACTGAATTCCCTCTTGGCCAATCACAAGCTACCACGGGGGTGTGAGACTAAAACTGACACTTTATACAAGGTGTAACACGGCTATCAAGGTTGTCAGTCAGTAAATCATTGATCATAGAGTTTAGCTAACATTGCTGCATTCCTCCCTGAGCTACTGCTCAAAGGTGCCATGAAACGGCACCTTTACTACCTTAATGTGATGTCTTCAATTCACATGACAGACATAATGTAGTATAATGTAGTTTTATGTGTGAACCATCTGCTGAGTATGTACACATGACCAACATGAGCTTTTAGAGTCCTATTTCTGCCCAACCAATGAATGTAACTCCAGAATTTACTCTTATTCTCGCTCTCCTCACCAACATCCAACCCTCTTATTCAGCAGACAGCGTGGTTCTTTGTTCTTCATTTATCCTGTCTTGGAAAAAAATACTTTTAATTTCTGACTGGCCTCACAATGCACGGATTAGAAAAACCCTGAGTGCACTTACTACTAATTACTTGAACATGCCAGCTGAATCCATCTCCAGGGGCAGGAGTTTCTCAGCAGGAGGTCTCTCTGTTGCCTGCGTATTTGACTGTGTTTTTGTGTAAACCTGCACAGTCACATGGAACCGGCCCAATCGGCTTGGTTCAACATACCTACTCGCAAAGAAGTCTAACCCTCACCAGGTTACAAATCGGATAAAACTTCTTGCTAGTGCTGAGAATGAAATAAACATGCTTTGGTTATTATTTTGCCTCTTGGCAACCTGCTGGCCACATTACATAACACTTCATACCTGCACGAGCAGGGCACAGACATGACCAGATGTGTGGCATTCAAAGGGAGTGCAAGGGAAGGAAACACATGCCTTCTGTTTCCAAATATGTCAGAGCAGCTGTGTTTGTGCTGCTGAAAGACGTCATTGTGTTTGAATGCACCTCGACCCTGCTGGAGTTTGCATCTTATCAGCTGTTTGTCCAACAATTTGTCTGCCTGACAGACGGGCATCTAATGTGCGGACTGGACTGCATCCATCTCTGGCTCACTAGTCTGTCCGTCTCAGTCTGCCCCGGCTTTGATCATGTTCGGCTTTGGAATGAGACAGACACAAACGCACCGATGCACAACCATGCACATAAATTCACACCGTATGGAGCTTAAAGTCTTGCACTAATGCTTCTACGCTCGAGTGCTCTGCCTCCTAACATGCGTCTCTCCACACCTGCCTCAATTCAGGTGGGCAGGGATGTATATATTCCCTGCTGTAAGACGCTCTACCTTTTTTTTTTTTTTTTTATTAAATCCCGTAATCCCTCTACTATACATGTGTCATGTTTCTCATCACAGCCGTAAATATATGTAACACTGTCAAGAAGACACATTTCTATATCCACACTGGACAAAGCACTTGGTGAATAAAGCGATTCTCCAATAATTTATTCGTAGTTCAGTTTTGAAAAATGGCTTGGTCTCCGTGTCATATAGGTCTCATTGAAATGTATGGGGTACTGCCTGCTTTATGACATTATCACAAAAGCTCATATGAACACTGTTTGCATCCTCAGAGGAGGAGGTCACTATCTTACTGGGAATTAAAGTCCCCAAAGCCCAGATGTGTGGCTCAGGGAGCTTAATCTGAATTAAGAAAACTTTCAATTAAAAGAAAGAATCGCATTCATTTTCCAGGGCAAAGTCACCTTGCCCTAACACATTCTATTATTCATTTAATTAAGATTAATTAATTACCAAATCATTTGTTACACTCCTGTAGTTCAATATAAGCACAAGTAAAAATTCATGCATTGATTTCTTTCCATTTGTACAGAAGTTCTTTCACTTTTTTTCTTCCTGCAGCTACTGAACAACCATTGATCTTGCATATAACAGCACGCTGAATCTGATTAGGGGTTAATGTTAAGTTTTTGAGTATCCTTTAAAGTTGGCTTGCAACATGTGTACATATTTATGTATATTAGGTGTCTAGTGAATGGTGCTCCTGTTTAAAGGAAAAGGCTGCAGTCATATTTAGGTTAGTAGATGACTGTACAGTACATTTGCTCATTCTCGTTCTGCAAGTCCAGTTTTGACTTTTTTCTTCCACTTTTTCCTTGACTGTTTGTCTGATGTGTGCAGATACCTAGTTTGCCGATCAGCATGCATTCAATATGTCATAAGATCATAACACACGGATGTAATTTGGGGGCGGGACGACACAGGGGACATGTCCCCTGCACTTTTTCAAAAGGCCGTTTTGGTCCCCTGCAGTTTTTACCGTCCAAAAACAATGTTACACTATAGTAAACAGAGACACGTCAAGCACTAGGACCAAGCGGAAAACTG
>NW_023339873.1:2518767-2531639 GCF_004916995.1 Morone saxatilis
GTTTTATTAAAAATACTTGTGTCCCCCCCACCTCTAAAATCAAACTTTCGTCCTTGTCATAACATGTTTCTGTTGTTTGTTAAAAACTGTCTCTAAATGATCCATGTTCCTGTGTTGCTCTGAAAAACTCCCTTTTCAGCTTCACAATTTTAATTCTTTCTCAGCCTGTTGATGACACTTAGTTTTAAGTCCCATGTATTTCAACTATTTCGCTATAACCTTTAAACAATAATGATGGTTAGATAAATAATATAGGCAACCATCATGATTTTAAGTTGTTGTTTTTTAATCGCCTAATGCGGTTAAAAGTGCTTCATTAGGACTTGGATTTAAATATGGCTAAATCCTGATTGGTGCTCAGAAGTATGTGAGCTATTTCCCAAGTGAGTCCTGTCCACTTTAGACCAGTAAGAAGAGCCAATACAAAACAGCAGAGACAGGAATCTGTCAACCGAACCAAACTGCAGAACGACATCACTCATAGTCAGATGCTTCTGGAGAAAATAGGTTTTCAGATCCCTTAAGTAAAGTGTTTGAATGCTTCTTCCAAAAAGCCATCAAAGGCCTGCAATATGAAACTGAAAATGATTTTCAAATTGTCTCAGGTAGTTTAAATCACAAATGGGCCTATTTTTCCTCTCCCAACGGACCGGCAAATTTCAAGTATCTCCTTATTAAGCCGATCACTTTCTCCAGTAAGACTCTTCTGTAAAGGAGACGTCCTCCACCATGAAAAGTGGGCAGGCAAACCCACAGGGAAGTTCTCCTTCCGTGCATCAGTGGAGCAGGAAAAATCCTCTTGAAAGGGTTCTTGGCAGCAGGTGACGGGCTACTGTGGCGAAACAGGCGCGAGAGATTGGCTCTCTGTGAAGTGGTTTAGGCTGGCTTGCTCCCTGTATAAAAGGAGGTGTCTGCCATGCTAATGAGACACAGCCCGGGGTGAGCCGATGTTCGCAGTGGGACAGCTGCCTGGGAGTCCATGACTCACTTAAAATGTAAATAGAAAAATAAATAATTAAAAGCTGATAATTGTGTACTACAACGTTGCACTTATTGTATAAATAAATTCCTGCAATGGGCTGCTTAGTACCTATTTTATGTTCAATTTCAGGGGACTGAGGAGATTTTTCTCACACTACACAACTTTTGTAATGACTACACTGCAGGATTATAGGTCACATATAGAGTATTGATCACTCCGACACATCTTTTACAAAAAACGTTCAATAATTATAATTAAACAGGATGCTAAGGTTATTAAGAGTTCTCGAAGCTGCATGTACTTTTAGTTATTTAGGATTTAGGATATTTTTTTGAATTTGCGATTTTAAAAAAAACCCTAATTACATTAATGTTATTTCCTTCCTGCAAAGTAAAAGTACACGCTGATTCCTTGTAATCACTTCGGCTGTTAAAATTGTTGTGGATATAATTCCACAACAGCTGTTGGTGGTGTCGGACCTCAAACACCTAGATTTGTTTAGCCCAAATTGACTTTATTTTTTGTTGATTGGTTTACCATCTTTCATCCGATGGAGCTGCAGCTTGCTGTGCAAGAATGCAGGTGCAAATGGAAAAACTGAACAAATGTAAAAAGCAGGACTTTATTTTTATTTTTAGTCATCATTTAGAGTTTATGACTGAAACATGGGCTGTGTCTGAAATGACTCCCTATTTATATCTCGTACTGTAATTACTGCGAACCATTTTATTTGAGTGTCTGAGTGTGAAATGTATTCAAAATATAGAGCCCTCGAAGATTGCTACAAGGGAACAAAAAAGTATTGTCCACGTCATGCACATTACTTCATGCTAACAATCCCACAATGCAATGCTGATGATGACAATGTCACTTTACTGCTCATTATAAGGTAAACTCCAGGACTGTTTGTTGTTATATAGGGAATAGTAAATAGATAATTCCTTTAGGGCCTATTAAAGTCTGTTCTGTATTTTAAATATGGAAGGTCTGAGTGTTGTTTGGAACACGGTTCTGTTTATCAGCTGACAGTGTGGCTGTCACAAATGGCAGAGTGACACGAACACTGCCACAGTGTTGAAACTCCAGCCAGACGCTTCCTGCATTAAAAATGAAATAAGCCAATGTTTGACAGAGGGATCTCTGTGTGAAACAACATCAAAGGGTGCGTGCGCGTGTGTTTCCAAGTTGCATGTGTGTGCGCACACTTAAGTGTGAGGCCATCATGTGGTAAACAAGAGGCACATCATTAGCACACCAATCACTACAGTGCTGCTCGTGTAGGATTTTGAACTGTTGCTGCACATTGAAAACTGTTATAAGCTGTGACAAATTGTCAAGTTAAAAGTCAGACAGCTGGGGCGTGGGTGTGGACTCTTGGCAGTAAGCAACTTTATTTTATCTTTCTGACTGGGACATACCTGACAACAGCTATTTAGTTTTTGCTGCTGGAGCTCGCTCTCTGTATTATGCGATAAAACTCTTGCACATTGTGCAAAGCAGTGGTCTGTTCTAATCTGTCCACCTACTGGAACAGGACAGAAAGGGTCTTACCTTAAGGTTACCATTTAACTATATATATATATATATATATATATATGACATTTAAAGAATTAATATAGCAGCAAACAACTATTTTTTATGTGAAGATATAGTGCAGTCATGGTGTCTTTAGCTGAGAATGATGTTGCACTCCCTTTGCCTGTGTTGCTATCACAACCGCTCTTTGGTTTGTTTAGCTGTTCTTCTCCCTGTGTAGCTGAGTAGAGTGACTTAAACTAACCAATTATAGCAAATATATAGGCAATCGGCGATTGTGGCGACTGGCAGTGGCTTATTTTAACCCTGATGTCATAATGATATGTAATGTAAAATGACCATTTTTGTCTCTGGAGTATGGCGAGCAATAGCAATAATACTGCTGTTTCTGGTGAAACAAATGCTATATCTCCAGAGGGATGCTCTACATAATGTTTTCAGACAGTTTAGAATAACAATCATTGGCAAAAACAAGCACTGTTGTTGGACATAGACTTTGATTAGCGTATTTATCCCCAAGGAGCAATGTTATAAGTTTATTGTAAGCATTTTTAGAGAAACGTGATGATTGCTGGCTTTTAGTCATAAAATAAAACTTGTAATTGGCTTGATATTAGTGTTTGTCATATTTCCTATTAACACCCTTTCTAGCTGCAAAAGGTATAATATGATGCAGCATAGAGGGAGGTTATATGTTGTCTGTTCGAATCAGTCACTGCACAACTTGGAAAATGAACCAGCTAATGAAGTGTGATCCTGCTGGGATTTCACTGTTGATTTTTGATACATGAACATACAAACATGCTGTTTTCTGAAACTCCACCATACGGAGGAATATATTAAAACCATAATTAATCTCTTAATTTTTCTTGACTGTGATTGCATGGCAGAAGAAAAGCTGTGATATTTTTCTGCTCATATCACATACCCAATAAGCAGCATGTGAACCGCAACTGGCTCTAGATAAAGAGTTTCGTGGGCCCCATAGTTTCTCCTAAACGCTGAAAGACGAGGAAGACTGAGCTCTATTCAAATGGCTGCAATGTGCACATTCACCGCTAGCTGCCACTAAATCCTACACACAGGACCTTTTAAGTATGTAAGTTCCTAAACCATCACTTTGTTAAGCACACCCTCATGCAGTGATTGGCCAAGTTTGTGAAAGGTGAGGATGTTAGGTTGTGGAGGAGAGACTGTCCATAAGTGTGCCGTTCATCATGTATGATCCATCACATCCCTCACTATTACAGCAGGCTTATCACCTTTCTTTGAGTATGGCCATTCAGAATACATAAAAACACGTTCAATCAGAAAATAAGTGTTCCAGCAAGATGCCGCATTGACAATTCATATATATGAAAGCTGTAGTTCTGTCGTTTACCTCGTGGCCATCACAACAAAAGACAAAGTAATTGCCACCGCAATACCTTTCCAAACTGGTAAAATCCTGTCTGTACTGAGCCTTTAGAAGCATTCATCTGTTACTCAAACTGGATCACATTTCATATCTCACTGGTGCCTGAAACAACATGTCCTAACCAGTGTAGCTCCCTGTGCTCACGTTTGGTCCAACTACCCGTTTACTGCCAATTTGCCCTACCGCAAGTACATGGTACTGCAACAAGAAATCCCTGGTGCAGCCTTGGAGAGTCCAGTATCACCTTCTGATTATACATTCAGTGGTTGCATGTATTTGTTCGGCAATCTAATTGTGTTGTCAGATGACTTTGCATTGTATTGCACCAGGTTAAAGTTCCATTTTCACGATGCTACTTCTTTTGGCCCTCTGTGTTGGGGCCCCCTGCTGTGCTCACAAAGTGGTCTCATTGTCAAAAACCGCAGCCTCCTCATTCATTTCAAGTTCATATGCTGTTCTGAATGAAGTCTTTTTGAGTACTGAACTAAGTGCTATGTAATATCAGCCACCATCCTGCTCATGCTGAAGTGACAAAACCTTTGTCTTCTCACCAGAGCTACTGATGAACCAGAAGCAGCATTCAGGATATAACAAGCTAAACTCTACTTCGAAGCTAACCTGAAAACCTTTCGTCCCTTTATATCTGATCCATCCAGCACTGCGCCCTATATGTTAAGGACACAACACTACAAAGAGAAGAGGGACTAATCCAATAACCTCAGCTGAACTTTCTCATCTTCAGGCTGTTGGAAGCCTTGACGCTCCAACTATCAGCTACTGAACAGGGACTTTTTTTTTTTTTTGGCCACAAAATTGGCTGAGGCAGAGCGGGTAAGTGGGAAATTGTTTGTGTGAAAGGGGGAGTTGCGGTTGTCTGCGTACATGCACATAAGTGTCTTGTTTTGCGGTTATTCGTGCTTGTTTGTTTGACTGCGCTGTCACGTATGAACGTGTACTGATGTGCGTGTGCACGTGGCCGAGGCATAATGAGGAAGTGTAAAATTCTTCGTACAGTATGAATAACATAGTGACTGTGTGTGTCTGCATCATTTTCGTCCGTAGGTGTGTGTCTGTGTGATTATTTGTGCTTCTTTGCAAGTAAAACCTCTTAGGCGACCACCTCTTACTCTTCACTTTGCATTTGACTGTGTGTGTTTTGTGCTGCGTGTGTGTGTGTGTGTGTGTCTGTGAATTTATCCCTCCTGTGTAGCTTCCTGCTTTGATTTGTGTGATGCCCGATTCTGTTCTGATAACAAACTACAGCCTCTCAGAAAGCCGAGCCTGCAGCTGCTCAGTCTCTCACCCTGTCCTCCATCTTCCACCCTTCTTCCTTTCGCACTCACCAGCTTTTATGGAGGCAATAAATAACCTCACACTGTCTCCATGTTTAACTTGGTTTTAGAGGCCAGTGGAGCAGGCTGTGTCTGGCAACATCACACTTTACAAAAAACAGGGTTCATCGGGGGGTCATCAAAGATCTCCAGAGAGCTAAGGAGCCCCTAAAAGGACCACTTGGACATTTTTTTGAAATACACTTGTTTGATATCTTTACCCAGAGTTACAAGGGACGATCGATGAAGATTTCCACTCCAGGGATGTGCCTGGAATGTGCTTGACCTAGCTTCGCTAAGAAGCTGAAAGAGGAGAAACTGCTAGTCTAGATTTGCCATAATTGAAAGATTCTAACACCTCTAAAACTTTCTGATGTATATGATGCATGTTAAGAAATCTGATTTAAACATTGCACTGTTTTAGTAGCAATATCAGAGCGAGGAGCAGGAGGTTTGTGGGATTTTGGAAAAAAAAAAAAAAAAAGTTGGAGTATCGAGTATCGTATCCTTTTCTTCCGCTCCATATCGTGTGTGTGTGTGTGTGTGTGTGTGTCTCTTTGTCGCTATTTGTCCCTGTATCGTCATTCTCATTGAACTTTTGCTATGGCACCAAAGAGCATATTTTCCAAATGTGAGTTTCGAAAATATGTTTTTCGAGTGTCCAAACCTGACCGAATAATGTGTTCCTTTTAAATCCCTCTGGATTTCATGAATCATTAATGAAGAAAATCTTTAAGGAACTATCTGAAGTTTCCATGGGGTTGCCCTCTAAAGAACCCCTAAAGGTCCCTCAAAGGACTTTAACTTGCAAGAGAGTAGATTAAGCCAGGCTAAAACAAACTTAAACAGCATTTCTGAGAGGGACAGGTTAAGTGGATGAAAAGAGATTCGGAGAGATCAGAAATGACTCCCATTAATTGTGATCTATGTGTGTTTTAGGGATTAACAAGGCAGATGAAGGAAGCAGCATTTACCTGTGCGACCATCTTTAAAGCCCTTATGGATCTGAAAGGCAAATACAGTCACTACAGGGAAGGGCAACAACCAAAATGCCATAAAAAGCCTTTCTTGATGTTTTTTTATAAACTTCTGGCCTTTTTGTATAGGTCAGCTCTTTGGACTCTCAAATAGACGCCAGATGAATAAGACCTGCACATTTTATTAACAGGAAATGGATATCAAAGCCTACATATTGTATGTGTGTATATCTAACGTTTAGGTTGTTGCTATGGTTGTTTATGTTTATGGTTGTGATTATTAGGTTGGAATAAATTGACATCATCATCTCTCGTATCATTTTAAATATTTATATTAATATTTAAATATTTATGTTATTGCTGCACTTATATAAATTCAACTTCTGCCCTCTCCACTCTTCTGTCGATGCAGACACATCATTTGCATTTATTCCTTGTGCTGTACTGTTACATACACACATTAACGTATTTGAAGGCTAAGCCTCACACACTGCAAGATGCATGACCAAGCTCTCCCACACCACCAGCTGTATTAGCTTATAGCAGTCTTAAAACATTAGTGATCACACCTGTCTCCTGACACAAATATGTCATGAGTTGTTTTCTCTCATTTTGATATTTTTCCTTTCATTTTGGCTTTATTCGGGTATCCAGATTTAGCTTTGATGTTGAAGGAAAAGCATCTAACTTGCCAGCAGTCAGCACAATTAGCCACATTAGGTTTTGATCAAACCATAGCGCAGGTGCAGACCGAACTATTTGTGTCTTAATGAGGGGGAGTGCTGGGGGGCAGAAACCCTCATTATTTAATTTATTTTTAGTGCATATTTCATAGTTTTGCATATTAGAGGTTGAGAGAGTTTTTGGTTTCATAGTAATTCACATGTGTGACGATGACCATCAGAAAATGACATTTTTTGGAAGCGTATGCTCTTTAAATATCATCTCCATTAGTCATTATGACTAATAGCTTCTGACCAGTGTTATTTATTTTCTCCAACTTTCTCACAGACACCTGTCTCACTCACACACATATGGACAGGGAGAGATTTGGTGCAGGACTAGGCTATCACTTCGTCTGATGAGATATAAAATATGTTAAAATCAGGCGCCATCCGCGCTCCTTGTCGACTTCAGAGCAGTGGCAGTAACGTAGGCGGCTAATTATTTTCTCTCCCTCTTCAGAATCAATTGATTGCATGTCTTTTGAGTTGGCCTGAAAGCAGCTGAAAGGGAAAGTGCTGTCATATTCACATCATAAATGTTATTATTCAGCACACATAGCACGCAGACACAAGGTTGACATTTTCTAATTAAACGTTTCCTTAAGCTGTGTACATCTCCCTGGGAAGTCTGAAAGACGCAGACGCCCTCACTGCCAAGATGAAAGAACTCATTATTTTCCCTTGCCCACTATCGTCCTCATGTTGCTCCCCTTTTTATCCAGATAACAGAACTATTCTATTTAATCAATGCTGCCTGCTAGAGTACAGCAGAGCAGCCGCGGTCAAGAAAATGCACCTCAACAAGTAAGCATAAAATTCAATTCTGCCCCCCCCCCACACACACACCACCCCAAAACAAACAAGCACACAGAGCAGCGGGGCATTCATCATTGCTGTTTCTGGTTTGACAACTCGCTCTGTTTTAGTATTACAATCATAAGCCCTGAATTGGATAAGGGCAGCAGGAGAGGTTGAAAAATGGAAACGCAATGGATTTGGCCCGCCACCAACCGAAGAAAACCCTTTCCTGTGCGGTTGGAAATGATAGCGCTGCACAGAAGTTGCAAGCAGTCGGAGATTATATTCTAATCCTCGACTCACACTTTAGTGGCTCTGTTCGAATGGAACCCACGGGTATTGTCAAAAAAGCCTTAATATGGAAATGATTTAACAAGGCGAAAAAGAAAAAGAAGAAAAACGTTATTCAAAACGTCTTTAGACTTTTTGTTTAATTCCTGGTATAGGGTTTGATGAGCAGTAGTAAAAGATTTACAAAAAAACACAGCAGAGAAAAAACTGGATTAACTCTGATCAGTGACAAAGGGGGAGGATTGTGCTGTAAATACTCTATACCAATATTTAAAGTATAATGATAAACCAAATGTTGCTCAATGTATAAAGCACGTCATTGGATATATGTGTTTCAGAATAATCATAGGATTCAGTTGGAAACTCCATCAGACATCCCACCGACAGTCAGGCAATCATCAATCCAAAGCTGTGAGCATTAGGCTGCATTATCTGCCACTGCAAACTGTGCAGCTTCTCTTGTTCGCACAGAAAAAAGTTCTTTTTCTCAGGAAAAAAAACTCTTCCATTGTTTTTGCAGACAGCAACTAGCATTGAGTTCCCAGATCAGTCACATTTAAATCAGCGCTCTCAGCAGGAACAGCAGGGTATTAAAGTTTGCTTTGGAACAGAAATCGTTATTGCGAACATATTGGTTATCATAGTCAAATATTATCTTAAACAGCTAAAGAAAGGAAGCTTGGTGAGCTGATTCTTGGAAGATGCTTTAATGTGTTCTTTTGAGCAAATATTCCTTACAGCTTTTTATATGGTTCACTTCAGTCCAGCTTTTTATATTTTGTACCCTCACACTAAAGAGAATCATACTGAATAATGGCAGCTTCTTTGAACTATTTCAGTATCTGTGGAAAAACAGAACTATTATGCATTAGTTGTTGTTGTTTTTTTTCAGACGTATGACGGATACAGGAGTGCAAATATGTAATTTCCTACACTTACACTGGTATTTATAAAGGGACAATGTGCAGAGATAATGTGTGCACCTCATGAATACTTCCAGGTGTGTACTTTGTTTTCTAGTGATAGTGTTTTTATTTATATTCGAACCATCATTACCCTGTTAATCATCTTATTATTTGAGCCTGAATTATGAAGCAGTTTGTAAAGTCTGTTTCAATTCAAGCTTCATAAGTTAAATATTGACGATCCCAGTGTTTAATAATGATGACTGAGATATCATCACAATGATGTTTTAAAGGTACATGTGATGAATTAGTGGTATGGGTGCAACCATGCAGAACCAGTCGTGCAGATTTGTAAGTTTGTGAATCAGCACTTTTATACATTTGGCTCCAGGGTTATCAAAGTCTGACATTCCTCAGACTCCTCCTCTCCCTCTGAATTCATTTTAAAAAAACCGTGCCCACCCAAAACCCTTGTCATTTTACATTTGGGCAAATCTGCACCATTAAAAGTGCGCTGAATTATCTATTGGCAGCTCCTGTTTGTAATGTACCCATGGTTGCACAGGCTACAAACTGTCACTGGATTACTTTGATACTGAAGAACATTTTTTACGTGATAATTCCCAGGCAAGTCATGGAGTCCTAAGGAGTCTTTCTTTCCATGATTTCTAATTGGATTCATGGAACCACCGAATTATACTAGTGAAAGTGTCAGTCACACTGAATCTGAAAACAGTCCATCATGTCTGTGTATTCAGATTTGACTGAGTTATGACTGCAAAAAGGAATACGATTTATGACACAAATTGTGGCAATGGGGCATTAGGGGTTTTAAAGTACCCTAATCGCCAATAGGGATGTGCATTTCAGGCAAAAGTACTATTCGATAATCGTGAATAATCGAATTAATATCGAAATATTAATTCTATAAATAATATCCGCCGTTGAAACACCCTCTCTGACGGCACAGATGTGGCGGGCACCACACAAGTATGCACTCGCAAATTTTGCCAGTCACGTCTCCTAGTGGACAAAGCCGGCAATTGACTGTTGCTGGTGACGACGGCCCGCCCTTTCACCTGGAGGGCTTAGCTCTCAAATAGAGAGTGCATGAGCTGTTGATAAGACTATGTGATACGAAGATTTGCCTCGCAGAGTTTACATTGTACCTCTTGTTTCACTTGTTTTTTTGAATAAGCATGCCACATGAGAACTTTTTTGACGGTTGCTTCAGTAACTCTCTCCATCATATCTTCTTCTCTGTTTGTTTCCTTCTACAGCTTGGCATCTTAGCCCGCCGCCACACTGTGTAGCATCAAATGCTACGCTGCCCCCGTGCGGAAGGCGCCAGTAATACAACATATTTCTTTTCCAGATACGATGAACTATTCGATTTTTTATGATTTAATGACTATTTGAATATTCGAAAATCGATGCCCATCCCTAATCGCCAACCATGTTGATTCCGAAACTGCAGTAACTAGATTACAGTTTTATTCAGAACTCATGCACTCGTCATCTCTTCCTGAGGCTGCAGCCCACTCATCACCTCCCGTCCTGCGGCAGGTTCGGGTACAGTGGGTTTATTAGACATTGTTTATTGGACCCAGCTGCTTGTTTCAGCTGGAAACATGTTTGATCTCTGTGGTGAAAGTGAACTCACAAAGTCAAAAATAAGGAGTTAAAAGCTCCATTAGAGCTTAAATACTAAAGATACTGATTAGGGGAGCTTTAAGGTTGGGGGAAGATAATTACCATTGTTTGTTTAGGGCACAACATGAGCTCTAAATGTGGTACAACCCCTCGCTTTGCTAAATAAATGTCACACTACTTCCTGCAACGGCCTTGAATGTTGGGTCTAGAAATACATTATATACTGTAGAATGCACTAAAGACAATGGGTAAGGTGGTATTGAGTACTATTGAGATATTACTGTTTCCTTTTGAGACAATGCTACATTTTAGAATAGGAGTCAAGGAACCGGTAGGGCACTTTAGCAAGGATAATACCATTGTATTTTACTGCAGAGAGATAAAAAGGTTTTTCTAACACAGAGCCACTAATGCAAGCTTGCATTCTTTTAATCTGCCATTAGAACCAGCATACTTTAAAACTTCAGCAAGCTTCTGCTGTTATCAGTGCTTGACACATCCAACAACAGTAGTTTTAAAGTATTGTGCTCTCCAGCAAATGAATGTCACAAATTCAGCAAGAGCCTTATATTCAATGCATGGTAAAAAATTTCAGGACAGTTGGGATTACAATGCACACATGCCAAATGGAATATGTAGTTTAGCAAGAATGAGCTTTTTTTTCACGCCACATTTAGCTAAATGCCTTTCATCATGTTCACAGTGAATTAAAGAGACTTGAGTTTTAAAGGTGAGGATTGTACCTGCAGCTCAGTTCACATAAGATTATCCCACTTGCTATGACTCACCTGGCAGGGCATGGGACCACGTTCCCATGATGTGTATGAGCCTTTTTGTACCGAGGTAGGTGTCATTTAAGCTGTCAGAAGGTCTTATTCTATGTGGGTCCAACTGGTCACAGCAAAGATACAAACCATCTGTTCCTGAAAAGCAAGTGCCACACTAACTTCAGAGGAGGTGGAGGGACCTTTTTCCCTCAATGCATTGCAGCTAGAACGTCTGGAAACTTGTTAGATGCCAAAGATGCTTATTTTTTTAATCCTATTTCTATAAAGGACATCTCAGAATCCAACTTGTAAAAGTGGCCTTTGTTGAACACTGAAACGTAAATTAATAAAGAAAAGCTACACTGGTATAGACTTACATTATGTACCATACTATATACTCTCATTGACTTGATTTAGTGTATTCTCTGCTGTTGAATATGTTGTTGCTCGCAAATGATGATGATTCAGCTTTAAACTGTTGTTCTTTTCCCACTTTACCTCTGTTACAAACTTTTTACAAACAGTCATCTATCAGGCTGAGATTTTAATCACTGATCACCATGAATGTTAGGAATGTCTGACAGAAACATAATGATTACTTGCTGAGTTTAATTGTACTTGTGACAAATCTTGTTTAAGCACACAAAAAGCAAAAAGACATTAAAACAGCAGACTGTAGATACCGCCCTGCCTTTATCCATGCGGCACTCTGCTGTCACTGTGAGCTCGAGCAGCATGGCAGGCAAACATGAGCCAAAATGGTTAATTGAGGCAGGAATAATTTAATTACTTGAATTAAAGCTCAAGGTAAAATTTAAATGAAAATATAAAATACCCGTGCACCTATAATCGGATCTTAGCACCTTTTACAGTCACCAAGCAAGGTCTTGCTCTAGGGTGCTTGAACTCAGATAAACTCACTGCATTTACTGTGGGTGAACTATGCTTCAACATATGTTTTGACATTATCTCTGAATCAACTGACTGCATGTAATTTCAAAGGGCCACTCCACTGGTTTTACATCGGGGTAATTGGGTTATCTTAGCCCTTGGCTGACTGAAATCTTTTAACAGACAGTCTGCATTGCAAACTGGAAGTGTGGAAATAAGTGGCCATTTAGGAGGCAGAAAGGGTCTAATGAAAGACACTATAGAGTTTGCACTAAGTCAAATGTAGGATCCAGTGTTTTTGGAGCTTGACCCATGCTCCTAAAGTAGCAGTAAATGTCAGGATATTTTGGCCTCTGCTGCTTTGATTTTGAACGTTTTTTTTTACAACCTGTCTCTTGTGAGTCTCCCAAACTTTATGGTAGTGCAATACAGTAACTCGCTGGAGAGCCTCTTTTTTTGTTTTTTGTTTGATTGAGTACCCTTGGTCTACCATTGAACCCCCTCATGAAATTGTGGGTAGCTACTAACAAGCTTACACAAGCCAGTTCTCTGCTGCCTGCCTGTTGCAACCTGGAAAAACCCAGTTTTATTAAAAGATA
>NW_023339873.1:2531659-2538695 GCF_004916995.1 Morone saxatilis
AAGTCTTTACAGGTCCACTGAATGTTGGACTTGCATTAAACAGGTAGCTTTGAAACAGATTTCCCATAACATGTTAGTTCAAATAGTACGATTAGTTGATCACCGGAAGATTAATTAATAACAATTTTCATTTTAATATAGTATATAATTTAAAATGGCTTCATCTTCTCAAATAAGAGGATTCGACTGCATATCTTGGAGTTTTGGACTGTTTAAGATGTCAGAAAATAATTGATAGCCCACTGTAGTTTCACTGTTTTTACTTTGAGAGACTACTGTGCATTATAAGCTGCTCATTTAGACTTCTCCACAGTTTTCTGTCCACTTTAACCCAACGCACCTTCCACCCTGAGCGGTCCTTTTTATCAAAGCACACAACAATATTTGGATGCATGGGTCGATAAAATTAGTGAAAGCCATTTTAAAATCCTCCTTTTTAAAGAAGCTAAAGTTAATTTGTGGTGAAAATTGGTACAAAATTTACACAAGTAAATGAAGTTGTTTTGGAGTTTACTTCCTGCTGTCAAATATAGTTAAACACAGCTTCATGTATGTGAATCTACTAAAAAACGTGTCAAGCATATGTGGAGTGTCTGTGGTTGAGGAAGCGGTCAGCGGTGTAAAAACAGCACTGTTTGAAGTAATTTAGCTTTACTGCCTCTACGCTTGGTGCAGCGGTTCTCCGTGACTGATCCATTCTAAAGGCAGTAAATATATACATCTGCCTCCCGCAGCGAGCTGTGAGTGTGTGTGTGTCTTGTGTGTCTTAAAGTGAGTCTTTGTGTGTGCGTCATGTATGTTTATGCATGCATGTGTACCCGCCTGTCCTGCCCACTCTCATGGGTTGTGTATATACTGTGTGTGCAGCTTCAAAGCCACATTCATGCAATAACGTGTCAGGGGATCTGACTGAGTAGAAATTGCCCAACTGTGGTAATAAGTGTCTTCCTTGTTGGAATTATGCTTAAGACTAAAAATGACTGGAATGATTCAGACTTCCCAGCATGGTCCACTGGGCTCCCACTCACCACAGCATGAAAATATAGGCTGCAGCAGAACAGTGAGAAATGTTATGGTTTCACTCTGTTGTGACTTTGTGTGTGTGGAGGGGAAGCAATGAAAAAGGCCTCACACAGAGCCCGGCACAATCCGGCTTGTAGAGTTACCCCTGGAGAAATTAGCACATAATGTTCTCAAATTATAATTCATAATGTTCTTTTTAAAGGCTTGTTAGCACCGTGGTTGGCTGTTTTAAGAAAAAAAACGGCTCCACAGAGAGCGTAGAGTGGTATTAAAGAGTTTACATTCAGGCTGTTTAGTAATGACGTACCAAAAAAAAATGAGTGAAGGCGAGGTGGCTGTTACACTTCCTTTTGTCTTCCCAAAAACATCTGAACTTCCAGAAAATGTACATACAAAGCGGGACAGATATGAAGACAAGACCTGGGCTCAATTAAATCAGTTTTGTAGATGGCAGAAATGATGCCATAATTGAGGGTCCTGCCATCTCTGTTCTTTGAAAAAGGTAAAACAATCATGCACTCATCAATGAGTAATACATGTGGTAATGGACAAAAGAAGTCTTTGAGTCCATCCACAGTAATGTATTTCTAGAGCACTTTCATATTTTAATTATAATATATAATCTGTTTTAATTTAAAGCAGAAAGCAGGCTCTGAATAATGCATGGCGTTCTGTCGATCAAAAGCACACTCCTCTGAGCTGTGTTGTAGCTTTTAATTGACCTTATAAAACCTTTGAACTATCAATATACTATACATGTTCACAGAACTGTATTTTGTCTGGTTATTAGGATTAAGAAGATTGCAGAGCTTTAGTGAAAGCTACTTCAAGTGTAAAAATGTAGTCATACTGATTGTTCCTTGCAAAACCAAACCTTTTCCTAAACCTAACCAAACTGCGACCATTTCACAACATCAACCATGTGTTTGTTATAGTTACAATGACAATGAAGGTCCCCTGACTATAATGACAAAGATCATCTGATCATCTAACAGGCTCTCGAATGAATGGGCTTTTGGTCCGATGGGACATTCTTCAGACTATTGGTGTTTCAGAATAATGGGCAGTCAGAACAATGCCCAACAATTATTTCTGCGCGCAGTATAGCTCTGCCTGTAAAGTATATGTAACTGAAAACTACAGTCATTAATATTATCAGCTCTCTTTACAACCAAAACACATAAAACCAAGTTCTCAAATAAATCTTTAACCTCAACCTAGGAATGATTTGATAAGAGCAGGGACAAGGGATGTTTTTGTCTGTCTTGTTTCTGTTGGGTCAACTGTCACATTACATAGATTTCTCTTCAACACGCTCCAAGAATAACAAATATAGTCTTACAGTCCAAATGCTTCGTGTCTGTTTACAAAAATATTGCTTTGAGAAATGAAATCAATATTCAAGAAACACAAATGACTCCCCAAGCTAATAATGTTGTCAGCGAGTGATTTAATTAACTTTAACAATGTACTTGACATTTTTGTAAGTTGTAACTTCAGTATGAACCCAACAGGGTTAGGTGTCAAATCAGCAGATATCTCAAATTAAAACACAAACAGCCAAAAAAATTCCAAATGAACACAGTAGATGTTTTTTTTTTCTTTTAAGTCTTTATAAACACCAAATGTGTGTTTCTACCACGCTAATAAATAAAGTGAAAAACTAATCTTGGGTAGTAGAATAGTAAAATATTTATGACCATCTGGCTCAGAAATGTTTAATATCTGGCTGTTGAGGAGGAGGACTTCTACAGTCCGCAGCTCAAACCAAGGTAAAGGGGTCTTCTAGGGCTTCCCCGACAAAAAGGAAAGAATTTTTTTCTAAGCACACTAAATATACTCAAATGGCAGCTTGCAGTCTAATATGTGTCTATCTGGTGGTTTGTGACATTTTAGAACCCCTGCATTTTTACTAGTTTATTTAAGCTGTTGTCCACTTTAATAAACTGCATGCTATATTAATTCAGTAGCTCCCGTCTTGCTGTAAATCCAATATAGTCCATGAGGGATGCAGGTCTGACACGCACCAAGGAAAAGTTCAAAGGATCCGTGGTTTCATGGATTACCTTTAATAATAAATCAAAACACACGCCAAATGGAGCCACTGCAGTGAGGACAACCAGACCAGCCAGTCCAATAAAAATACTTGGACGAGTTCAGCGAGTTTAGATTTCGTCTCACCAGTCCCAGCCTCCCCCTCGCTGTCTCCCTTTCCCCACTTCTCAGTTCCAAGCCGACACAAGTGAGTTTCTCTCAGTCGCATTTGGAGACACAAACAACACTGTCGTTTCCCCCCCTTCACCTCCCGCTCTGAGGGTGAAGAGTCTATACCCGTCTTTGAATCCTCGTATCCGACGAATGACAATAAATCAGGACGGTTGTCGGGATAGAAGAGACAGCGGAGGACGTCGTCACGCTTCAGTGGTCAGCACTCTGGATCTCCGGGTTACATTTGTTCAGTGATGTGGTCAGACTAAAAAAATAAAAATAAAAAATAAAAGGCCCAAAATGTTATTCCATCTCCCAGCTTTGTGATGTTTTTCAATTCCTTCCCCGCAGACAGAATAATACACTGTTTTCACATTCAATTATGCAGCAGCTGAAACTGCTCAGGAGAGGAAGACGAAGAACAACAACATTATGTATTAGGCTCGAGAGGACAACAGTTATCTCTGCTGGTAATGACAACATGAAACTCCACTGATACCATTTTTTAGCATTTATTTTATCCCTTTGTGTCCCTGCCATGGCCTGTTGCATCACATATATTTGAATTATGATTTTCCTCTGCAAAATGTGTTGCTCTTCCCTCAAATCCAATAAGATGTATTATTTACTGTTTTCTGAAGGAGTGGGAATCCTTGAAGGCCCTAAGCTTCTCTCTGCACCATGTGGTATGTGCTTAGAATATCACTACAGAGAGGAGGGGAATGTTTAATAGGCAATACTCAACTACGGTTTGGATCACTTATTAATGAGGGAATGTACAAAATACACAAAGCCTGCTGTTGCTGCAAGACTTATAATGCACTAAAGTCCTGAATAATGAATAAAATAAAAAAAAAAACAATCAATAAATTATGGCTCTTGTTATTTCAATTCATTCCGACATCAGTGCGGCGCCCCTGCCTGCCATTGTAGATTCCAGCTGTCACTCCTTATGTGAGTCTGAGTACAGTCACCACGCTCCAACACAATCAGAAACATCATTAAACATTTACTTTAGTTAACTCCAAAGGGAGATTCATCCTCCCCGTAATAAGACGCTTTTCAAGTGAGTTGTTCCTTGTCAACACATGAAGTTTTTAAAATGTTTTTTTGGTCCGTCATCTACACAAGAAACCATTAGGAGGTGCCTTATAGTGGGATAAAGTGCTCAACTTGCTGCATATCACCTAAATCATCTGGATGGAACAAACACTAATAGCTAAACTGTCACTTTGATGTCATTCCTGTTCACTTCTTTGCTAAAACATTTATTTATTTTTTGTTTTTATCATGATGTTTCAAGGAATTAAAAAAAAAGTGTCCAGAATTCATCAAGTGGCTCAGTGTGTAATACTCATCCAGTGGTCAATGGCAAGGATTTAATTAACTTGTCAGATGCTAGATCTCTAGAGCCACGCCAACATATAGACAGGTAAAGATGTTGATTTTTATTTAATGTACTGACGACTTTACGTTTTGCCTTCTCCCTCTCTACCCAAATCTCTGGAGATGCGCTCACACCAGCAGACATCATGAGACAAAGCGACAGGCACTTATTCATTTCACATGAGTGCAGGGATACAAGGAGTGACAGAGTGTGAAGTGGCAGCTGGTGGAGAGAGATCAGTGACTTGGCAACACTTGAAAGTTGGGCTGAGTTCAACTTTATGCAAATAATGACTGATGCATTGTAGCAACGGACAGGTGAAGGGCAACCTTAAGGTTTTATGCAGTAAAATGTCAAAAAATATAAGAAAAGATGGTTAATCAACAACATTCTGGTTTGTAACTTAAAACGCACTTTAGGGATTTTGAACTAGTTGAAATGTTCTCAATCTAATACTGATACCTAGCGCTGCAGCTCCTTTGTTGGGCTTGTTGGTAGCCTGGGCTTGTGGGTAACCTGTGCTTGTTTGTTGTAGGAAGTTAGCTGAGTCTTTCCCATTGTGTCAGGGTGAGGGTTAGTCATGTTAGGGTTGCAGTATATTAGTTACTGAAAGGCTGTGTGCTGTGATGCTGCCACAGAAAAGAAATAAATAAAAAGTCCCTGCTTATGTAAAGTTAACTTTACTACAGTGATTCGGTTGGATTCCTATTGGATGGAACAAAGGTTGTTGAACCAGTACCGCTTTTGTCCACAGAGGGCATCCAGAATCAACACAAAATGAAAACTTCTTGCAGCTGCTTTAATGTAAAGGCATGTTTGTGATTTCATTTAAAAGGATGTATTCAGTGAAATCTGATCTGAGCAGGGTGGTTGGAGTGAAGGCAATAATACTTGTGTGCAGCTGTGTGTGCAGCTGTTTACTATTGATTTAAAAGACAGGACAGGTCATCTAGCAGTATAGTTGCAGACTGCAACCCCTGCTGTTCCAAGTCTGTAGGAGAAACAGACTTGGAACTTGGAGAAAAATGCTAGATGCTAGGATCATTTAGGTCCTCAAAACACTTGGTTGAGGTAAAGAAAAGATAACTGTAAATCAAGGCTATCTTGAATCTTTAGATAGGACATGTTTACTTTTTCAATATTTAACCATAACCATGATTTTTCCCTGACTTTAACTAAAGTGTTTAAGTAACCAGGAGTCTTTGAACAGCTTTTATTAAAGTCCTGTGCTTTGTGTGCAGTGCAAGAATCCATCTCCCCCTTGACTTGAAAAAACATAATCCATTCAGCAATTACATTTCTGTCACAACGTACTTGTCAAAACAGATTAGCAGTACATAAATGTATCTTGAGGTAAAAGCAGAAATCTCTCCTTCATGTAAAGGCTAACAAATGGTTACGTTTGGATGGGTCATTAGCACATAGCAATTAAATATGCTCACAGAGAAAATAATTGTTTGATAAAGCACCATTTTCACACTCCAAGAGTCGAGTCTGTGTCAGCTGACAGTCTCTGGCTCAGACGCAAAAAACCCACGTTCCAGTCCAGACATGGACTCTGTGAGGTCGACCCTCCTCCACCACTCAGCAGGAGAAGATGAACCACGGTGCAAGTAACAAATCACATTTTCCCTCATTAGTAAATTACTTAATTCTTCCACCTGACTGCTCTCCCAACCTTAAGGAAATCAGCTTTGCCTCGAATAATTCACTGTTCCTGATCTTCTGGAATGGGAGAATGTAATTAGTTAACACCCAAATAAGATTGATTAAAACCAAGAGACTTCCCAGACAGATTAAAAGAGGGCCACATATAATCTCTACGCAGTCCGTGAGGAAACACTTTTAATTAACCATACCTATAGGGGCAGAAGAGAATACGATCCACTGAATTGGATGTGTTCAGGTGCGGTTGTGTTTCATTTGATCGCATTATGCTACAGTTCAGGAGAGGCAGGTTTGCTCCAGGTGTCACAGCAATTCCTTTTCTGCCTGTTCCTCTAAAGAAATCCACTATCCCTGCGAGATGTTTAACTGCCGACTGTGATCATGTAGAGGGGAGACATTTATTGCAGATGCTAATTAAATATTTTCCGTAACAACACCTCTCCATCCTGCAGGTCTGCTGCAGCCCCTCGTGCTCCTTCTGCAAGAACGAATGCAGAGAGAGTTGGCTTAGCCGCAGCGGCTCGTCAGTATTGACCAAGGGTTGTGTTTGCTGGTGGTGTGCTAATGCAGTACCTGCTGTTTCGAACACTTCCTGGGGGATATGTTGAAACCGAGTCAATATTTATGAGTATCGCTGCTGTGGGCTCTTCCTAATGGCATATGGCCGCTAAGGTGTCTGTGTAGAGTGGTGAAGGCCGATGATGAGAGGGCTGGGAAAGTGTGTGTGTGTAAGTAAGTGTGTGTGTGTGT
>NW_023339873.1:2538837-2545018 GCF_004916995.1 Morone saxatilis
GTGTGTGTGTGTGTGTCTTTATACTGTACATATTGACCTGGCCTTTGTAATGGTGATGTTGCATGCTTCTGACCTGGCCCCAGGATTAGAAATCTATTCAGTTTAGAGTGCAGAGAAAAACTGCTTATCTATAGTATGTGGCTGTGTACTCAGGTGAAGAAAGACCTTGTGTTCAACTTGAATACCATAACAATATAACGGTGTCTTGGGTATATCGCATGTTTACACTGGAAAAAATACAAAATATTCGTACAAATGCCTTCCATACTAATCACATTTCTTTCCTTTTTTCTCCCTTAATTTTTTCTGGCCAGCCAAAGAGGTTTACGCCATTCCCACCAGATTTGTGCAATGGCTAGTGATCCTTTACTGGATTCCCACACACAAACACTGTCAGTTGTGATTGTTGTCATTACTGATTAATCTACCGATCATTTAAGACCTTTGTTTTCCATAAAATAGCAAAGAATAGTAAAAAACAAAGCATTACAATTTCCCTGAACCAAGGGTGATGTATTGAAATAGCTTGCTTAACTGTCTAAAATCCAAACAATTTTAGTTTATTATCACATATAAAGAACTAAATCCTCACATTTAAAAGGCTGGAACAAGGAATGTTTGAAATTTCTGCCTGAAAAATGACTGCCTAAGAACTTTCTGTTGATTGAATAATCGATGAATTGGCTATTTTCTTTTCAGCTCTAGCTGGAATCCACAAGCAAGCTGCCGATACTGCAGCTGCTTTTGTAAAATGTTGGCCATGTTTTTCTCTCATGCACAATGAATGCTTGCCAAGTGGTGATGTTAATGGGGCACTCTTAACACTCTCAAGGACTCCTGGCATCTTGTAATCACAACAGAAATTTAACCAATCCTCACATGATTTGGATGAACTTCCCACCAAACTTAATGCAAAAAAAGGCTCAAATCTGAGGAATGCTTGAAATCACTACTATGCGTGTCGTGTGTATCTGATTTTGTGCCGGTCAAATTTACCCACATGCTGCATTGCACGATGGTTCTTGTCAGGTGCACAGTTGCACAGACAGTAACCAACCACAGAACCACACGCTCAATCATATCACTGGCATGGAAGTTTTTACCGTGAGTGAAGATGACATAGCAAGACTCTTGACTTGTGTTTGGGTGACTTTATAAAACATACTGCTGAGCCTGAAACAGAAAGTCAACAGAGCAGACACATGCTGGGTGTGAGAAACAGAAAGAGGCAGGCCGGTGTGTGTGCAGTAAGAGAGGTTTGTGTGTTTGTGTGTGGAAAAGGGAAAAACAAGGCTAGCACAGCAAAGTTGTTTGAGTAAACTCTAAAATAAGGTGAAAAATTAAGTGCAATTGAAATGGTTAAATAAGATACACTTTCATTTTCAGTTGGATTTTATTTGTACAATTTACAAATGTCGATTCTTCAGTGTTTTATTATGAATGTACAATTTAATTTTCCATTCAAGAAAAAATATATGCTGTCAATTAAAGTTACTAGAAAGAAAAAAACTCTTGAAAAATCTGAAATCTGTGCATATCTGGTTGATACCTATTGTAACATATTCATATAATCTGTATCAGAACCACAGTTAAGAGCCCATGTTCACACATGAGACACACACATATCAGTTGGAAAAAACATTATTCCTTCAGCTTAACATTTCACATTTGAAACTGTTTGCCATCTGTTTGTACACACAATACACTGTACAAACTGCCAAAAGCATGTATTGTCACATTATCTCATATGATTGTATACTCATGGCTTGATTAACATGTTGGGGCGCCCTGGGGGCAAAACATTTGCCTCTGGCTCCCTTCTGACACTCAACCCCACTCCTGCTAGTGCACAGAGTAAATGTCAACTTCATTATACGCCTTGAAGCCAATCGGTACTCATGCGCGGTGGCTGTGGCTCTGGAAGTGGAGCGGGTTGGCCTCTAATCATAGGCTGGTGGTTCGATGCCACGTGTCGAAGTCTACTTGGGCAGGACACCGAACCCTAAATTGATTGCTACCATGTGAGAAGAGTGTGTGAATAAGAGGCAAATTGCATAAGTGCTATATAGATCCAGCCTTTAACTATTTACCTGCGCTGGAACAATATCTGTCCCTAGGTTTTATGGCTGTTAATTGATATGCTATCATTAAACACAGCTTTATTTTGGAGTGTGTATTGTATGAGCACAATATAAACTAAAATAATAAGAGTAAAACTAGAGTTTGACACAGGGCCCTTATGCAAGATCTGGCTGTAAGATTAGGTAATAATGAAGAACCTGTCTTTGTTAATTTTTACTTCTCCCCACGTACTCCAAGTACTGGTGTCTGTACTCTGCTGAGGTCGTGCTCCCTCTATGATTCCAACTAAAAAGAACTGCAGCGACTCTTGAAGTGCGCATACATTCTGATGAAGGCCACTTTAAATTAAACACAATTCAATGAACGTTTCCTTTTTCATCATTCACCAACTGTGGCTGACCTCTCAACATTTAACTCGAGCAGTGTGGGAGAGCTGAAGGCTTTGTTCCCTCCCCACTGTGACTGCACATGCTCGCTAAAACACATCAGGTTTGGTTTATTGTTGGCACAGACATTATATGCTATAATGCAACCGGATAGATAGATATAGAGATATATAGAGATATATATAGTGAGTACTATTACTAAAAGAAAATCGGTTGCAGTACCTTTCCATTAGGTCTTAACCTAATATGGTAACTTTTTGGAAATAGATCTCTCCCATTCGCATGCTTTTCTTTTAGCTGATGTGGGTTGTAGTGTGGGTGCCGGGAATGAAATTGGCATGCATTATATTAATTATGTATCTGTTGAGCTGACAAAGATGACTTGCAGAGACCTGAAGAGAGCATTCAAAATTTCCAGTCAGGTAGAAATACTGTTTACTGCGGGGCTGAAGTTTTGACTTAGGAGAAACTTAGAAACCTTAGATGTTATGTATTAAGTATGGAAGAGATTCGTTCATCCCTTTGTGAATAAAAACAGAAACTGCAGAACAGAATAGGGATTTGCTGGCACAATTCCCTCACAGCCTACTTCTAAGGTGCTGGAGATGTGAAAAGTCTCAAGAGGTCAAAATCAAAGCCCCCTGTACCTTTTTCTTCGAGATCAACTCCTGATTACCTTATATTAGCATTTTCAGCTCCTTGTTTTATGGACCGATGTCAAAACTCCAGCAACACTTGTAGTATAAAGAACCAACTTAGATTGTCAGAACAACGGATTTTGGCTTGTAAACGCTTGAAGTCAAAAAAAGAAAAAAAGTGATGTTGCGTTGGAGGTTTGAGCATTGATGAAAATGGAGCTGAAAAAGATATACAAGGTAACATAAATTGGAATAAATCTTGCTAAGAAAAACTTATTTGGGTGCCTTGCTATGATGATTACAAACCTCAAAATCCTGAGCTTGACTGCCTGTCCCGGTACCTCATAACAGTTTTGAAACCTATTAACAGTATCTCGTAAGCAGCTTCTGTCTTTCAATTCTGTGTGTGGGTTGTTGCAGGAAGCTAATAACCCTAAGAGAGTACAAAACGAAGTGTTCAGGCAAGCAGACGCTTGTAGATTGGCTGTCGTTCGCTTTTCAAGGGGCCAGTATGCATGTTCTGCTTGTCGTGGTGCATCATTACTGGCTTGTGGACTTTTGATTGCAGCTATTGTTTGTTCGGAATGCCGTATAGACTGTGCATTTATTTGTTTAATTCCCAGCTTGGTTGTCTCATGAAAGCCTAAATTAATTATGCTTCTGATTGCCAAACTTTTCCTTATTCGCTTTCATTCATTAACTGTTTTTCAAGCCCTGTTTTTGCTGGCTTCCAACAGTCAGCTTTTTTAATTAGAGGTACATTTTTCTGCATTGTTTGATTATGAATCATGCTAGTTTTAGGGTTCGATCGCGCCTACAGTTAACATTTTTTCAAACACAAGTGGAGAAGAAGTGCCTTTGTTTCCCTTTTTCTTTTTTCAACAGGGTTCCAAATGAGCTTGGCTGCTAAACAAAAACTCCTATCGGAGATGTACAGAGGCCATGCACGACGGTGCGAAAACAAATTGGCATTCACTCCTTGTAGCATTGACGGAACCCTTCCTGCGTGCTTTGCTGGTAATTTTCTTTTCTCTTGTGTTTTCCACCAGTCCTGCTTCTGGTTTTTTTTTTTTTTTTTGCTTTTCATTGTTGTCTTTTCGCCAAGTTCCCTACGTGGAACTGGCCTTCATTAGTTGCTGGTTGGTCAGATATCAACATACTTTGTCTTTATAAATACGCTAATTAGTATTTAATTGTAAAACTTTATATACCACACTGTTAGTCAATTCAGTTTAATTTTTTTATAATGCCATATTTTAATAATATAAGTTAAGATTTAAAAGGTTTCCAGTGTGTAGAACCAGTGTAAGGACGATTCTTATTGGCAGAAATGGAAATACTAATGGATTCATAGTAATGTTTCAATCAGTTGTAGCAATCACCTGAAAATAAAAATTGTTTTATCGTTTTCATTACTTTAGAATTGAGGCAGTTTCTATCTACAGAAGTAACGCCTTTTCTTTTAAACAGATTTTTTTAAAGGCCACCATGAAGGTTTTGTTCCTGCAAACAGTTGGAAAGGGAGGAATGAAAACAAGTTCAGTTTTGCCAATTTGCAAAACTTAGAAAATAATGCACAAAAATAAAAAATAGCTGTCAAACATTTTCTAAAGACCTGGACTGCGAGCCGCACCCATTTTGGGTTTTTGGTTAATCAGTTAAAATGTTTACTGCAGAGGTTTTTCTTTTGTCCTATCAAAAGGAAGCAGCAAGGAGATGTTAGGCCACGTTGCTAATCCCAAACCAAACTCCATCAGCTGGTCGACACACACCTCACTGAGGGATGTAGGGAACTTTCAACTGCATAATCTAGTGAAATTTGGGGGTTCAATTTTTTTCTTTATTTTTGTCCTTTTTATAAAGGAGGAAGAAAGTGTTTTGTTAAATTGTTTGTGAATGTTTGATTATTCATACACATATATAGGTGCAGGTTGGAATTTTAAATGCCTGAATAAAATCAAATATCATGCCCATTGGCGCAAAAATCACCATATGCAAATACACACAAGGCAGCTTATTGAAATTGGCCAAACATTGGCCTACATATTACAATGGTAATAGGACCTGTACTTATATAGGCCCTCCTTTCTAGTCCTCCGACCACTCAAAAGCGCGCTTTTACACTAATATGCCCTTGTCAACACACATTCACTCAGTATGATGGCAAAAAAGCCCCATCGAAACAGAAAACTAACGCGCATTCATACACACACACACAGCCGAATGCCACAGCGATCTGCGCAGGAATTTGGGTCTCAGTATCTTGCCTCAAGAAAAATAGCTTCGACAATGTGGCGGGAGGAAAAAAAAAAAAGCCCCGGGAAAAAAGATCGAACGGCAACGAACCTTCCCGATTTGATGGACGACCCGCCTCTGCCCTCTGAGCCACAGCCTCTCTGATACATCCACACAACCACTAAACCAGTTGCCACACCAAGAACAATTTAAAAAAAATAGGCTCCTCAATTAAACGGTATAAATAAGACAAACAACAAAATACTTATGGCCTCACGGCTGCTAACATCGTCAGTGCTAGGTTCCCAACCCCTGTTTGCCATATTTACTTAAGATATTTACTCCCCCATCTCTATCCCCTGGAAAGGCGCCTGTGAAAACATTTTCTGACAGGCCGACATTAGAAATGAGCTCCTGGGCCTTTCTCTTTATTAAAACGTGGGCTGTGAATGAGCGCAGCCTCTGTCTGGGTTTCGACATCATAGAACCCAGTCCCTCCCCTCATTGAAACAATCCAGCTGAACTCCCACACTGCTGCTGCCTTCCTGCTAAGGGGGAAGCAGTATGTTAATGGCACTGGGGGTTGTCGGGTGACACAAGGAAAATGCATTGTATTAAGCTTTTAATCAGGGCGGTATGTGCGCATGTGCATGCTCATCTGCCGCACACATTGCAATGGCTTTTACAAACGATAACTTATCCTATCCCAACACTTGCTTTTACTTGGTGTGTGTGTGTGGTGGTTTGGTTTGTTGTGTGTGGTGTTGTTTGCTGAAGAGGAGAATGTCATTAGCAAGTTTAAAAATGTGGGCACTGGCCTTGGATTTTTCTGGCCGTCTC
>NW_023339873.1:2545043-2557000 GCF_004916995.1 Morone saxatilis
AGAGAACGAGTGTGTCGCTCCATGTGTGTGTGTGTGTGTGTGTGTGTGTGTGTGTGTTGCTGAGAGAGATCATTAGCAGTAATGTGCACTGGCCTGATTTTCTGCCCGTCCTCAGTTTCTTTAGATGTATTAATATTTTGGAGGAGTCACCTGGTGAAACCGAAAGCCTATGCAAGCACAATCACCATGAGAGCGTACATGCATTGTGTACACTGGGCCTCATTATCAGGACAGAGAAATTTGCACGCACAGTATTTTACCATATACAAAATAGATTTTTAATGTGTTGCACTTTTGAACCATGGGTTTTTTTATACAGTATTTTGCTTTAAGAGTACTCTTTGTCCACTCATGCACTTTACAGAGGTCCAGAACCCATTTGTTATTTGTGTTATTTTAGCTGTAAAGCCATAGTACAACAGAAATTAACATAGAAAAAACATTATTAAATAAAATAACTGAGTGAAAAGGATATTTGGAGTATCACGCCTTAAGGGTGGTGTCAGTCATTCTGGAGAGGGATAGTTGAGTGTCATTCCTCAACCCAAAGCGTCGGTATTTGATGACCTGGGATCACGAACGCCACCTGTTGTGTGGGCAGGACAGTGAAAAACCATCGACTGGGTTATAAGCCATAAACAAATTTCCCCTCTGGATCAATAAAGTATTAATGATTCTGATTCTGAGGCATAAATTGCGGGAGCCAGCGTGGCTAACAGGCTAACAATAGTATTCCTGACTCGAGCTATAACAGCTCAGAACTTGGAGTAACTGGTGAGCGTGATGATACACTGTTTAAGTGTTGTTTACTAGTTGTGCTAGCTAACATTAGCTCATTTAATGTGTGTGAGGAATTTACGGTACTGGGAAAAAAAACATGTATCTTTGTTTTGACTTCTAATTAGTTAAGTTAGTTTAGTCACTGAGGCTTACTGCTAAATTACCAGAACTTCATCATCGTCGTGCAGCCCGCAGGTTTTGGTTGCCTAGTAACGACAGGCACGACAGTAGCACAACCTCCCCAAGCACCTTGGATAAAGGGATGAAAGCAGCCCGGCTGGCGTTTTCTACACATTTTTAGATGCAGCATCTGCACAGTCCCTTAGGAAATACAAAAAAAATTTTGGTTTGTTGTTGAAAAAAAAAGACAAACAGGATTGCATTAAAAAACTACACAGTAGGGAAAATTAAATCTAAAAATTACAATAAACAAATATGGATGTCATTAAACCAATTACATGAATTTTGCTCCTTGAATTTGAATACGTGGTGTTTGTAGTGTTGTTCTCCATACTTATTATGAAAGGTTATTTTAGAAGACGTTTATTAATTCAATATCCCAACAGTGGAGACAGTCGGAGCAGTGTCACTGACAAAAAGCACACTCACCTTCAGTTTATCCAAGCGAAATAACAAATAATTTTCTGTCTCAACACCGATAGAAATACAAAAACACATCTGTGAACACGCCTAATCTTCGCAAAACTTTGACATGCATATTTCATTTATCAAAGTAAGTCTCAACCACTGCATCGCTTTTATCTTTCTGATAAACAGCCTCCATTTTCCCCTGTAGAAATGGTCTCCAAGCCAAATGTAATCTTCAAAGGGATGCACTGAGGCGTCCTTGTGGCTCAGATACAAGTCGTGTATCCAGCATGTCCTTTGTTTGAATCTGGAACAAGACCTTTGTCACATGTCAAATTTTTCTCAATAAATCTTTTTCATCTTTCTGTTGCAGATGATCAAAAAATCTGTTACCTTACTACTGAGGTAGTAATGTGTATCAAGGAAGAAATGACATTTGTGAAAAATGTCAAAATGTGACACCCTGTTTTGCCTTTAACGTAATTTTTCATGTATGTTTAATTTAAAGAAATAAATCTTTGCTCTGGTGCCTTCTTCATTTAATAATATCTTGTGCATATTCAATACTGATACATTTATACATTTACTCTAATGATCCCCATAGGAAGGTGGCAAAATAGTGGCCTATATACATTTGCCGTGTAGCTGCATTAAAGCATCATTAGTATGAGAAATTATAGCAGCGGGAGGATACAGTATCCTGGTGGGTTAATAGGCCACTTACATATTTCATCACTGACTTGTAGGTGTCTGGATGTCCTCATTGAACTGTGTCTAACTTCCAGTCCAGCTGTCCTTGTTGTATACATGTAGAGTCGGCATGTTATTTGACTTGGGGCATACATGGCTTTCACATTACTGTACAACATATTGCCACTTTCACATTATTACACATAAGAAAAGAAAACAATTTAATGCGTCATAATCAAGTTGTTTAGTGGTCCAGAACATGTCAGAAAATGGTGAAAAGTGTTGATCATGGTTTCCCATTTAAGCCCATGGTGACGTCCCCAAATTTCTTGTTTAGTCCACAACCCAAAGATATTCAGTTTACTGTCATAGAGGACTAAGAAACCAGAAAATATTCACAGTTGAAAGTTGAAAATCAGTTTTGAAATTCTTTCTTAAAAATGACCAAAATAGTTGCCAATTAGTTTAATAGTTGACAACTGACCAATTAATCAACTACTTGTTGCAGCTCTAATACAGACCTCACATAGTTTTTGTGTATATTGCTATTTAGCGCTAGTGTTTGTACAGTCAGTACATTGGCAGTGTGTGGTGAATAAATGCAGGCTACATACAAATTTATTTTGGGGGCTAAAATCACTGAATAAATCAATACGAAAATTTGCTTTGCGTTCAGTTTGAATGCACCGTTACGTAATGTAAAGCAATATTTGCACTGATTGGTTTCCACTGATCATACAAATGTCTTTGCTACAACAAATACTTAGAACTTAATAGAAAGGCCCACAGAGCAAAAAACTAAAAGAGAAAATAAACTTGAAAAGTGCCCACAGCCCTCCTGAAAAACTACTGGCTGCTGCAGCTTGTTGGTAGAAACTTTCCCTTACGCAGGCAATATGTGGACTGAGAGTTTCTCTTTTACCAGTGGAATGATGGAATGCTAAGGCATTTTGAGTGTTTTCCATTAGTCTGAGAAATACTCAAGAGACATAATGTACCAGTTGAACACCTCCCCTTGGAGTGTATGAGACGGTAAGTGTATTGCAATGTAAGTGTTCTGGAGAGTTGGAGGAATGAAATTGAGGCAGGAAGAGAGGAGTGAAAAGTCATAGAGGGAGAGAAAGACAAGAGGGTGAGAGTGGTGGAAAGAGCGAGAGAGACAGAAAGATCAAGGGAGGAGAAGAAAGAGATAGAAATGCAGTGGGAGAAAGAGGCAGAGGAGGGGTTGAGGCAGCGTGGTATGTGAGAAAGCAGCAGAGAGAAAACATCTCTCAGAGAGCATCTCGGTGTGAGTGTGTTGGTTCAGACCAACAGCACATCAGGCTCCACAGGGGACCGTGGAGAGAAGCTTCTTGGCTGACGATGCCTTCCGCAAAAACTGACGTTTGATTCCTAACACAACCTAACAGTTGTATTTGGCCAGCAGGCCAAGGCTCTTAGAGCAATCAGAGAGGCTCTGGAGACGGAGGCTGCATGCTCACACCAAAGCTTTATGTAATGTACTGCTTTAGTTGTCCAAGTTCCCAGAAAAGGTGCGAATTACAAGGTGTTATCTGGTAGGGTGCACTGACATTTGGCAACTGATCCATAAAGTCGGGCATAAATCAAACTGCAGAGATCGTTTGGCAATGCGATTCAGTCGCTACAGTCAGGTCAGTTTTATTTATACAGCCCAGCATCAGTGTTGTCAAAAATGGGTTTCTGGGGCTTTTTTTTCTTTCTGATAAAGGAAAAAATCTATAATCATCATGAAATGTAAAAAAAAAAATTCCCGACCACCCCACCCCTAGCACTCGCTGTAGGTGTGTGGATGTAGAGAAACTGAGTGAGTGAACTCAAGAAATGACATGAATGCAACCAATAACTAACCAAAGGTCTTATGGGACGTGAGTATTGCCTGCACACTGCAGCTTTTGAGTTTGTGTTTCAATGAACCAGAAAAGAGTTGATGACTAAGGTACTGTATCTAAAGTTAATGCACTTTGAGGTTTTATGAACAACTTTCATCACAACTGCTCAGTTTAGAACTATTGGGAAATGTTCCACTTCCAAAGTCATGACCACAGCAACAGTGATCATTTCCCATCCCAGATCTGACTCCAAACTCATCTGCTGTCTCATTTGTGCTGGTATTTTGTGCAAACACTTTATATTTGTTGTGCTCTCATATTGATTGAGGCAGTGATTTCAAAGCCAAAGTCTACACAAAGGTGTTAACTGGTCTACGGCAGGCTTGACCTAGTTTTGCCCTCATACTTGTTTCATGTAAATTAGACAGTTGGACAGAAATTAAAAAAACGACTGTAATTTTATAATCGTATATTTAGCCACCCGAACCCCCAGGATATCTCAACTAAGAAGTTAGTGGGAGCAATGTGAAGACAGTGTTATTAGAAACTATATTAATGCTTTGGTAATCTATATTTTTCTGCTGTTGCTCTACAAAAAACTTTTTCTTTTCAGCAAAAATCACTACTTTCTTACTTCAGGTTTTTCTTTTAAATAAAAGTTTGAACTGTTGTCTTCCATTGTTCACTTTTTAGAAGATTATAAAGACAACATTTGACGTACTCTAAAAGTCTTCTCTTAAGAACCTTGATGACCTCTTACAAATGTGCCAGTATGATGAAAACTGAGATTGATTTTAAGTTTGTTTCTAGCTGTGATTGCTGTGAATTTCGTGGCTTGAATGTTTTATAAAAATCCCTGACAAGCATTAGCTCCTGTACCAATGTCTTGCCGTAAACAGTGAAAAAGCAGCAGGTTTTGGTTTTGCTGGCAGCTACCAGGTATGAATGTAATGCAACTTATCATTTTGAAACAGGGTGTTTCTGAAAGGAGAGTGCGTACTCGGCAAACATTTCCTGGATTACAAAACCCAAATAGAAATGTGTCACAATCTTCCTGATCTTATATAGAGCATACTTCACATTCTGTGTCCTCTAGACTTGAGAACACAAATTCACCTAAACGTAAAAGTTACAGCAGCTCTGTGGATGTATAGGAGTTTTTGAGGGATCAGTGCTAAATATGGCACCACTAAAATTCTTATATTATTTTCTGATTTATTTTAAAGAAATGCTGAGTTTTGCACTCAATTTGTACTTCTGTTTTCACAGAATTGCTGTAAAGTCTTACCTTATTGCATTGAAACATCATTGTTAAACAGTCAATGCCTTTCTGTAGGTAGAGCACAGTTTGCACCACACAAACTACTTCTTATATAGAGATTTGGAAAGTTAAAGTTGCAAAGTTAAATTGCCAACCAGGCAAAGCAGACATCTTGCTGGGTCCCCAAACTCTTGCTACCAAAAAGCCCTAAATCTATAAGCCAGTTGTAGAAAGTCCATGTATGCAGACTTCTAAAACTGTAATTTCGGTAAGTTAGCTTGTAATGCTAGAGTGCCTTCCTGTTGACATAGTTGCTTGCTCTTGTGGACGGCGCTATAGGTGTTTCCTAGCAACCTAAAAGCCTACCAGATCCTGGGTTATTGCATCAGCAATCGTAGAAACTGTAAAATACTGTAAAGTGTATGTACGGTGATGAGTTGGGGAAAAAAAAACTGTGATAAAACTTTAAATTGTTGATCTTACACCATGACTTTGCTGGTCTTTGGAGCACCCAATTTCGGTTGAATGGAAACGGGCTGAATTGGATTCTTCATTGTTGTATTGGTGCCGTGATCGATGGTGGGCCTACATTGCCACTGTAGCCTCTTCTCTTGCTGATCTGATCTTAGCGGACCCATGGGGAGAGAGTTAATGGCCTTGCTGTGGAATCAGTCCTGTACAGACTCCCGCTCCCGAGGTGTCCAGTCATGAAGGTCATTACCGTAATGGAAAAGGTTTGTTAAGCTCCACTTGCCTGTGTGCACTACATGACTGGTAGATAGCCCTGGACACAACAGGAGAGGGGCCGTGCCGGGACAGATGGGAGCAGGGAGCCGGGTGAACTTTAAGACTCTCACTGCCTGGGGGCAACATCATCTGCCCTCTTCATCCTTCTCTCTCTCGCTTCAACTTTATCCTTTAACTTCTTTTTTTTCTTGTCTGTGTTGGCCTCTTTCTTTTGTTCATTTTTTATGTATCTCTGATTTTGTTCCAGCTGATTAGCTGTGTTGCTATTTACTCTACTGTAAAAATATTGAACTTCAATCTACATCTGGTTCAGTGTTTGTGTGCTCTGTTGGACGAATATAGATAATCATTTCCTAAAACACTTTTAATACACTGAATTTATTGCCAAAAAGCTACTCCTCAATAGCATAAAATAAGTCCCAGTGTGCTTTGCTAAGAGCTAAATCATTCTGCTTGCTTAGCTTGTATCTAATGGAAAAGCTGCAGAAACTACTTAAAAATACTTGTACGCCTGCAAAGCAATAACCCAAACAGTATTTAGCAGGACTTAATTTGACAGTCAGGAGTCTTCAATCTCCACACAGCGTGCTCAGGCATCTGTACTCGGCAACTCCCTGAATCCTAATGAGTACATTTCTACCAGTAACAGCAGAAACAATGGCTGTCTCGCTGTTCATTTGTACCTACAACAGAAGCTCTGCTTCGCTCCTCCGATCACTTACACAGACACATGAATATTCCTTATTGCAGATTAGTGTCTCTAATCAGCATTCCATCTGAGACGCGCACTGCGACTGTGATTCATCCACACACCCACCTTCAGGGAGGACAAGAGAATTGAAATTTCTCAAATCTTGGGGATGGAAAGAAATCGGCTCTCCCAATGATGAGTGCATATTCACATATGCGAGGAGAGTCACAATTGTTTTGTACATGTAGCGTGGGTGTATGTGTTATTGGTGGCGGCTGATGGGTTATCCTCATGAATATTTCTGAAAAGAAATCTATAGCACAGTGGTAAATAGTAAAACATTAATAAGCTCTCTAAAATTTACATACACTGTGATGAGCCTTAGCTACAGCACAGTCCTTAACATATGATGCTGCTCCAACTATGAAAGTGGAGCAGCAACCCATCACACACAGCGCTGTGAATACTATCATTAGTGTTGAATGATAGTCTCCAGAGTGAACTTTTCACAAAATAAAAGTGTGTTTTAAATAGTGTTTATTTACTCATTAGAAAATAATTTTTTTTTAATATTATTTAGTGCCTTTGAGAGTCTTCACATACATATTGGTGTCAGTCATGTGTATTCTCAATTGATCATGTGTTTTACTTGCTGAAGACCAGAGTGAAGACAAAAAGCTGCCAAAACAAGCAAAATGTACTGCGGCCCAAAGTCACACCAGGGAAGATACCAGTTGTCAGAGACTTGAGTCATTTCAGTTAACACAGAATTATAAAATGGGGCTTTTATTTCAATAGCTTCACTGTAGCCCCACCAAGAAAACAACTGGTCGTTTAACATACAGAATCGGGTCTCATTTTCTTTTTCCAGCTGCTTTTTCTCCCATTTTCTGGTTGATCGGTCCAATTAGTGTCCTCAGTGGCCACAGCAACCTTGTATGCACTGGAATCACCTGGGCAGGTACACATTGCTCACGTCACACGAGATGTGTTTAGTTAAATAAACTTAGCGTTTGCTTTCGTACGTGGTAAAAATACATTGTTTCAGCATCAAACAACCTTGTCAAGAGTTACCAGAAACGAGTGAAAACTAAAAAGTGGAGGCACCAAAAGAGTATTAGAACAGCTGGGGGAGACCACCTGTGACTTGCTACAGTATTTCGTTCGGTTCTACTCACTCCTGGCAAGTGTTGTTGATGATGTTCTCTGGCTGGCAGCCAGAGGAAGGAACTGGTGCCCAAAGTACACCCCGCAAGTATTCCACAAGCAGCAAAGGAGCTTTATTCAGCGCTGGTATGAGCAGGACCCCTGACTGGAATATTCTGTCACTAAAGATGCAACTTTTTGTAAGCATTTCCTACAGGTCCTGTCAGTCTTGCTTGTTTATTGAGATGTAAGCTGTGTAGTTTCTCTGTTATTCTGCCTATAATTCTTCTGCTTTCCGAGTTTTCCAGAGTTGAGTGTTTTCTATTTCTGCATCTGCCTGCTGTTTTTCTGCACTTGGATCCTGCCTGCCAGTCATGTCACTGTGCTGAATATATATATTTTTGAGTAGGAAAAAAAACTCTGATCGTTAGTACTTTTGAACAATCACACTTGTGTTTTTTAGGAGATTTACTTTCAAACACCATATGACACATCCACGATATGTCTTGTTTATTTATATTTTAATTACAATTTCTAAAGCCTCACCAATAAATTTAAATTAACCTCTCAAATGGTTGCAACAAGAAAAACCTCTGGATGCAAACACCCTCAAATCAAAGCTGGAAGTCATCATTTCAATCTCATACTTACTGTGTCATTTTAAATCCAGTGTGCTGAGTACACAACCAAATAAACAAAAAATATCTCACTGTCCAAATATTTTCAGTGTGCACTGAATATAACCACTCAAACTCCCAATGCAAGCACTAAAACTGTGCATATTTGTCGCAGTGAGACCGGTTTGGTCCTTAACCAAAGAGACAGCTCTGTTCAGCCCCTCAAAGAATACAACATCAAGGGATTTTCACTGGATCGGAGGAACTAACGTTGTTATTGGAGCGCTATGTATGTTTGTCTCTGTAGTCAGCACGCATGAGTGGCCTTCGCTGGTTCACTGCTCCTAATATCCCCACTACCTGGGCTCTGTGCATGGAGACACTCCTCAGACCTTTTCCCCTGGTAGACGATGGGAAATGAAATGAATGGGAAGACAGACAACAGACAGACGCACAGACACGAACAAAACAGACACACACATACGGACTCTACTGTGGATGTGTCTCTCTCACACATGCACGCACACTTGCACTTAGAACCAAACATACACACAATCCGACATATAAACAGGCACCCACATCATACGAGTGTGCATGAACAAGAACAGGTTTACACACACACACACACAAATGCAGGCTCAGATAAGCAAATTTAAATCATATTCGCATGCATGCTCAGAGACAGTCAAAAAGGGACAGAGGGATATGCACACATATCAACCCTCACCCAGCAAGCACTTGACAGACAGTTATGTACAGCACCACCAAAACTCAGTACTTATATTATGCTTTATAAATGGCATCAAACTGGTCATGAAATAAAGTTACATTGAAATTGAAAACAATTTGAAAATAATTGTCAATTAGGTTACAATTTTGCAAAGTGATGCAGCAGGTAACGGCTATGAAAGATCACCGATGTCGCCTCCTCTTATTTTGACAATATGTTCACACAGGTTTTTAATATTATGCATGTTTTGTGGTTAAGTAAAAAATCACAATACATCAACAAATTGCAAAACACCAGTCTTTAAGACATTTTTAGAATTAATTTAAAGGCTAAATGCCATGTTTTTTTGCAGAGTAGAGTACACTTCAAAACTAATTCATGAATATATGAACTAATTCCAAAATGAGATGCAGTGAATTTATTAGCTAAATGCAGCTCTTGCTTCCCCAAAAGGCCACACTTAGAAGGAAGAAAACTTACATTGAAAAATACCATAAAATAGCAGCCTGAATTTTTTTAATTCAAATATTTTTCACATCTTCACGGTACTTGCTTAAAATTCATCATCATCAACCTATAAGACCAGACTGTATTGCTGCCCTCAAAAATGTCATCATTTGAGGAGGGAGACTTTTGTAACCTAAAATAAGTTTTTCCATAAGTTTCCATTTTACATAAGCAATTGCTGTAGTCTTTATTTCTGAACAGCGTGTTATCTCATTCTCAAGAAAATTGTATTTGTTGCAAGACAATAATAATAAAACTGGCATTAAACTAAAGAGTCACAACATACCATGCAGACAATAAAAAAAGCAATAAGACACATAATAAAAAACACCGGAAAGACACAGAAATATATACACTTCTGTGGAAAAATATGTTGGAGGGGGTGATTCCAGACCTAGAAAACAACTCCCTCATGCAGTTAGAAGTGGGTTTGATTGATAAATGATATGTAAATATATGCAATGTTCATTATTCACCGGGTTAATGATGAAACAAAACAAACAATTAGAGCAACAAGATTACTTTAAAAATCTGTCTCGAACAATAGCTTGGAAGAGGCGAATTCCAGAGTCAGCAAACAGCTCCACTTTGCAGTTACGACACGCTGTGATTGATATCGCATGCAAATATATGCGAAGTTCATTATGTGACCGGTTAATGATGACCAGTATTCGCATTAATGTCTCACTTCTCCGTCTGGGTAGCGTCCCTGTTGAAGGTGAAAGGTAACGTCTCCGTGGGGAGGAAGGTGAGGGAGAAGGTTATTAGATTAGTGTGAGAGAAGTGTTTCACCAATGGTCCCCGCAGGGCAAAGTGATTGAGCTCTGAAGACAGATTGTGTGCAATTACAGTCCATTTGTTCCAGCCTGGCCTCCCCTCCCGTTAGAGAGGACCTGGTAATGGAACTGGCTCACTGGCTTTCGTCTGGCTCCTGTTGTCTTTGACTTGCCTCTTTTCTTCCCTCTCTCCATCTTCTTCCCCCGTCTCTTTCTGTCTGTATCTCTATCTCCTTGCCCTCTCATCTGTCTTCTCTCTCATGAACAGAATCCCTTTACCCTCCAAGTTCAATAAATACACTAGATCTTTCATTTCTTTCTTTACCTCTTCTTCTTTATCTTCATCTTCATCATCTTTTCTGTCTCTTTCTCCTTCTTTCTGTCCAGCAGAGGCAATTATATGCTTCCCAGCTTCTAAACTAAAGGCCTTTACTTTTCGGAAGCAAGCAACCCGCTTTCCCCCGTTATCCCACTTGGCCTCCTCCAAAGGACCCAGTGGTGTCCGTCACTTGCAGGATATATTGAGTGGAACTTAATTAGATGGAGCTTGTGACACCAACAAATGCAGCGGGGCCTCACATGCAGTGCAAAGGGACATAGAAAAACATATTAATGACATATCACTGTACAAATACAAATTCAGTCAACAATTTCATGTGCCAAATGACCACGTAACCTCTGTCTTTTCTCCACTTTCTCACACCCTTTCCTCTTCTTCTTCTTTATCTTTCTGTCTGGCCAAGGCAATTATATGCTTCGGAGCGCTTTGCTTAAGCGCTTTCTTTACAGCAGTAACCCTTCCCTCCCTTCTTGTCTTTTGTTGGCCCCTCTAAAGGAGTTCCAGTTTCTGCCTCGCTCAGAACCTCCTGGTTCTTTCTTAAGGACCCAGAGGAAAAGGTCTCCTGGGGGCACGCTTGCAAGATTCAGAGTCGAGCACAGCTAGATGAAGCAAATGCAGTGTGACCTCACATATAGTGCAAAGGAGGGTGCAAGACCATTATTCAATATGTCACCAAGGAGTTAATTTTTAGTCATCGTTCATGTGCAGCATGATACGAACAGTCTGATTATTTTCTCTGCTTTTTTTTGCAGTGGTAACGTAGACATCCTGCTTCATCTTTATTTGCCTCTCTGCTCGACATGTTCATTACCTTCATCGTCATACCTCTTGGACCCCTCCCTTAGAGTCCATGTTTTCAGGTCACGCTCGCAAGATATCAAGTAGAACCTAATTAAATGAGCCTGGTGACAAAAACAACTGCTGTTTGATCTCGTAAAATGCAAATGAAATGTGCAACACCTTTGATAGATACGGTATGTTACTGACAACATTGAACACATTTGAAGTTAATATCTAACCGTCCATCCATCCACCTCTCCATCTTGTGCTGTTTTTCTGGCTCTGGGTTGTGGTTTTAGCTGGGTAAGCAAGCTAGCCTTCTCCCTAGCCACTTTTTCCATCTCTTCCAGAGGGATCCCGAGACATTCCCAGGCCAGATCGAATATAATCCTCCCTGGCTGTTCTGGGTTTACCCTGGGGTCTTCTCCCAGTTGGGCATGTGCCTGAAATTCCT
>NW_023339873.1:2557009-2560942 GCF_004916995.1 Morone saxatilis
CCTGGTCACCTCCACAAACTCCTTTTCAATGTGAAAGAGCAGCTGATCTTTTGTGAGTTCCTCAAAAGTTTGCTATTATGTTTTGTAGTCTCGTATCAGTATGACAACATATTATATAAAGTATGATGGATGAATGACGCTAGGATGGGAAAGAGCGCGTACGATTGATTGAATCTAGTTGCCCTGCATAAAATTTAACTGGTTATGTCAGACCCTGCAGAGTGGAACTTACTGGATTTAATCTTTCAAACTCTGGTCTAACTCTTCATCTGTCATGGTACTGTATCTGACGCAGCCATGCGTTGGTACACTGTGCTTCTGGACATCCCCAAGGGTTTAGCTAAACATGGGACAGAAAGATTAAGTTCCAGAAGGTTGCAAAGGTAGTCTTTTTACCTCCTAATCTAGCTCTTCGCTAAAGCCCTTTCTTCTCATTAGCAATACTACACTTCCATCATTCTTTATCCTTTGGCACCTCCAAAACAGGCCTTCTTCTTACCTCATTCACTACCTCTTGGCCCCCTTTGAAAGACTCTATGAAGAGTCTCAGTCTCTTGGGTTTACTTCTGAGTGGAGCACAATACATGAACTTTCCACAGGCTTAGTGGATGTCACAGATCACACTGCTTCTCCAGTTTTAGGAGGACAGGCACTGTCAGAGTGGTGCCATCAGAGGTAATTAGCTTCAGATTTCATGTTTTTCCTTTGACGGTGTGCTGTAACAGAAGCACTGTATTCACGTGATTGTCTGAACATGGTGATGGAACGTGGGACTGGAGAGGGGAATATAACCTGTCAGAGATTAACTGTTGCAGATAAACAGCCACTCCCACACCACACATACTTCCCAGACACTTATATTTCCAGCCATAAATTTTTGTATTGACAACCTCATTCATCACATCAGATGCAATTCTAAAAGTAGCCTGGTGTTTTTTTTCCCTCTGTAGTCCTGTATGCATACATCTGAGGACCCACACACCCACAACTAACCTGTTGTTTTCTTCTATCAAACTTGTCTAAGTTCAAAACTGACACTGACTGACGGGGATTGTTGGGCCATTGGTAATCTGATTTGTTCATCACAGCTGATTGGATCAAGTTGGAGCAGGTGTGGAGGCCTTTTGATCTAATAATTTCCTGTCTATCACGCTGGGGCAACATCTAATGAATCGTTTAATCATCCATTAATTTACAGGTTACTTTTATCATTTAATTTAAAAAGTCTGAAAATGGTAAACAATACCAAGATCCACATGGATGCTTGCAGCGAGCTATGCCAACATTAGCATGTTCACAATGACAGGTCTAGGTTGCTGATGTTCAGCATTTCATCCAAAATTGAATGTCAAGCCTCACAGAAGTAAACTGAACCACTGAGATATAGGCCTACTGTTTGTATTTTTTGAGTTTTCTAGCTCCCGTTAAAATCAAGAAGGCCTCATGACCCCCGGTGAAGCTTTAGTGTCGACCCCTAGTGAGGCTGCTGACCCCCAGGTTGGGAACGACTGCTTTAAAGGACTTGTAATGTAATTATTAGTAGTACATATTAATTGTTGTCAGTTGGAAAAATTTAACATATCGCCCAACCCTATCCAAAACTAAGAAGTGTACATTGGGGAACATACTGTCTTTGCAACAGTTTCAGTAATGTTTTTAATAATCAAAAGTCTTTTCCCAGCTTAATTTTCTTTCTACCATTCTTTTAATTTCCCCTATTTCCTTTCTTGTCCTTCCTCATACATACTCTAGGCTCATAATACTCAGTCTATTTGCACTGTCCATCTCTTCCAGCACACTCCATTTTTTATCTCTAAACACCTGCTCTCTGTTGGTTTTTCAATTTCTCTGTCCTCCCCATCCTTATTTATAGAGTGGGTAACATAACTCTCTCTCGGTCTCTTCTATTCTCTTTCACAATCTCATCATTTTCTAGAACATACTGGCCCTCTCAATGAATTTGTTAAACTAATAATCTGTGACATTTTCACATTTTCCCCTCTATGAGAAAAGGAATTAACGGAGTACTGATTCAGCCTGTATTCCAAATTCATTCAATTCATCAAACGTTTCACATTTGCAGTTTTCTGACATATCCGATATATCCCATGTTTACCTGGACCTTATTGCAACTAGAGGAACCTAGGAAATGCACCTGTGATTTCTCTGGGTTTGAACATTGTTGGAAACATTTGTGTTAATACACAACAGTTTATAACATCGATCTAGTGTTTTAAGATATTTTATATCAGAAATGTTACATATTGTATCTTTAAGCATTAACTAGCAGTTGTTAGTATGTTAACTTGGTAATGAAGATATGTTAGGAATAAGCTTAGACACCGCTGTGTACAGCCTCAGATTTAATTCTTATTAAATGCTTTGTTAGTTTGCACCGTAAGTGATGCATGTGTATTGTGTATAGCTTGGAACGAAGAAACCTATTTATCTTCTGTACACCATTAACATCTATACAAAATTGTAAACCAACCCCTCCAGTAGATGGGATTGAGATATTTCACTGGATAATTGAAACCTCTGATCTGCTGATGACGCTATATGAAAAGTCAAGCAATCACCGAAGTCAGGATTGATCTTCTGGCCAGAATGGATGTCTGTATACCATTTCGTGGCAATCCATACAATATTTGTTGCGATATTTCAGCCTGGACCAAAATGGGGTATTGATGTACAAACATTGCTATCCCCAGAGCCACACTGCTAGCATAGCTGGAAGTTTCCTTTCCTGATATATTTTTGCCCTATTGCCACACAATCATTCATATTTGAAAGTAACAGACTGTCAATCTGACAAAGGTGTTAAAACTTAAACTACACCAAACATATAATGTATGCAAGTTCCTATGTTGCAAATACAGTTTCAATAAATGACATCTCAACACAGCAAAAGATTATCCTTCTGGCTTTACAAAAATTATTATTTTGAGTAAGAAAGTGAGAAACTGTGTCTGCGCTGTGAACAGCACCCTCCCACCTTTTCTGTGCTATAAAACAATCCTAAACATTTCCTGTCAAATCTAATCCTGGTGCACACAAGGTAAAGCTGAGGCTGTTATATGCTGCTAATTCTCCTCATGATGGACCTGTTTGTTTACTGTAATTATAATGACACTTCAAATTATCCTTGTAATGATTTATTGATGTTAAAATTGGTACATGTAGCACCTCCAATTATGCAGTCAGTTTATTTTTTATGACTTTCCTTCTCTGCTTGTTTGCTGCCACATAAACACATTTATGTTTTTCTTTCATTGCAAGTATGCTCACTGTTTTCTTTAATCTCTTTTAATTATCTTTCTCTCTCAAATTCTGTACATCTGCACTGTCAATGTACCCTATAAACATTGAATTTGTCAGGCGCTTTATACACTTTCACTTTTTACCACTGTCCTCTGTCACTGTCCTCTTTCCCCCACTGATTTTCTGGTGTGTTTTGATCGGACCGTGTTCGGGACGGGAATCTCCTCCACCACCAGTCTAATCGTTTTGGAACAGGGTCCAGGTGCAGCTCGACAGGAGACCTCTCCTTTCCCCGGAAACCTGGTGATTACAGGACAATTAAAGTAAACATTAACAGCTGAGCTTCATCCCAAACACAGCCTTTATCAGTCAGCAGCCCGCCTCTCTCTGGGCAACACTGGGCATTTATCTCCATCTAGACAGACAGACGACCCCTCCGGGCAGCATCCTGCATGGAAATTGCCTCACTACATGTTCATCTTAAAAAGCTTTTTAATTTGGAATTTAGTTGTATTGTCTAATTTTGTTTAAACGTTGCAGAAATTGTTAACACCGGTTTCCTAGAGCAATTCACTTGTTTCCAAGCAGAGTATATTTTCCAAGAATGTCACATCATTGTAAAAACGAAATACCCCAAAGAACATTCTAGTTTCTGGTGCTATAGCTAATGTA
>NW_023339873.1:2561042-2571611 GCF_004916995.1 Morone saxatilis
ACAAAAAACTCCAAAAGCAGAGCAGACGTTTCGTGAGCACACAGAAACAGCCTAAATGCAAGTGCAGGAAATCTGTGCAAGCAACAATATATCTGAGAGCAAGCACACAGTTTGAGCTCGAGCTCCGCAAATCTCAGGGCAAGCAGGAGATGTTTGAGTGCGAGGGCAGAATATAAAGGGAAAGCATTAAAAAATCTGAATATGAAATCAATAAGTCATGTTCTCAAACAAAATACCAAGCTCTTGAATAGAGATTGGATAAAAAACCCATTACATATGACATCTTACCACAACAATTAAATGCATGTTTATAAGTGGTGTAATAATATGTGCATTTGTCCTGAACAACCCTGTGATGCAGAAAATTACTGTCAAAATAGTCTATTTATGTCAACTACTTGCATGCCCAGAACAGAAATTCTAGACCGCAAGTTTTACCTGGAATGTTTTGCTAGTCTAGTTGGCTTAGCCAGATTAGCCAGGTTAGTCAAGCTCATGTAGTGTCGCTGCCAACTCGATAACAACTAAACGAGAGACAAGAGCTTGGTAATCCACTGTATGGGACCGTCATGGCTTCGGGATTAGTTACAGTGAAGTGGACAAAGATTAGTGTATAGGAAAAAAACTCCATGCTACTATTTTCACAGCCAGAGCAATAACTAATGCTATTGGAGTGTTTGTCACTGCATATATACAAACATACTGTCATAGAGAATACATCATTTAACCATTTAATTGTTGTGATTGGTTGCAACAGTAGCTAAAAGGAAAATTTTATTTCCTGACTGAACATTGAGTTTAATAACTTGCTATGGTACTGTAGATATTGCAGTGCTGGCCTCGTGTTTTGTTGCTAATGTGACTCTAATGTAACACTTGTGAATCACAACGCTGAAATCAAGGCCAAACAAATAAGAAAACATTAATTTTATATAAACAGTAAGTATCAAAAATTTTATATTTACCACATTGAGCGTGCCATAAGGCTGCAATTTTCTCACGAGGGAATGTTCTTTCACACCACAGTATTATGGCACTCTGCAACTACCAATCAAGTAAACTGCATAAACTGCACCCCCACCTTTCCGTTTCAAAACCACCCACACACACGCACAATATTTGAGCGATCTGGAGGCCTGTAAACATGAACAAAAGACAGATTGACCTGAACAGCGATTAATGTGTCTTTTGTTAGTTTTTTTTTTATTAGTACTCGGCTGCTGCTTGTTTCACACTGCTCAACAACAGAGCAAAGCACCCTTAATGTTACAGTTCACCTGAACACATATTTAGCATCAGTATTACATTGCGATTCTCAGCGGGTTATTCTGATGGTGACCAGCTGTCCTGCTTCTGGCCAATCACTTCTAAAAAAACTCACATTGTAATTTAGGTTAATGATTCCCATTCACGGTCTAAATTTGCGTGTGTGTGCGCATACTGTACACACACACACATACACATAATATACTGCATAGCCAAGAGGAAAGACAACCTCAAACACAAGGACGACGCACATCCATCTGTTCTCTCTCTCCTCCTCTGCAGTCAGTCAAGTCTGTCCCCTCTGTGCCGCGTGCCGCTGTGAACTCTGGGAAGCAAGTGTCCCGCAGCTGTGTGTATACTGCTCCTGTGGCAATGTTGCCTGCACTGCTCACTGATTGTCACACTGCTGCTTTGTCATAATATGCGATGTGGCACACTGTGGCTTGCCAGCTCTTTTCATTGCTGAAAAAACGGAGCATGAAAGTATGTGATTTACTTTCATTTTTTATAGAATAGCTCCGGCGTTGACTTGTGCTGTGGTGCACCTTGTTATCTCAGTGTGTGTTTTTAAAAGGATAAGATCATTGTTTTCTGTGTTACTTCCAGAAGGATAGTAGTAGACAGCCAGACTTCCTCATATTTTGTAGCTATCCTTCACTTAGTCACTGAAACTGAGAGATGCAGCTGTATGTAGTAGTACTGTATGTCATTTGCATTCAAAACCAACACATCCACAGACGATGCCAGCTCCGCTGCCCTCCACTCAGTCTTCACACACCTCGAAAATAACAACACCTACATCAGAATGCTGTTTCTTGATTTCAGCTCAGCATTCAACACAATCTACCCCATGAAACTGATTGGAAACTTCTGGGCTGGAGTACCACACACTGCATATTGCACTTAGTCACAAACAGAGCCCAGACAGCTCACACTGGCAGTCACACCTCCCCAGGTAGGCCTAGTATGTAGGTGTGCCTCCCTCTGCATGCACATGCACCCCCCTCCTGTGTGCATAGGGCCAAGTTTGTATCAAAAAGAAATTAGTTATGTACCTACTAGGGCTGGGCAATATGACCAAAATTTCATATCCCGATGTAGCACATTTTCTGTCAATTCAATGAATAAATGGTTTATGTAAACACCACATGCAAATCTTATTTCAGTTTGAGTTCTATACTAAACTAAAATAAAATGTAGGTTCATACAGGCTCATTAACAACAAGACTCCTCCACATGAGGCTCATCTACTTTTGTGAAAACAGAATCTGGTGCAGTGTTTTTGGTGACTTTGAGAGACACAGAGAGAGAGACACAGACCGAGGCACAGACCGCGGCACAGACAGAGGCACAGACAGCGGCACAGACAGCAGCGGGGCGTGCCGGTGTGCGTGCAGAGCGGAGCACTGTTGCTGCTGGTGTGTGTGCATGTGTGTGCATGTGTATGTATGGGGGGAGAGAAAGCAAGGATCAGATTTCAGATGTCCAGACTGGACTCTACAGTATGTCCAGAGGAAGTTGTGAGCTCAGGATTCGGGCATCAACCTTTTGATATCAGGGTAGCAACAAAATCCTGTCCACATTCTGACAGTTTGACTGGATCCCCTCTGGAACCCATCTGTTAGTGTGCTCAGGAGAACTATTATTATAACTATTACAAATGTACATGTGTCAATGCAACTTAAGGCTTTTAGTCCTCAAGGATTTTTTTTCCTCGCTTAACTATATAAGTGGCAGTGCTGCTGACATGCTGTTTACACTACACATCCACTACAGACAAGGAATATGAATAAATAAAGGAGGAAAGAATCCACACGTGGTTTAAAGACTGCTCGTATCAGAATTTATAGAAAATAACAAGCATGAGTGTCTTGACGTCTGTCATACGATGGCAGAATATTGTGCATTCTCCCTTCCCTGTGGATTCATGCTCATTACACTACCATGCCTTGACCTTGTCCCTTCCTTACCCCCCCGCTCCAATGTAACAATGATCTTCTAACCTTAGTCTGCTCTCTGGTGTTAGTCCCTATGTCCCTCTCACGTTCACTGGCCATATCTGCTTTACTTGCTGCTGTCTTGTATAAAATCTCTTCTGAGACAAGAATACTGTATGCAGACCCATGTTATCTAAGCACTGAGTCTTTTTCTGTACTGCTTTGTTTGTAATATATACATTTTACAACTGAATCCTGTTCTTTTGTTGGAGGCCACTGGACTACAGAATCAGTTAAATACTTTGGCATGTCAATTCTAAATGTACCAAATCCCTCACTGTTCCTTTGAATACCTCATTTTCTTTTAGGTTTCCACTCCGTCTATGACATTTGCATTTGGTCCAAACACAACACTGTGGTGTGGATTGCTATTTTATTTTGATCACAGTCAACTGGCCGGGCAAGAAAACAAATGGGGTGTTTTGAAATTGACACAGACAAACATTACAGCGCAATCAAAGCTATGATCTAAAGCGTTCTATTTAATGTCAGCCATTCATGTGCTGATTTTAAATTGCTAACTGCACCACGCTGTGCCAAGTGTCTATAATCACAGTGACAATATACAATATTCTGGCCCGTAGGCGAGAGCTCCCTCTCCAATTATGTTTCTCTTGGCCTGAGATTGAATCTATTACTGTGTAATTGCCTCTATATCTCCAACTATCACCCGGAGCAGTTCCACAGATTATTCACACATATGGTGAGTAAATGTTTGGTGGAAATCAATGCTATTTTTAGGATGTTATTGATATTGAAGCCGCTGTGTCCTGATGGACTATCTTATCCCAAATTATTAGTGATGGTGACCCACCATTTCCTACGTCTGATAGTTTATTGGAGTGGAAGTAAAAACTAACTGATTGAGAAAAGTACATGTGAGCATAAACCGGAGTTGTGACAAATCCCCATTTTTAACATTTCCTGTAATCTTTGGGTCCCAGGTGGGTGTGGTTCACTGTATCAAGACAAATCAGATAGCATCACTCAAGCTGTCAGGCACTGAAAGTAGACTTTTACTTAACTTTCCTGTGAAAGTCCAGCATGGTAAACCCTCCAGATCTCAGATTCTAAGCAGACTGAAACATTAAGAATGAAATATTTATAGTTCATCCTAATTCTTACTCCTCCCTGGTCTGCCAAGCAGAGTTAGGTATATCACCACCAGGGTTGATTCATCTTGCCCCTCTTTCGGCTGACCACTTCATTTAGATCAATATAATATATTAAGTTTCCATCCTGCTTGTGGTTGTGCCTCAAGACGGTGATGTCTGTACAATACCTTGATGCAAATCAAAACATCTCAAACTACGGGGCAAATTACAACATTTGCCACAACTGGTTGCCCATCCAAAGAAAATGTCAATGATTTTGTTTTATTACCGTACTCATGTTAGGTAGCTAGTTGTGACATTAAAGAGAGGCTAACACTGCACACCAAGCAGTTAAAAGGGTGCAACCCCTTTCTCCTAGAAAATAAATGTACTTTTATTTATTTATATACTACTATGTAATTCATAAATATGTACTACTTACTTATAACAGATATGTTTCAAGATACCTGATGCCATTTGAACATAATGAAGTAATATTTTAATAAAGGTATCTCCAAGTCCCAAAATTATATATTTTATTTGTTTTTCCCTACAATATGCACACTCAACTAAACCATCGTTTACAATTTGTATGGTTATGTTTAGGCACTAAAAGCAGGTGGTTAAAGGGAAAGATCCATGTATTGGACAGGCATTGGTGTTAAGAAAGTAAATAGGAATTTTGTTGATTTGGTGACGACTGACTGATTTCCTTGCCTACTGATGACCTACATTAAATAACCTCAAAAATAGCTTTTAACAAAATGATTACCTATGGGTTTTTTTTATGACTCGTTTACTCTTGACCTCTGTGGCCTGATTCTGGTCTACAGGTCTGGAGTAGGCAACCACTGACTCATAGCAAATGTCCTAGTGACATTAAGGTCAGATTTTCCACTTTGTGTTGGATGTTAATGGCCCTCAGAGGATTAACCCTAATGTTAATGGGAAAAATTTCCACTTCTACACAAAATGTCAGCCATGTTAAAGCAATACTTTTTAATAATTCTACATTAGTGACATTGGTGAAAACCACCATATGGTGATCTTTGTTTCTAATTTAAAGATTTATCACCCACATCGCACCATCCTAACAGTTTTCATTTTTAGATTTGACATCACTGGAGCAGCAGACTGCCATAAGTTTCAGGTTTCAGGCTCTGCATATTGTCACATCAGATCAAAAACAGTGTTAAGTTTTAAGCTCATGTTTATAGATTGTTGCAAAGTGTCCGCTGAGTTATGCTGATCTTAAACTTATTGTGCAAAATATTTCTGTTGAAGGAGAGAGGAAATGTAGGATTTAGGACACTGAAGCTATTCTTTCAGATCACGCCACCACTCTGCATTCACACACTTAACCATTTCACCTATTCATTGAAAACACGGTAAGCACAGAAGGAAAGTGACTCCTGTGTGATTTTCTTCTATGCTTTCCCAGATACACAAACAGAACAGTACTAAAATATTAAAGATGCATGATGTGCACTATGTAAACAGAGCAGGTCTTTGTGAAGAGTAGAAAACATCATTATGTGGATTTACAGCCTGAAAATAACTCAAATCAGCCAGCTCCTCTAGGTCACAGCAATTCTACTAAATGATGGCTGGTCCTTTAGGAGCCTTGAGCAAGCCAGATCAGAGCCTGCTCTCCCGGTTACGATGCTATAGGTGATCATTTGTTTTTGAATATCTAAGAGGAAGCAGAACAAGCACAAACACATGCTGCCTGATAATGATGGTGCAGTGTTTGTCGGCTAACAGCTGCACAAAGAGAGACAAGATCTTTTGAATGCATGGTGTGGGCACAGATCCCGAAAGATGCATTCACGCCGTTGTTAGGACAAAATGTATGAGAAGATGATGGTGTGTTGCATCCAACACTCACCCCTGGCCACTTACAGCAAAGAGGACAAGACTCAAAGGAGCACAAAACAGCAGTTACCTACAGGTCAGTTGCTTGTACACAACAGCAACAAGACCAGATAAGCCGTATCTGTTTTTATAGCTAAAATTAAGAATTTGGAAAACCTGAAATTTAGTTTTAAAGGTGTGTAACATTTAAGATCTATTGGCAGAAATGGTATATAATATTTGTAGGTATGTTTTCATTAGTATATACTGTAATGGCAATTTTTAAGAACCTATGTACAACCCTTTGACCTGGTGCATGTAAAACTATACGCAACTGTTAAAGAGGGTGATTATAGCATACAACCGTGTTTCTAACTACACTCTTATGTCCAAGTAAAACAGCGGGATGTTGAGACTTCAGTAAAGAAGCCAGGACATGATCATGCTGCACCAGCCACTAAACCCCCCGTCTGTTTACTGTCCCAGAACTCAGGATATGTGTAACTGGGTGTTAGTTGACGCTCCGAACAGGTATAAAAACCAACTGGGCTTGCTTGTACAGACTCAGCTCTTTCGGACGATCATACGAGAGTGTGGTGACGGTTGCGTTGAACCATTCATGGATGACTTGAATAAAAACCGTCTTACGAGAAAGACAAGATGCATGACGTATGGCTTTATTTAAACAAATTGCCACCACAATACGTTTTAGTTATCAACTGAAAATAAGAACTGTTGTATTTTTGTTATCTCAGAAGGTCGCCTTCCGTGGAGGCCGCCATGTTTTTACAGTAGCTCAAAATGGACAAACCAAGCACTTCCATTCACCAGCATTTTTTGCGTGTTCTGGAGCCACCATAGTTTCTCCCTCTCACTTGGAAAAGGAGGGTGAAGTAAGTGAGTTGCAATTTGCAACTACACTGCTGGATGCCACTAAATCTGAACCATTTCTTCTTAGAATGTAATGTTTGTGACTAAACAAACAACAATCAAACTTGGAAACATCCTTAGTAATTGACAGACGATGCACCACAAATCCATTTAGTCTGTTCTGGAGCTTTTGATTGTATCACACAATCTCCTTTAACAGATGGAGTTTGTCCCATTGTCCTGGCAGTGGAGAGGATAAAATTTCCATGTTCCAAAGTAGTTGACAAAACAATCTCACCACAATGTCCACTGCAAGCATGGATGTCTTTAAAGTGCTGAGAGGAATGGAAATTTGAGAATCAACAGTCAATTGCAAAAAAAGTAGAATTTTTAAAAATGCATAGCCTCATGCGCATCATTTTACCGCCTCTTTCCTGTTAACAAATTTTAGAAGATAGCGTTCTGGGTGGAAACGGAGCTGACTGCTGCTGGATGCATACGTGGGCGTTCCACTGATGTTCGTGACACCTGAGTGATTTATTCATGTTCATTGGTTCTGCCTTGCTCAGCAAATATGAACATTGCTGTATAACAGAGGTTGGGGCCTCGCCGTGACTCATGCATTGCTGCTTTTTGACAAGAACCCTGCTGCTCTTTTTAAAGTGAAAACCTTAAAACTTCAGTCCTGGGAATTTTCAGGTTTACACAGAAAGTGAAGCTTTATTTAGTTATTTATAGGATAAGAAAGTGTCATGACGTGTTCTATAACTTTATAAAAATGCAAGTTTTAAAGACTCTTTGACAAAATTCCTAAAAAGTTGACTTTTTCAAGAAGCCAGGATTTCATCTGAGTGCAGTGCACAGCTTGAAGGAGTGCCGCTGCGGTGCTTATCAGGCTTCTTGATAGGCTGGCAGACCCTGTAACACTAAATCTGGGCTATCACATTTCTCAACACACAACAAAGAAGAGAAATTCAAAGCAGGCAGCAGGGGTTACAATTTTCTATGGAATAACAGACCTAGGTAAAGGCAGGTTTGAATACTGGTTATTTTAGACTGGATTGAAGAGCCAAGATGGGTGATTTTACCACGTCAGGACAATTAAAGCTTAGAAAAGCAAGGCAAACTGAAGACACTGAGTTTCACAAGAAGGGGAATACACAATTGGATTATCACAAGTCCTCCAAATACATTATTTGTCCAAGCCCTCTAGAATGATTCTCTTGTCTGTTCTTTGATCTGATGCCAGGATCAGTGAGACAACATAATTTTGCTGTTCCTTCTAAAACGGTTACAAATCACTGTGGAAAAATAAATCTATATTTGACATTTGGTTAAGATCTTGTTTTGTTGGCACAAAAATGACTTGATTAGGTTTAGGAAAACATGGTATGTCATAAAACAATTTTGTTCATGTTGGGTTACAGTCATCATTATGATGACAATAACTTGTGGTGAAGGTTATGGAACAATCACAGTTTAAAACCGTTGACTGTTGACTTCAGTCTACCATGTTATAGTTCAGTGTTTCTGATAATGTTTTCCTCATGACTTATGAACTGATTTTGATGCATAAAATCAGTGAAATACCCCCTTATCTCTTTAACATATTCGTCTTTACATCAGAAGTTTGCCTACTTCAGGGTGTTGAGCTTTCCTATATATGTGAAGCTCCACTATAAGAAGTTTTTTTTTATATCAACCTGAGTTCTGGCCTGGTTGCCGCTGTGATGAAGTAGCAACATGTCTGATTCAACAACAATATTTTTCTAGAACAGTAGCTTTACTGAAAGGTCCTTGTTTACTGTTATAAATGTGTGAATTTGCCTCGGCAGCATTGTGAAGCTGAAGCGACCCACAGCTGTTTGTGCCTAATGAGGTGTCTAATGTATCTGAGAACAGTCAAGCTTTGTAGTTTGCCAGCACAATGTTTTCATGAATCTTTGTCTCCAATGGACAGAAGTATTGGAAAATGTTGCAAGAAGTAACCAAGTCAAGCTTCTGGGGGTGTTAGATTACACGTAAAGCTTTAATCACAAATTAAAAATGACTGAAAGCTGAGATGAAGATGTTTGACACATTGTAATGTCAGTTTCACCACAAAAATGGGTAAAAATACTACTATAGAGAATAATTATAGGATAAAAAACCCACAAACCGTTTGGCTAAAGTAATAACAATCTGTTTAAGCAACAATAAAATGTTATGTCTTTGTGTGCATAGTCCATACTGTATATAGAACCAGAAATGTGGCCTTCTGCTCAATACGACGTAAAGTGAGAGAAAAAGTGTTTAATACGAACATCCTCTTTTACAATATATGACAGTTTTCTTTTATTCTCCAGGTACAGTAGGTAGTAATACCCCCAGGAGTATATTTTCAAAGACTCTAGCTTTCACTTTGCTCTACAATTTATACAAGGAAGCACAAAGGAAGGAAATATATAGATGAAAACTGTCTAAGCTCCCAGTAAAAGCTCTTATTTCATTAGAGGGCCTTGGCTGCACTTGTCTGGGTGGCACTGCATGGATCTGCAGGGCTGGTCAGAGCTTGCTTTTCATCTGCAATACAGCACAACTTTACTGTCCATTTTTATGGACATTTGCTTTAGAATTCAACACAGTGTCAGTAAAAACTATACACCTGACCTACAATACCTCAGTCTGTCAGACTACAGTAGCCTTAAAGAGACAAACAGGGTGAATATTAGTTTGAACAGAGGAGTGAGCCACTGTAGGGTTAGATAATTTGCCTACACAGGTATAGTATATACCACAAGACAATAGAAGTCAAGAATTTGTAACCATGCTGTTTGTTCGTCCACCATTTTAGCTCACACTAAAATAGCTCAACAACCTTTGGATGGATTGCTGTAAAGTTTGGTACAGATGTTTATGATCCCCAGAGGATTAATCCTATGATCATGTGACTCTTCCTCTTGCTCCACCATGAATTTCATATTTGTGGTTTAGTAACTGTTGGATGGATTGCTATGAATTTGTTATCCAATCCATCCTAGAGTATAAATTCTAATGACTTTTCATCTAGATCAGGTAAAATTTAAAATTTTTCTAATATTAATGACATCCCATCAGCGTCAGCTGCACTTAGCCTTGAGTACTAATTAGCAAATGTTATAATGCTCACAAACTAAACTAAGATAGACGACATGGAGCTGAAGATGGAGCTGGCTTTCTGCAGTATGAAAACTTCATTAAAAATCCCATTACCATTTGTTGGAACAGAGCCTTTCTCAACTTTGTTGTGTGTCTTGCTGTCCTGTTTAGATAAGGATGGATGATGAGGCTTGAAAAACAATCCAAGGCTGTTTCTTATTCATTTATGTTTTAGCTGTCTTTAACAAACACCGTTACACATATACCGATCTGCCATAACATTATGACCACCAGGGTGCCCAGGTGGTCATAATGTTATGCAGCCCCAGACCAACAAACTGCTACCACTGACACTTTTCTATCAGAACCAG
>NW_023339873.1:2571711-2595490 GCF_004916995.1 Morone saxatilis
TGCATTGTGTGTTCTGACACCTTTCTATCAGAAGCAGCATGAACTTTTCAGCAGTTTGAGCTGTTGGATCAGACCACACGGGCCAGCCTTTGCTCCCCACGAGCATCAATGAACATTGGCCGCACATGAGCCTGTCTCCGGTTCACCACTTTTTCTTACTTGGACTATTTTTAATAGAAACTGACCACTGCAGTCCTGGAACACCCCACAAGAGCTACAGTTCAACTCATCAACTTTGAAGACAGAATGTTCAGTTGCTGCCTAATATATCCCACCCACTGACAGGAGCCACGATAACCAGATACTCAGTGTTATTCACTTCACCTGTCAGTGCTCATACTGTTATGACTGATCGGTGTATACCATGCTTGCAGGCCAAACATCACGTCACGTTTTACTTTAGTTCTTCATTGTGATCAGTTTGAACCAAGTAGGAAGAGACCAAGCCAGACAATCCAGCCGGGTTATGAACACTTGATGCTCAATTTGACTTACTTACTACACAATTCTGTCTTTAAAGAGCCCAGTGGTGTATAAACAAGACCTCTTGTGCACCTTACAGTCCTCCCTCTTTAAACATCTACCTGCAAAGTCTACAACAACAAAAATCCAAAATCCTGCCCTCTCCCAAAACTGCTTGATGGCCAACAGTACAATACTTGTGTAACACTATGCAGCTTCCAGCTGTGTGTGTATGTGTGTTTGTGTAAATGCATGTTGTTCCCCCAGGTCATAATGCAGTAAATTAGACTGTGTTTTTAGTCAACTTGCCGTGCTAAATAACAGTTAAATGTACTGTAAGTCAGCGTTTTTCAGACTCAGCAGTAGGGGTTTTTGCTGAGAGGTCGCTGCTCTGCTTAGCTGTCAAAGACAGGCTGTTTCCGAGATAAGCTTTGATGTAAACCACTATTAGGCTGATTTCAAGTGGGCCCTGAAGGTACGAATGCTTTGGCTTCCTGGGCACTACAACTACGTCTTTGTTTATTTGTTTATAAGGCTCAATAAATAGACCACTGATTCTTTCTCGCTACCGAAATGGGGGTCTGTGCAACTTAATATCTTAATAGATTCAGTGATTCCTGTTGTGAGATTCTTGGCAAGCAGCTAATTCACTGCTCAACAAGGTGTCATATTATACAACAATGTATTACAAATGTCCTGAGAACCTTCAGGATGAATTTCACCGGTCTAGAACAGATGTAACGCTTCTACTGTCAATTTACCTACTAAAATTGGGCTCATTACAGTGTAATAGCCATCAAATCCACTGAATAGTTAATATCCTTTTCATTGTGAAGTTGTACAAAATCCCTTTCTGTTCCACAGGCATGTCGAATGTGGCTTTAACAGGAGTAATGAAAGCAAAGCCCCCCTGCAAAATGCAATTATAGTGTGTGAATTATGTACAGTTAAACCCCCGTAATCATTCTCGAGCCAGTGGGAAAATGATCACATGTACTTGTAGATACCATCAGTGCAGAAACGTCTTGATTTGACATTTTCAAAGCGAGAGGTTCATCAGGTTTCTTTCTTTATTATTCCAAAGGGAGCGAGCAAATACCTAAGGATTCCTCACAGGAAAAAATAAAAGGTGCAGTGATAAACCTTTTGTATGTGAGACGTTCGTGGAAGTTCAGTCAGAGTTCATGAACCCTTTACAAAAAGGATCCTGAGGGCAACGTGTCCCCAGGGATTATAATAGCAAGAACAAATTGATTTTAGGTACCTATGCCAACAGTGCCACCAAATATGCTTTTAAAGGTTAAGTCAGGACATTCTATATATTTTTATTGTCAGCAGATCCCATGAAAAGACCAAAACCAATAGTAAATTGATCCTACTAACATGTATTGTTTCTGTATCCAAAGCCTAATATTGATAATCAATAAAGGGTTAGGGATAGGAAGATTAACTAAAACATTGTTGGTTTTAACCTTTTTTTGCCTTAGTGTAGAGACTTATCTTTCAGCTTGACTTGGACAATTTCTGAAGCTTTTTATCTATGGTTTAGATTACTGTAGATACGTCTCTTACAACTTTCAAAATGCAGAGGCTTAATCAGTCAATAAAATCACATGAAGTGGTTTTTAAGATAACTACAAAGGCCCAATGAAGCCAGAAACTGCCTTCCAACCACAGGTATATATACTACGGGCTACAATATTCTTCCTCTCTATTTACAATGTTAACGGTTTTTACTGGTCGTTCTCACTGGTTATAAATTTTGAAGTTTAGGGTGTCCTGGGTCAGGTCTCTATTCCTATGAAGTCTAATTTGAAGACCTCTAATTTGAACTTTCTGATACACTATTATAGCCTCAGGATTTTACATTTCTCCAGCGTTTCATAGTTTCTCTTGAAATATATTTCATTAACCTCAACTCTAGTTAGGAGTTCCTTAAAGCCATATTACTGTGTAAAGTGTAGGGAACTATAAACGGTTGTTTGCACTTTCTTGTTGTGAGGGACCCTCAAGTGCTCATTGACTCTGTTTGGATTTCAGAGCCCCCCCAATGGACGCAATCGACGTACAGTTGCAATCTGAAGAACCCCTGCAGGCTCTGCAAAGCCGTTTGACCTTGTGGAGCAGAAGAATGAGGCAGAAGTCTTGACATATGTGTTCATTATTTCCCTCTGAGCGCTGGCTCCAGCCAGAGATTTATTTGTGTAAAGGGCTCTTCTTTTGACTCACCTCAGCATGTGCCCTTAGCTGTCTTTGCACTTTTTCCAACTCACTGACCGAACTTCAAACCGTAAATTAATGAATAAACAAAACACCATGCAATTTGTCAAAGGCAAACACTGGAAATAATAAGAGTGCAAGTTTAGCTCTGGTATCTTTATCATTATTTGCTTTCAAGATGCCTAAAGAAGCTCCGCTGCGGTATCGAGGGGATGAAAGTGAAAAGGGGGCCACGATGTTCCCTCGTTGCTCTCGACCTCACACTATCTCCATTAAGCTTTGGCCCTTTATTCTCCTGCAGATTTGCATAATTTATGAAGTGCCCTGAGGAAGTGCCTCTTCATTACAAGGCGTGTTATTATATTTTATTAGGTTCAGAATTGGGGCCTTTGTGTGCGCTGCCTGATAACATAGTTTACATGAAAGAAACTGATGGACACTGCTCTTTAATGTCTTCCATTTTGAGCATCTGAGACTGATCGGGTCCTTGAAACTTCAATTGCCATGAAAACTTAGTCACCTCTGCTTCAGGACAGAAAGGAGATTCTACAAGGTCCAGTTTGAAACAGCTTTATTTATTTTTTGACAAATTCCTGTCTCCTTCTGTCCATTGAATTAAAATTATTATTGTTATCACAATATCATAGTTACATCACTATGTTTTAAGTTTACTGCTCTGCTGAGAGGAGCCGGCAGTGCTTTATTATTAGTACTTGCTGGCTGATTTTCATCCATACAAGTGCACCCTCCCAGTTGTGTTTTGACTGATTGTCCTGGGTGAAAATGCCGAAACACATCTTAATTTGGCTGGTTGTGTCGAGGGGCGCAGTATTTTACGATTCCCCCACATCGTTGTTATTTACACAAGCTAACAAGGTTAGGACAGGATTTAGACTCCTGAATGTCATGGTGGTTTTAAAGAACCAGAATTTAATAAGCTCCCCTGTCAGGTTGGGTTGCAGCAGTGCATTAATATGCATGAATATGTATAAGCATCTCTTCCTCACATTTAAAGGATTAACAGCTGAGTCTGTTACCTGTTTTAGAATTGCCGTAGGAGGAGTATTTTCGGCTCTACCGGGGGTAGAATTATTTATCATCATTATTATCATGTGCTGGGGGGCACGCCGTACTGAGCTAATGTCGATACTTAAGGCAAAACTGGCTTAAAATGCTGCACCTCTACAGCCTACCATAATTACTTGATTTCAATTTGCATATTATGATAATTTGCGAGTCATATGGTGCTTTGCTCATTTAGGGTTTTGAATTAATAGGCTCTGACTGTCTGCATGGTTCAGGGTGGAGGTGTGTATTCTTGACCCACTTCCAGGAGTCTGTGTCACTGACGGTCCATTCAGCTGAGTCAGGCCTGGCCTCCCCGCAACCCACAAATTCCATGGCTAATCTATGTAACTATGGTAACATACTAAAACTAGAGTTGTGCAATAATATAATGTAATATATAAAGGTTTTTTTATTTAATGTACAGTGTAATACAGATGTGTTCATTTAGATTTTTATTCATGATTTTGAACACATTTCTTTTTTATTTTATTTTTTTTATCCTTTTTATTTCCCAACAGGTTCAACAAAAGTATGGTATCATATTTTAGGACAAAACATTCTTTGTTGCTTGTTCACATCTGCATTGTGCATTCAATTCCTTGGATTACATCTTACATAACACTTAAAAGCGGTATTCTTTCACTATAAATCCCTAGCTGCGCAAATCAGGTAAAATTCACTGATGAAGCCACAATGAGGAAATGCCCTTGAGCAAGCCTCCCAGCTACCCCAGGTGAGCTACACAGCGGGGTTAAAAACCTTTGTGTTCAGTATATTGCTATGTTTAGGTAAGTTAATTTAGTTAAAAAAAGATCACAGGCTCAAATGTCACCATGGACTGTTTGAGCATGTCAGGCATCTGTTATGTTTTATGCCTTGGGGATAATTTGAAGTTACATGAATGTGGGCGAGGGGTTAATGTCATCAGTACATCTCCATATGAACCAGAGCCTGCTGTCAGATCTATATGAGGTATGGATGTTTGTTTTTGTTTTGTTTTTTATGTTGACTGCTGTACCTGTTGAGCAAGCAGTTTTTATTTCACCCTCTAGAATTCACATCAGACTGATCTGTCATGTAGTATTAAAACTAAAGTTAATTAAGAGAATGAACAGCATACAAAGCAAAAAACCTCAGACGGCCGGTCGGAGTTGTGACTGAGAGATTTGACATATCTCGTCCAAGCCTCGTCTGAAATCAAATGAGCATGTCGGATTTTATGTGTGCAGCTCACCTACTGTATCCTCGCTCACAGAAGTGTCAGTACAAGTTTAAATCGATCTTGCCGCCTTATGTCAGCCTGCTGGAGTTGGCCAGAGTTGCTATTTTGCTGATGGTCAAGCCCCTTTGATCAGGAGACATGGTGCAGGGTCCTGCGGCCCTCTTGTGACTCAGCAGATATGACTCAATGAGGCAGAGAGTAACCTGAGTCAGCTGAAAACAAAAACCCCACTGTCATAACAATAAGAGCGGGATGGAAAATGAAGTGTTTTAGCTGACCAAACCAGAGGAGAGACAGTGATGACAGCAACGATCACGGTGAAATGCTGAGTGCTCCAAGGAGATTGAGTTTATTACCCCCTTTGGTCTTAGATAGAAACATTATTGGTTTTGTCACGTTAGCAAAATACATCAAACCTGGGAAACTGATACGTGGATACAGCCTGAAAACACAAGACCTACGAGGTTAATGCTGCTACTGTATTCACACCCTCATCATTACCAGCATTACCTAATAAGGACACTGCTTCAAACGTTCAATACACAGAGCCATAAACAGACATTTATGAGAGATACAAAAAGATCCACTGTCTGCCCAGAGGCGATCGAAGGTGATCGAGGGATGAACTGAGTGTGAGAGACAAAGAGGAAGAATTAGATGAGAATCAAAAAAGAGAGGGGTGGCTAAAGCATGCGGAGGTCAACAGCAAAAGCTTCACAAGCAAAAACAGACAGCTGTGCCTCAGGATATCAGCTAATGAGCAGGGAATGTCTTTCTATTCAAGAATCCAAGAGCACATGATATGATGACGAGGCCGTAGGAGCGCACGGTTGATGGTCTGTGGCAAATGATCCTTCATTATCAGAAAAGAAAAAACAACATAGGACAATCTAACAATTCTTTAAATGAGGTGTTTCATGCCAAATGTCTGGAAAGTATTTTGGGAATGTTTAATTTCCTAAAAATTATTGATCATTATCTCAAAAAGCAGTCTTTCATCAAAAGCAAGTTTGAGTAATGCCTGATGAGCTTCACTTCCATGCCAGTAATGATTTTTGTAATGGCACACAGCAGGGGCGGTGGCTATCTCATCTTGTTGGAAATAATCTCTTGACAACATGACAACAACACAAGTAACTAAACAATTTTCTCTTCGGGTCACAAATTAACTTTTTAACTTTAAAAGTTACAATAGTCCAAAGAATGAGGTTGGTGTTATTCTGTATTTTATTATTGTTAAAAAATACATCAATATTTCCCAACTTCCCTACCCTGTCTGTGGCACTCAGCCTGGAGTCCTGTGGTTTCTGCTTTGTAAATCTTTAAAAACAGGTCTTAAATATATAGTTTCATTTTTAAACAGGCTCAATAATTTCCTAAAACAGCTGGTCACTGTAGTTTTTGGCAAACATTACTCACACAGGAGTAAGTTGTGTATCTGTTGGGGACTATTTTCAGTTGCCGATTAATAAGAGCTCTTGTTAGTATTTATGGCAGCAGGACAGTGTACTTGGGACTGACTCAAAATGAACTGCACTGCCCTTGTTTATTGTAATGCAGGAACATGTCACCCAGTGCAACAGTGTGGCTCATTGATGTTTTTTTAATAGCTCTTGGACAACAAAACATGGCACAGAGAAATAATATATAAGGCCATGGCTACACAGATAATACTTGTAGGATCATTGCACTGTTGGTTTTCACTGCAAATATAGGATATTACCATATTTGTTCTTGAATGAATAAATAAATAAAAAACTGCAACAAGAGCAGTTAGCTTATTGGCCCAGTAAGATGAGTAAGATTAGTAAATCCCTCTATATTTCTGACTATAAACTGCATTAAGAAACAAAAACATCAGCCATTAATTATGTGTGTGCTTTGTAGCATCACAGTTAGCAGCTATACACTTGATCTGTCTTCTCACCTACACACGTAGAAGAATACATTCAGAATCATTATATAAGAGAGCCTTTTGATTCTCACATGAATCTTTTTAATGCTTCCCTTTAACCAACATTAGTTATTTCAATTTACAAGCACAAACAAAAGATGGAAAAGTATTTATTTATTCATGCAGCTGCCTTTGTTCACATTGTTGCATTCAGATGAGTTTTTCTAAATGGAATTCACACTTAATGCTCTAACAGCATTAGCAAAGGTTAATTCTGTTGGTCTAACAGCTGTAATTGGGTAATTACATAGACACAGTCATACAAATGGCATTTATCTATACTGCAGGTAACAGGGAACTGACAGACAAGGTGCAGCTTGAAAGACAAGGTCAGACTCTTTGAAATAGTAGTAGTAGTTGTAGTAATGATTTGTGTGTTTGCTAGTTTTGTAGACGTCTGGATGTGAGACCAGTTTTTAGTTAGTGTTTTTAATAAAAGAAATGGTCAAAACGAACAGCAGTAATTCCTTACATTCCTTGAGACTGTGCGGTACGAGCAGAAGCTTGAGAATTCAAAAATCTGAATTGTCATCTGCGCTTAGTAATGAAATAAAGTCATTTATTACAGTGGGACCATTGTTTGTATCTTCCTGGTAAACTGATTTAGACTCTGCTGCTCTTTGAAATCTGTAAGTTTTATGAATTCCACTGTTGAGAGACTGAGTGAACTGTTGCACGCTGCAGTGACACCAGTTGTACCTTTCCTGCATTTGTACTGTTGCAAATGACGGTGTAAAACACCATTTGTCAAGTGTCTGAACGACATCCTCAGGGTAGGAATTAATAGCATGAATGCAATGGATTGTCTTGTTGTGCAGCCCTTTGCACTCTGTTGTGTAACTAGGTAGGCTGCACACACAATACCACCAATTCTCATAAATTCAACACAGAGGGTGAAAGCAGAACGTTGACGAGGACCGAGCCTTTATCTGAGAATGATAAATCCCCCTCCACTGCCACACAGAAGATCACTGAGGAACCTTGAGCTGATTTATCTAGCTCAGAAAAACAGGGAGAGTGAGGAAGCTGTCCTCTGGCTGGATATCGCTGCCATTCTTCATTTGGGTGACGTTTCACTCAGCCCTTGAAGAGAGTCCCAGGGAATACTGCTCTTTCTGTTTTTAAGACAATTTTTATGGCATTTCTGCTTCATATGATGGTGTTTAGAGACAAAACAGGACAGAGGTATGTGATATGACAGTTGCGTTGCATTCATGAGATTCATGCAGTCATGACATTGCAAATTTTATTTTATTCTTGTGGCCCACGTTGATAACAGCATGTAGCATCAAAATACTGAAGTCTTCAGTAAACCTATAATAGTTTCACTGAAGTTGTAAACCATTTAAAAAAGCTGGGTAGGTGTTTGGACAAACCTCTGTCTATCATCATTTATCACAGACGAACTTCAATGAGTCAGGTGAACGAACCATAAAACGTAGTCAAACAGAAGCCAGTTGAGAGAAGAACTTTTCCATCAAGAAAAGCCTTCAGTGCTCTTCTTTCAATGAATAAATACTCTCCAGCTCTGATATAACTAATGCTAGCAGCATCCACGCTAACCTTTTTTGAGCGAAAAGACACTTTTGACCGTGGCCCTAGCTTAAGATTTTTTCAAGTTCAACTTGGTTCAACTTGTTTCAACTGGTTCATATATGTACCACTGACAAATAATCCTTTTGCCTGAGAGCACAAATTGGAAGAAGTTAACGTTACCATAGCTTGGTGTTATTTAACATCCTCTGAGTATAAACAAAAGACACAGGGTTTTTGGATAGTTGTGAGACAAGAGTCGATGGTTAACAAACTGCATTATCTCTTATTTGTTTCCAAAATGCCCAACACATTCTCATCCGACTACGTCAAATAATGACGTAGCCATTAGCATCTGAATGAGATGCTTTTTTAACACATGGTTAACTTGTGAAACAGTCACAGTTTGGTTAGGTTTAGAAAAAGATCATAGTTTAAAAAAAAAACAGTTTATGTTATGTATAAAACAAATATGTTTTGTGACGTAAGTTACATATGTGTCAAATCCTGCTAGCATTTTCCTGGTTTGCCAGCATGTTAGTGGTTAGCTCACAACCTAAGTAATTCACCAGCAAGCCCTGCGAGTAGTCACTATTTCATGAAGATGTATGGATACATTTTACTTTACCGCTTTCTGTTGTGACCAGGCAAGAATTAGTCATCAATTGTTTCTTTCAATTCAGTAATTATATAAAGATACATCCATTGTCACAACAGCAGAGACCAATTTCAGCTCCCACTTTAGTCCCAGTAAACCATGATGCAATGCAGCCACAATAAATGTGAGAAATTCTTTTAATTTTTCTCTATTGCTATTGTTTTCTCCGCCTCCACATGCAACCCACTGCAGAGCGAAACAAGCTCACATTCGTTCTCTGGAGGCTGTCAGACTAAAGCAGACGAGGCAGGTTGAAGGACACTGGGTACACCACAAGACTTTACTACAACACTTCATCACAAAATCAGGGCCTCCCAGAAGGCACTGAACATCACAGATCTAACAACGTAAGAGTACTGGAGGTCAGATATTCCTTTTAAAGGCAGTGAAGTTTTGCAAAATCCTGCTCAGCACTCATTGAAACCTGGCAGCTGTATAGGCGGTCTGCTACCAACCCAGACTCTCGACTAAATAATTCATTTTCTGTTGTATCAGGGTCTCGGTGAATCCTTTATCTTGGTTAGCTGGAATTTTTTTTTACCATGGCCATGGAGACTTTTTAGTCTCATTGCACAGGGGCTTAAGTAATTTCCCCCTGGGATTATTAAAGTATTTCTGATTCTGATTCAGATTTTTTTTTTTACAGACAGCTGCACAGTCTCATAACCATTGTAAATTAATACTTGTAGCTGGAAGGGTTTGGCTTTTGCTAATTGTTAAAGTCATGACAAAGACAGGTTGACAAACTTTTTTATTTAAGTAACAGTTGTTATATTTTGATTGCTGCCAGGTGGTCATGGTACAGGCGAGATAATCCACTCCAAACTGTATGGCTTGTTGTGGATTATCCTTTAAATTGAATCACTGTTCTAAATTGTTATGCTTCCCTCAAAGCTACTAAGCTGCCTGTGTAACCTTAGCAACGTGCTAAAACATTAGCAGGCACACTAAACAAGTATACAAGTGTCTGACTTTTGCTTCATAACCTTTCAATTCTGAGTTACAAAAAATTATAAATGCAATTATTTGACTTTAAAAAAGCATGATAATTCAATCTCCGATTGACAGATTTAGGCTTTAATTATCCTGAATGACAAACTTCAGCTGACATATCTCATTTTGTTTGTTTTTAGCACTTCCATATTATATTGTGCAAATGTTATATTGTGCATTAGGCATGTGTCTGTTGTATTATATTGTGCCTACTGCATTGAGCTTTCAAAAAAAGATTTTTCCACTCGGATGTTGACGTGAACAATATTTAGTCAAAAGCTGGTGAACCCAGTATTTTCTAGGGTGGGCGATATGGATGAAATCCTCTGTTACATACATGTTATGCTGTGATGTAATAAATCACTTGAAAAACTTTTTATTGATAAGACAGATATGCCAATCGGTGGCTTATGCAGTGAATTAAATACCTGATAAATCAAAGTACTTCATCTTATGATGCAAAAAGCCTGAAACAGTCCAATATGGCCATAAACAGTTTTGCTCAATGATTTGCAATGTTGTCTAGCCTCCACCAATTTAACTTAATGCACTCCTATAACATTGTTTGACATGATAGACAGCAGAACCAACGTTTCACCTATGCAGTAGTACTCCCCATCACCAGTGGGGTATAAAAATACTATAAATGGTATAAAGAGCATAGAGAGAACAGTGTATTTAGTCAAGTCTACCACCCCTAGTAACTTTTTTTAGGGTCACATCGGCTCAGACATCACCAGCCTTTACACATCCGATCATAGGGGGCTGTGGCCAGACGAATGTTAGCCTCAAGACAGAGGGCGGTACGTCTTTACCTTTAGACCTATATCTTGTTCCATATTGAGTTCCATCTGTCAAATACATACATCACCCATCTGCCACCAGCTACATTGGCCGCCAGTCATGTAGCAATGTTGCTAGTTGTCCCGCCAATCACTGTAGCACCACTGGTGCCACTTTCATCTGTCTCAAAGTGGCCTTTGGACAGTAGCAGAGTGATGTGGTTAAAGCAGTGTGAAGGCAGTGAGCTAGATGAATGAATAGATACATGGACAGATAAATGGATTTGGTTTAATTTCATCATTCAACTGTTGTATTGCACTCATCCAGTAATCACACCTTTTATAGGTTATTTCATGATTCATATATTCATTGAGGCTAAGAACAAGTCTGCTATTTTTAATGCGAAGCCACTGGTGTGTGTTTGAATTCCCTTTTTACTTGCATCCCTGAAACATCTAGGTTATACCCCTGAGTGATCTGCACTGAGCCAAAGTAGTCATGTGAGCTCTGAAGTTGGGAAAGGATACATTGATTTATTTGGCCTTACATGGTTTTCACTGCTCTGTACAGTGTTACCCTTTCAGTAAGGTGTTGGAAGGTACTGTAGGTTAGATGGTGAGCTTTTTTGAACCACATACAATTTTCCTGCTGTCGAAAGCAACCACGTAGCAGTTATTACACAGTAAATTAAGTGTTGAGTGAGTTTTTTGGCTCAGGGACCTGCTATAAAATCTATTGGGTAATCTAAAATATAGTTCCTACAGCAGGTGCCAATGGATTAATGAGCATTCTTTGAATAGCATACTTTTTTTAGATGTGTGTTTTTTGCCCGACAGCACCAATTTGCTCAATTTCAGCCACACATCTTTTCTGATGCGTTTAGTGGGTGGTTGAGCGAGATTGGATGGGGAGAGACGGCCAACACGAGGCAGCTCATGAAGAGTTTCATTTTGTGGCGTCTCAATTGAGTCTACCTGCATCACTGGGTCAAGCCGGATCGCCCAGGCATGCCTCAGGATGACCTTCAGTGCTAAACATATCTGACACCTTAATGGTTGAGGCAGACAGGGATGTTTGTTTAGTCTCTGTAAGGAAGAGAATTGCTTTCAAATTATCTCTGCACCTGTCTGCTGCATTGCTCCAGTCAGCTGATTGCTCTTTCTGCCTGCCTCTTACACAGCTGCAGGTGTGACTGCTCTGCTCAAGCTGAAACGTGATTGGCAAAATGCAGCTCCATTATGGTCACACATAAGCAAATGCAGGGGAGTGAACATTGCCTGCTGATGCGAACGCGCACAGTTCTTCTTTGCTATCAGTTGTGCCTGCCACTTGTCCGGTTCACCAAAGTTAAACTCCACGCGAAGATGTGTGACTGTGCCCTTACCCTTTGCTTAGAATAGAATTGATCCTTTGCTAAGCTACGTGCTACCTGCTAATGGTACATGTGTCAAGCCTTCCACTCTCCCATGGCACATATGCAATACATACAATGATAACAGTGGATAACATTTCAGACAGGTAGACTGAAATCATACGTACAGTTTTGTCGCTGGAAACAGCTGGCTGCTACAAGCAAAGACTACACTATTACACTATAAGAGTTATAAGAGTGAACCAAAACAGTACATTTGTGGGCTGGAAAGCTGTACAGTGAGCTGAAACTTGCTATAAATCTGTAAAGCGGAGGGGAGCTTGAGATTCTGGTGATAATTCTCTGTAGGTTCTTCACTGAGAGGGACCTCTCTCACATTGTCTTGTCTCTGATATCCAGTAGTCTCTTGACTCCCACACAGTGCGTGTGCTAATGATATGGTCTTTGGAAGTAATTCTTGGTTTCTACTATTGGGAGTAGTTAGGCGGACAAACATTCTGTTTAATTGATTAGTTATAATTTTGCTCGTGTTTTTTTTATCTTAAAGGTCTAAAGAAATACACCACCGTCCAAACTTTTGGATGTGCATGCACTCCTCTTCAGCATGTTCAGAAATCCAAAGCTGCTATTGGACAATCATTGCTGAGGAGAAGTGTATTTGCATTTTTGAGGCAAAAGAAGGTTGGGTCTGCAAGCACAAGCTATAGGCTATAACTTTGCTTTCAAATGCATTATTGTTGTTAAATTCTGTCCCTGTTGTAGCCATACAGGAGCCCTCCTATGTTGCTGCTTCTCACAATGCAGAGAGAAAGGTTTCCTGACGGCCCTTTCAGTTCCACCTTTTCTCTCACATTGGCTAGACATTGAAGAATTTATTATCACAGGTTAGAATTCAACAAAGGGGATCCTTGACCGGCAAATCTGCTGGGTTTGGCTCTTACATGAAGTGGAAATGCATTCTTTTGAAGTTCATCGGTTGCATATTTGAATGGAAGGGAATCCGAGGTGTGAATATTTGCAGAAATTGGTGAAAGTGTCACTGTGGCGGTCAGGGTTTGACTCTCTCTCTGTGATTGCTTGTAAAGAAACTCATAAAACTGGAAAAGCATAAATGTCTAAAGCCTGAGCTGTTTTCACAACCTTAATGCCAGCTGAATCAAATTTAATTTGCTCTTTTCAGTTTCACTTACTGCCAGTAGCACACATGCTCATGTGTATCAGTGGGGGTTTGATAAGGTTATTCATTGATACCATTTACTCAGTCATTACTCCATCAAGGCCCAGGTGTATACATTTGATACATTAGTTATAACAGAAAACACATGCAGTTAGGTGCACGTTTTACAACAGGAACACGCCTTTGAGTCAGCCAGGCTCAGGTGTGAATTTGCAATTAGGCAAAACATTTAAAGAGGAACTTTTTGTTCTGAGATTTGTTTTTTTTATATAGTTGTTTAAATTCTCAAAAGATTTAATAATTTAATAATATTTAAAGCTGCTTGTCTTATTATACAAGAAGTATTTTAATTCTAGCATAGTGGTTTAGATATTACCACTGTACCAATTGTACTGTAACATAATTATTCTCATCAGGTCATGATAAGCCGTTTTTATCTACAGGGGGAGTGGGTCCTCTTCACGGAGGCCACTGTGTTGAACCTCCATGTTTCTACAGTAGCCTAGAACGAACAAATTAAACACCGGCCACCATAGTTCCTTCGACGCGACGAACTGAATTCAGATGGTTGCAATCTGCAACATCACCGGTCTTTTAAAGAACACTATAGATGTAAAACTGAAAGCAATAGGGTGTGAAAATTAAATGTGCATTTTTGTAAAATGTTTGGCCTGGTTTTGATGACTTACTATGCTTAGGTAGTTATTTTGAAATTTTGACACAGCTTTGTTAATTGTTCCTGCATACCTCTTATTATCATATAGTCCCTTTTCTAGAGCTGCCGTGGGAGTTTACGTAGTTTTCAAGAAGATGTAGATTTTCCTCTACTCTCTCTACCTCTAAATTTTAATGTTTTTATGGGCACAATTTCTTGTCCCTATTTGCTTGAAAATGTAGTTAACAAGGTTCATCCTTGACATTGAAAACAGCAGAGAATGGCATTGTACCACATTCTGTTATACTGAGTTGTAGCAAACAGTAACTGTTGAATGTCGTGTCTACAAAAGATTTCATTCAAGACTGTTAGGAAACCAACTTACCAACAGAAGAAACAGAGATCCCATCAGAGTAATATTTCTGATCACTCGTCTAACACAAGTCCAAAATTCACTTTTAACTTGCCCAGGTTGGTAAAACAACTTCTGAGAAAATATATGGGTTTGTTGGCTTGCTAGACAATGAGCTCACTGAACCATTTAGACATTTCGCACAGGACAGGTATTGTACTGTCCAACTGGCACTTGACCTTTGGCCTTCTGTACCACAAATGTTTTTTTCGGGTTGGTAGATGAAAATAATTAGCTGACTTTCAGTGGGATCAGCAGTTTTAGCATCTCTTTCATATTACTGGCAGTCATTTGTTCAAACATTTATAAAAAAACTTTGTTTCTTCTACTTGTATTCATCTACATCGCGACCTAATATTTTATTTTATAGATTTTAAATCATCTCCTGTATCCTAATCTGTTTCACTCTTATTTGCCTAACTCAAATCTCTCTCTCCTTCTATTACAGAGTTGCAGTTTGCAAGAAACCCCATCTGGCAAGGAGTCGTGGAGTGTCACTAAATGAACAGACGTCAAGTCGCAGTGAGTATACAGACATTCGCTCGCAGCACTGTGTTTGAAACCAGTTCAACAGCAGTTTAATTTTGTGCAAGCTCAATTTCATTTCTAGTATATTGCTGCCTTCAGGAGAGAGCAGAGCTGCTGATTGGCTTTTACTGTATGTCCAAACTAGGTTGAACCGGGGTGGTTCAGAATATATTTAATGCTAATTGTGGTTTAGAATAAAAGCCAATGAGAATATCAGGACACATGATATCTCCCAGTTTTACTAATGATGGTCTCTGTGATCAGTAAGTATCAGTAATTAGAATATTAAAACATTTACATTTAAGGTACAATGGAAAAAAAATCATTTTTTTAGTCCAACAAATATTTCGAATAAATATTTTCTCAGTGTTTCATCTCCATAATGTCTCCACTACACATCATGAGTCACATTCAGTCTCAAGACATGAACTCATAAGCCTGTTATGCACCGCCGGCCGCTGAGCTCTTCAATTAATTTTGGCATCTTTAGTGAAATCACATCACTAAAAGGAAATGTGAGCAGATATGCAGTTAAAGTAGGGAACACAGCGTTGAGCCAGCCTCCATTTCCTTCATGATAACACTACAATTTCCTTGCAAAAGGAATCCAGCGTGGAGAATTACCTACAGTGTCATTTTCTCTGCATGATCACACAAATTTTCCTATCGCAGGTTTCTGCAGAAAGTGTATCAGTTTATCTTTGCCATGTAGTGGAACTTCTTCACCAGTGATGCCGCTGTCAGCAGTGCAAACAAAAAGCTGATTACAGGGCAGAATTATCTAGATTGCCTGTCTCTCTTAGCATCCAGAGATATCATAGGACCAAAGAACAGAGAGAGGTACTTGCCTCGCACACTTGTTTATAAGATAATATCTTTTACGATAAGTCCCCATTCCCAAGCCCCGCCCCAAACAATATAAATGTATATGAGGGAAAACTAGGGCAAGCCTGAATCAGAATTTCAATGGAGCACATTTTTGTTTAGACTTGCAATTTTCGCAGTAAGCACCACCACACCTAGAATATCAATCATAAACTGTTATTCTTATGTCTCTGAGATGTGTTCTGAGTGAGACACCACTCTGCTCAGTGGAAGTGGCACCGGTGAAAATATCTACAATAATCACTACCACAGGCAGATGTCACACATTGTTATTTTTTCCCTCCACATGAATTATTCCTCTCATATGAAACAGCGGCAACTCTGCCACCTTTCTCTCCCCCGCACTACTATCAACACCTTGACATTTCCGAGTCCTATGTGACCCCTCCATACATTAAACAACAACATTAACTGCTGTTCTGCTTGCTGATTCAGTTGCACAGTTTTATAGGAATGATGCTCAGAGATATTTGGCTGCAGAGGCCAAAAATAGAAAGTGGGAGATGATGGATCGTAAAGTATTGTGTTTATTGGACTTAATGGAGCTCAGTTTATAGGTAGAATAGTGAACCATTGAAATAGGACTGTCAGTGGCCTATTATAGTCACCATAAAGCCCCCGGCTGCCTTCAGAGCACTGCATTAATGTGGGCAGGAAACTTAGTTAGTCATATGTTGTAAAAGAATAATAAATGAGAATGCTGTGAAACGAAACGTTCGGCAGATTGATGAGTTCAAATTAGGGTATTCTGACTGAAGTCTGAATTCAGCTGCTTATTGTGTTTGTGTTAGTCACATATTGGCATTTAATTGCTGTGTGGTTTTACTTCCTTAAGATGTCATTATTTTCAGGGTGCCAGAGCCACACGCTGTGAAAGCTCCGCTTCGAGTGCTCTTTCCTGTGGTACCAGCCAGAACTTGACGGATATTCCCGCCACCTCATTTAGCCTAAGCTTGAATGAAATGAATGGAGAAGCTGATAGGTGCACAAAGATGTGCGAATGTTGAATTGGCAGGCTGCACAGGTTTGTCTGCAACCCCTCAGAAGTACATTTTAGCCCTTACAGCTGATTGACTCTTGGCTCAGCCTCATTAGTGAGTTCGGAGAGGAAAGTTTCATGCAGGTGGGGTGGGGAGGGAGTTTCATAGAGCATGAAGGCCAAATACCCCGCTTCCCATGACAATACCAAGGACACTGTTTTGCCGACTGCGGAACCGTGCCAGAGTCCTTGCCTCATCTAAAATGCTGTTTCACATAATGAGAGCAAGCTGAAAACAAATAAACCAACCTGATAATGAGGCTTTCCCTCAATTTCGGCGACATTTTTCCAATAAGAATCATCTGTGCTTTTAATAGACAACAAACATCTGTGCTGCTTGGAAACAGAGAGTCTAATTTGTTTGGTAATTGTTGGCTGAGCACAGAGTGAGCTAACCACGGGTTTTGTCAATAGCTATTAAAGTTCTTAGAGATATATTAAAATGGTAATTCATTACAGTATGCACTACTCTTATAATTCAACTGCTGATGTAGGAAGGATGTACTCGGTAGTGTGTTGTGTTTTCACAGCTAGGTTGCTGTCCTGTGGAAACCATGTATTTCAAATGTTTTAGCTTTACTAGCAATGAGGCTCTAGGTATGGCAATGGTTAATGTGTGGTTATGCATTTTGCTACAGATATTCAAGATTTCTAGATATTCTTCTAAATTCTAATGACTTTAGTGATTCCCTGACTTTCCCTCTAGCGCCACCAGCAGGCTGAACTTTTTGGTTCAGGATGGCAATTATTGGATGGATTGCTATAAAATTTGGTACACTAAGACTATTCTTCTAGCATGACTATGAGGGTTTTATTATTGTAATATTTCAATAACTATTGGATTGTTTGCCATGGAACTTGGTGTAGACATTCATGGTGAGAATTTCAATCAGTTTTAAGTCATACTTCCTTTAATCTTCAAATTATGCAATAAATAGAAAAGTATAGAAATGCTTTAGATAACCATTTTCACAGTATTTCGGTACATTCGAGGTGTCTGGAGTACATGTTGAGAGCTGTCTAAAGTGTTTTTTGTCAGAGAAAAATGTGTAAAAGTACAAAACAAGATCATAATTTACATAAGAAGGTGCAGACACATTTTAAGATACAAAACCAGATGTTTTCTGTGTGTTTGTTGTCCATAAAGGACTGTTTCAGATCCAGCTGTAACATGCAGCTGTAATGTATTCAAAGCAGTTTCTGTTACTCTGACAGTACAGAGGTTTATTCAATTAGCTGTAATTCTGAGGCTTTGCTAATTAGTGAGGAAAAATAATTATACTCAGATGACATCCTTCAGGGACACCTTTCCACTTGGTTTGATCGCAGATGCACAAATTAAAAAAGATAGACCCTGAACGCAGTTAAAAACTCAATCATCTCCTGTGAGTCAGTGGCGAGAAACAGGTGGACATCGGAACATAATGTCGAGCCCCGTTTTACTGTACTTAGTAGTACACCTGTGATGTTTCAGCTACTCTCTGGTGCTTTGCATTTTAAGAGCTTCCTTCCAAATGGATATGTTAGCCACTGTTTGGAAATTGACATATTTTCTCACAAAATGACTGATAGTAGTAAATTAGGACAAATTACAGTCAATTTTACGCGATAGTAGGTTACTGATGACCTTGGCTGACAAAAACGCTTTCACAAAATGAATAATTTCTCTTTTCAGCCTTTAAATGATGGATTTTGTGGCTTGATGTTTCGTCTTGAATACGAGGAAGCAGTCAGAAGCAGAACTTCTTTAAAAATGCTCAAATTTGTTCTTGCCTTCACAAGAAGGCAGCTTGTTAATGCTGACATTTCTGAAGATAACGCTGATTCATGCAGTTCTGACAGAAAGATTGACAGTCAAATAAATTAGTTTCTTTTCAAAATGAGATGTCACGTTTTTTAAATAGTCCATAAGTTCTTACTTGTGTAATAAGATGGTGTACAGCATTTGTTATTAAGAAATGGAGTATATAATCATTGGTATTTTTAAAAATTTAAATAATAATGACCACACTCATGACTCTTCGATTCGACACATCCCACAAGGCAGGAGGTGACATTTTTAATGGCTGGTTCCATAGGAAAAATCATCACCTGCCACCTCCATTGTTTTGGTTGTTAAATTGAGGCTTAATTGCGAGGCCACAGCCAGCACAATAAAGCCAGAGAGGTGCTGACACAGGTAGGAGGTAAAGTGGAGGATAGATTGGACACTGCTGGGGCCGGGCTCACACCGCTGAGAACAAAATAGAGGTCCCTCTCAATAATGGTGGCGGGGGAAAAATGGTGCTTGTGAAGAGCAGAGGGAATGTTGCCGTGTTCTGACTTCTTCTGTTGTTGCAATGTTGATCATGACATTCAGGTCACATAGATTTTTCAAATCACAGTATGACTTGTATCAATTTATTTTTTTATTTACTTTTAAAAGCTGAATCCCATCGAGGTCAGGGACACAGACAAACAATACTAAAAAAGCTGAAAAAAAAAACAATACTAGAACAGACAAAACAATACTACCCCAGACCAAACATGATAAAGCTGAGGGGAAAAAACAATAATATAACAGAATAAACAGGAAATCAAACGCAGACAAAACAGCAAGCAAAACAAAAAAATCCTTCAAATTAATTAAAATGACAAAATATGTCCTTCCAAAGCTTTACAAATCAGTGCTGAAAAACAAATGATGTTGACAACTCAAAAATTGTCCGTTAGATTTAGGGAAAGATCATTGTAAAATGTGGTCTTAGTTAAGTTAGGGAAACATTGTGGTTTAAGTTAGACTATTTCATTAAAGTTAGGGTACCTTCGTCATCACATTAAGATTGGAAATTTGAAACTAATAGTGTTCTCATGTGATAAAGTCTGATGTTTTGCACTATTAAACAAGCACCGTATTTCCTCCTTTCCTCCTGCCATAAGAAGGCCGTGTCAGTCGCGTTGAGGCGCTTCCGGAAACAAGTGATGGTGCTGCTCTTCTTAAGTTTTGACAAGAAATATTAAAACTGACAGAACTATACTTAAACAAACAAAGAACACTTACTAATACAGACAAAACACATCGACAAAACAATACTAAAGCAATCAAATCAATAGAGTTAGCCAAGAGCAGAAGAAATCTTCTATAAATTGTATTCAGTCAGAGTGTCCTGAGATTTAGGATTGGCACTATACAAATAAAATTGAATTGAAGAATCAGTTCCCTCTGCAGAATATTAAAATGGCTAGAACAGAAAAAACAAAAACATGTTATTTTATTGTCAGAAATGAAAATAAAAAAGATTTTTGACTTCTCATTTTCTCAGATTTTGAGCTCACACAGCTTTCAGTCTAATTATTTCTGAAATAACAAAGCTGTGGAGATCCCAGTGAACCTGCCTCTGCTGATATGAAGGTGCTGTGATTCAGTCCTATCAAATGTCTTTTCTACTGCAGTAAACCACACTTAGTCTTTTTGTTTTCTGCTGCTGTCAAAATAAGTTTTTCTCCACTTTATTGTTCAAGGTGCCTTCCCACAGCCGTGGCCTGACTGCAGCATTGTTGTGTTGTGAGTTTTATTTGGCAGCAGAGTGTAAACACTAAACCTGTTATTTTGAAGCGTGTGTGGTACAGTTAATGTTGATCTGTTTCTGTTAAACCATGATGTGGATTACAGTGTCTGCGCTTAATGAACTAGATTGAAATGTAAATGTGACTCACTTGAAAGCAGCTGTTTAATGATGTCTGTTTGTACTTCTGCTTTAACAAGGACGTTGATTTAAATGACCTTTTATTGAAGCGGTACATTGGAATTTAGAGCCCTGATGCTGTTGGACATTATTTCCCTTTTCAACACTGCCAATTTTGCATCTTAGCATTTCAACACATTTTTCAGGTCCTTTTAAAAAATCTAATTTGGATAGTTATGTGACATTTTAACAGCTTTATTGTCAAGAAACAAAAAGCAACCGTGTCAACTATGTCAATTAGTACCACAGCAGAGAGAAGCCTTGCATTGCAACCAGAACCACAGTCTTAAAGGTGGCTCTCTGTGAAAATAAAAGAGCAAAAGCGTGGGTTGTTTGTCTCACTAATGTCACTCATTTTACTTTTAAAGCAGGTGCATTTTGGAAAATGTGCTCTTGAACTGAACCTGCCTTGCGTTAATGGAAGCTGTGCTGTTGGAGGTGGAGGGCTGCAGCCCTCCAGGGATCCTTGATAAAAAGCCATTAGTCTCCTGTGGGCAATACCTGGTACTTTACTGTATATAATGGACTTAACATGCCGGTCGTGTAGCTTTGTGTTCTGTATTTTATCCATTGTACTGGGATTAATCCCTAAAGGCTGATAGATGCTAAATGAATATTTATGACCCCAAACAGTGAGGGTGAGTACTGTAGACACACACATAAACCACAACCTCCCATTTTGCCACAGGTGTGTCTGAGTGTGTGAGGGTATGTGTGGTTGTGCGCCTTCGAACTGACCAACATAATCAGGTCCTCATAACATACTTTTAACCAAAGCTCTTTACTGTAACATGAGTTTTATAGATTTTTTTCAGTGGGTAGACGACCCCTACCTCCTTCTACCTCTGGCAGTGTGACACCACATTGAGCTCTGATGAGTCGGCCTGTACTGAATAACCGTAAACTGTGTGAGACGACAAATCGTGTATTTTTCGTTGCTTTTTATCATGTTGCATTAACATCCAAACAGCACCTATTGATAATTGATATAATTTAGAAATAATTGAGTAGCAAAAAAGGGTCACACAATTCAAAGTCATTTTCAAGTCAAGTCTCATTAGTCTTGTTGTAATTATAAATGATAGAAAATTGTGAATTATGAATGGTTGTAATCTTCAAACCATCAAATGAAACTACGGTTATTCATTGAAAGTAAATGGGGTAGAGTGGAAGTTTGACATCTTTTGGCAGTGAAAAGTTCTACTGCTACAGACCTTTCTGTGATAACAAGCTTGTTGAGCATCTAGTCATTGGCTAATTTTAGTTTATCTCCATAAATAAATTGTCTTTCACTGACTTGTTGATTGTATTACTTGCACTGTCAACACAGGGTTTGTATCATTCTCCTGCTGCCTAGTGAGCTGCACAGAGAATTTATTTTCCTACCCATGGTAAGTGTTAGTGTCACACTCTGCCCATTGAGATATAGCTACATGACCAGAGTAACCTGACAGCGCCTCAGATTTGCATTAAAGTCTTTCTGATGTAATTTTAAGAATCTGGAATGGCTTTCATGCAGAAGCTGAAACTCTCCCATGTGACTGTCTGTTATGTGGTTTAGGGCACTTCTTAAAATGATTTTGCTGCAATGCAGTTCAAACCATCGAGCTAACTCGCTCTTTTTAACATCATCCGTTTGCTGGGGTTGCACGAAATTGCAAATCAGCGGCTGGTGACACTCTCTGTCATGTTTGCAATGAGAAAGAGAGAAGAGAGGGAGGGAAGAGAGGAAGCAGAAACGGTATCTAACACCTGCAAATGGAAACTGTCACAGCTTGATAACAAACCTAGAGGAGGTTGAGCAGAATAAACACTGAGCTCTCTAATGTTGCTGCTTAATGAGGTTTTCAATGATACAATTCAGTGAGATGGAAAGAAGTGACTGGCAGTTGTGAACGTGATTCACAAGGCGAGCCAGCTCCTGTGACCCCTGCGAGGATCTGTAAGTCTTATGGCCATACATGTCATTCTTCTCAATGACTGAGATCCTATAGAATATCATAAAAGGAGTCACCGCCACGGCTCGGCGCTCTGCTCTGGCTTTGATTTAGTGCAGGGAGACGGCCAGAGACACTGACGCAGCCTTGCATGACCGGAGGCAAATGAAACAGGAAACTGACCCCCTCATCTTCTCAAGGGTGTCTGTGGAGGGTGGGAGTGGGATCAGGTGGGGTGGACAGGGGTGGGAAGGTTGTGGGAGTATATTTTACTAATGAGGACACACTTGTATTCTCCTATGTCTGGTCAAACAGAGATGAGAGAGAGAAATAAATTGTATTTTACCAATGCACCTGAACATACCTGCAGTTTAACACTGTTGAGCTAGAATGGTACATAGCTTGCTGTCTATTAAGCTAAAGTATATCTATTGATTATGTATACATAGATATATAGATATGTTAAATAAATCTGATAGATATGGTAGATAGTAATGATAAAACTGTATATATATGCTACTATAAAGATTGCTAGCTGGATGGCTGTTGTAAAGCTCAGTGTTGTGGCTCTGGCCATCGCCATCTCCACTCCACCAGCTCCTGGATAATCCAAAAATGGGCAAATACGCAGTGTGTGGGTGGAGCTGAGGTGAGCAGAATGAAGCCTGGTTACTGAAAACGGAAACCTGTGACACCACCCACCTGTCATTTAGAGCAGCCATTCCCTTAATGATGTTTAATATAATTTAAACAGTTGAGTTATATATCAATTCACCACCTGTACAGTTGTCACGTGTTTATTTCTGCTGTAAGGTTGGGTTTAATATGGGGGCTAGAATATGGAGACTGATTACTTCTGTAGTAATCAACTGTCAGATGGCTGTTCAAGGAACTGCAGTTTTTGTTACTTCCATATGATTCCATATATGATAATGCAGGATTATATTGAAAAATAAAACTGAATCAATATGGGACAGATTTGTCCTGTATTTTCATGCACAGCCCACTCCAGTTCACACGCTACATGCACTTTTCAGAATGTCAGGCAAGTCACTCAGTGACAGAAGTCAGAAGCACATTTTTTTTGGAGGAGTAGAATCACTTAATTCATCGATACTAGCAGCTAGCTACAGTACCTACCATTAAAATTATAACT
>NW_023339873.1:2595564-2596661 GCF_004916995.1 Morone saxatilis
ATATGAAATTAAATTGTTATGATGATGATTTCCCAATGTGTGGCATCATGCCTGGAAAACAGCATCATATTTCCCTGTTGACCTTGATCCTGTCAGCAAGTCTGGGTTATGACTCACCTGTTGAGAAACACTATGACGTGGAAAGTCTACTAATACCCCCTCAAACATTTCCCATCTGGATGGAAAGCACTGATGATGTATGGAAGATCAACGAGCAAGATTATATGCAAAAAGGAGAAAGGCTGGAGAAAGACAGGACTGTGAAATCTGTGCTCATTTGAATTGGAAATTAGATGATATAATGTCTGTATGAAAACCAGTTATACATACTGGAAGTCTAATACAGCATATTTCTTTAAGATTTCAGGGAATCTGGTATTCTGGATGACATGCAGGCACTCGCTGCTGAAGTGTGTGCATGTCTTGCATTTGAGGCGTTTAGCTGAGCCTCTTAACTAGAATGACTTTGAGTGATTTTAAGAGTTTGGAGTGTTTCTCAAGGACACTTTCTGTAGCATGCCTCTTCTGGGGATCTAACCTGTGATCTTTTAATAACTGGGACGTCTTTGTGAGCGCTAGGCTACCCTGCAACCTTTCACTCCTCGTGCTGTTCACGGTTCACAAGTCCATAATCCATTTAGGTGTGGGAGGCATGGGCTTCATTACAAATGAAATGGTCCGTGCACATCGGCAGGAGGAGAGGGGAGTGTCACATTAGCAGAGTGGACTTGATATTGTACGCTGTCTCTTCGCTGCCTTGAGATGTACTCTGACATTGACAGAAAAAGCCTTCGTCTTCATGGTTGTGTAAGTGGTCCTACTCCATTATACGCAGCAGTGACACTTGAACCACAACATGCCAAGAGTGCAAAAGGATGATTTTCCAACGGTCTGACTGTGACCAAATGCTGTTAAATTGCCATTTGGTTGATGCTTTCATCCAAAGCAGTGCTTATGCTGTGGTGGTAGAAGAATTCCTAACTCAAGCAATGCACATTTACTTTAGGCATGTTTGGATGGTTCATTCCTCATCTGGTTTGCATCAGTTGGACAGGTGAGAAGAATGCCGTTCAAACAGTGCAGGTCACCAGCTCTGA
>NW_023339873.1:2596681-2596896 GCF_004916995.1 Morone saxatilis
GAAACGATGCCAAAGTGTTCTCAGTTTTATGGGCATTAGAGGACACATGTTGATATCTTCGCAGTAAACAGATCCTGGAAAAAACAAAATGAACTGATGGAGGGTCTGGAGGGATGCTCACATTCAACCATTTCTTAATATGTTTTTAACCTCAAACTCATGATTTCCTCTGAATTTCCCTTATGCTTTAAGTGTGTGTGTATATATGTATGTGT
>NW_023339873.1:2596996-2612602 GCF_004916995.1 Morone saxatilis
AAATTCAGTACATATTTGGTAAATTTGGGGATCTCCGCTAGAATTTAAAATAAAGTCTGGCAGATTTTATTGATGTAAACACAGAGAAGGTGAATTATGGCAAGAGCACAACAAGGTCCCTCAGGGTTAGCTAAAGTTGCAGAGAAAGGATTCATATTGTTTTTACTCCTGCAAAGTGGAAAAAGCACCGTGGCTGAAACAGCTGTCAACCAAGGAGCCTTAAACGTAGTGAGCTTCTCTGTATCTTTTACATGACAGTAATGTTTACAGTCAAAGCCAAGACACACCTCAGAATAAGTGAAATTAACTATTAGAACTTTGTTAATTTTGGTTTTTAATCCCAGAAGTTTTTTTTTTAATATCCAAAGCAACAAACTGCCTCAAATGATGTCAAGTGAGGCAGTATTGGATGACGATGTGGTGAAAATGAAAAAAAATCCAGGGTTGTGAAGTCTTTAACATGTTTCTTGTGTCTGCTTGAGGCAAGTGGCTAGCAATTAGCATAACACACCCTAATCTCCAACCTAACTGTTGGTGGTGGAGATGCATTGTGGGTAATGTAGGAGTCAGGTTTTGACAAGGAATAAGAATGTATGAAATGAAAAATATATTTCTGGTTCTGCTTGATCCTTCTTTTCAGAGCAAGTTTGACAATGTTATGGAAGTGTGTTAAACCAGTGGAGTACTCTTTTATGGTTAGGTAAAGATCATGGTTATGGCAAATGAAATACTGTTACAGCACGGTTAGCCAAACACTTGGTTAAGGTTAGGGTATGATCACAGGAATAATTTGACATCCTGGCACTTACTGTATCACTTTCTTGCAGAGTATTAGATTAAAAAAGATTGGTACCACCCTCATGTAAAGTACTACTACTACTACTACTACTACTAAACAGGGGGAAGCAGCTAGCTTGGCTTTGTCCAAAGGTAGCAAAATGTGCTTTCTACTTCCTATAAATTGTGCTGTGCAGAAATGTCTAATATGGATGTGATATCTATGGATACTGGACTGGGTCTTTCAGAGAAACTACACTTCATCTCACATTCTCCTGCTGGCTTCAACTTTAAGCTACATTGGCTGCTGCTTGGTGTGAAAATGAAATCGCAGCCTTCATGCCTTAATGCCTTTGACCTACACAGCAGCACACCTAACGAAAATAAACACATTTTAATTTCTCCATGCTATTGGTGACAAATTATCATAAGGTTTCACTTTTGCGAGCATGCCTCTGGATGTAATTCACTATGATTACGGTCAAAAGTTCATTATAAAAACAAATAGGTGAGATCAGTGTGGCAACACTGATAACAAGGTTCTTTTCCTCATCTTTATAATGAATAGAATAATCAGCTCAGTGAGGCTGCTGTCGAATGAACGTCAGCACTAGACCATTTCTCATCCACACTTCTTCTCCCCCAATGGACTCATTAGTGTGCTGCTGAAAGCTGCCCGCCACTGCTGTACAACATATTTATTATTTAGCATCTTTTTTCCTATTCTTCCTTTTTTGCCTACTTACTTTGTTTGCACTGCATTCTCCTGCATACGTCACACTCCACTGCTCTGATCAAACTAAACTACTACGGCCTACTCTGCTTAATGTGGCTCTCTCACACTCGGAAGCCTTCGTTTGTTATAAAAGGACTTTTTTTTTAAATGGGAAAGATTCAGAATTGCTGCTGTTTGATATAGATGAGACATTTTCAGATGATTAGCATTTGATCAATAGCCATTCAGTCAGTTTTACTGTGTGATCTTTGTTCGACTCACTATGTGATCAGACTTTATCGCAGTGGTGCACTGACTGAAGCTAGAATACAGATATTTCCCCCTTTAGTGTGAAGTTATTAACCTTTAAAGGGGTTTGTCACTTTGAGCACGTTTCTGTGTCACATTTGTAGGAACATCATCCTCATAAGAACATAAAACGCAAATTTAAAGTGTGGCCATTTATATCTGTAGTGCAAAAGATGGCATACATGCAGTTTATCCTTTTTCTCATGTATACATACGGACACGCCCAAAGTTGTTTATTTGTTTAAAGAGTGTAAAGCCAAGAAGAAAGGAGGTAGCCTTAAATTCTCTGCAATCTCAGATACATGTATCATTCTACATGTAAACTTTGATATAGAAAAGATCAGGCATTTTCCAGCCATGCCATACTTTATTTAATATATGCTTGCAAATCCAGTACAGCCAGTAACTATCTAAAGTCTCTGACCTCAGCAAACACCTGCTATCTCTGTTGTTGATGCTCTGCCAGGCCTGAATTGTAGCCATCTTCCTTTCTTTCTTGTTTGAGGGCGTTTTGCCTCCACTCTGGTCTTCAGAAAGTAAAGTTGGATTGTGTCCAGGTAACTGACTTTGCCAAGAACCAGACTTGTCACCAGAGGAAACTACAAGGGCATCTAGCTGAATATTTATTTTCTTTCAGTGACATTGTTGGATGAAATTCAGGCAACCTTTGAAGAATATGTTCTTTAAAATTTTGTGATGAGCTGTTGCACCTGTTGCACCATAGCCCATATACACAGTATTTCTTCTTGCTAACACATTTCTATCTCATATCACTATAAAAACAAAAACATTCTGCAGCTAAAACATGCACTTCAGATATTTGATTGTAATGTAGATACACTTTCCATCATAAGTACCCCCACTGTATGTTGGGACAAATTCAAGGAGTACTTTACTTGATTATTAAGGCAACTTTATACTTCTACTCTTCAACAGCCTTAGTTACTAGTTACTTTTCAGATTATGATTTTTCATACACTCCAAATTGAATGATTTCTGATAAACTGAAGGATGACATTTTACTTCTTAAGCTAAATAAACAATTTAAAGCCATTGACACAAAGCTGAAAACAGGCTGTTTTTCTGAGCTCATGAAAAGTTGACTTTTCTAATAGATAAATTGTTCTCACAGCTCAGTGACACTACATGAATGTGATGCATTGCTGTAGATTAAACTACCCAACACTATAAGAAATAGTTTATCTACAACAGTAAAATGCAACATTAGTAAAAGACAGCTGGGGACCGTTTTTATGACACTTTAAATTTTTCTGATAATACTTGCATACCGTTACTAATGTAAGTCTTTGAATGCAGCATTGCAGTTGTATTGGTGCTTTTACTAAAGTAAAGGATCTGAATACTTCTTCCACCACTGTGGAATGGAATCCTTTGGTTGCGGTTAGATCACTAAAAGAGCACCTCATTTTGCCTTCAATATCGTGTTCAACAAACGTGTTTTACATTCTTTTGATAAAAAAATGTTTTGTCTACAAATCAATAATTAAAATACATGTCAAGGCACATTTTGTATTGGGAAAATATTTCCCCAGTGGCTTTGTGGGTCCTTAAAACATTATGAATGTGTCAGACATCAGGAATGTTTTAAGACTATTTTGTGAGCCATTTTTATCTGGTGCTTCAGAATGCACTCAACTGCAGCCTAATCCCTAAAACTTGTTAGAAACAACTTCAGATACATAATTGTGTACTTGCACGCTTTTACAGAGCAAGGAGAAAGGGTTGTGTTTTCTTTTCATACCTACCAAAATTGTAGTATTTACACTGGAAGAGAGGACAACTGAGCTAACAGTTAAAAATCTGTAAAGGCCATTAGTTATTCAGTTAGAGTTTATTATTTAGGAGTTATTGATAGAGATGTTTATTAGTAAGAAATCATGTGAGAATCAAAAAAGTGACCATGATGGTCCAGACAGAAGACCGCAGTAAAGAAGAAAAGGATCGTGACCAGAGAGTTGATAGTTCGGCCAGCATGGAACTTAGACATATGGGAGGAAAGTTAATGAGTAATTCAACAACTCACGTCGACATGCCCTTAACCCCTCACTGGTCCAGTGCAGCTGCTCAGTCTTCCAGTATGCTGCTGTGGTTGTACTGGGAGCTACCAGCTTTGAATGTAATTTTCTGTGTGTGAAGGAGGGAGCTGCTGGAACAGAACATGCATGCTCAATCAACATTCCCTGGATAAAAAATATGGAAAGAGATTAGTGCCAGCAGAGATTGTATTTGTATTGCATAAATTTGAATTTGTCACCCTCATATTAAGCTGTTGATTTAGAAAAAAGGCTGTTGCTAAATAAATGAATTCTAAAATTGAATTTGAAGGAAAATCAAAGGCAGTGTCTTCATAGGTTTTGATTACATTTAAATTAAACTTAACATGCCTGTATGATCTCTGTCATAGTTTGTTGTCAAGTTTTGGACATAATTTAGCTATCATATTATATAGAGCTATTAATAGAAACAGCCTTCAGGACTAGACAAAGTAAGTAGTTAAAACTTGTAGGAAAGATTGATTGGATTAGTGTATTTATGACTATAGCTTTTTAAAGTTAGATTATGTAACTTTCCCAAATATTGTTGCCTCAAGTGACAATTTCTGGATAATGTTCAAGAATAGCAAAAGTAAAGAAGACTAGTTAGGACACAGTCGAGAGTAATTCCTACCTAAAGAAAAAAGTATAATTTCCACATAAAATCCTTAAAAAGTCATCTACTCCTTCTGACTCATTAAAAGATCCAGAACCTATGAATATGCGAATGTTGTATTGGTTGCATACTGGACCAGGATTTACAAACTTTTTATGTCACAAATCCTGCCTGTCTGCCCCGCCCTTTAAAATCTTTAAGAGAAACACTTTCAGCAGATGAATGTGAAAACATCATTCTAGTGTCAAACTCTGCACATACATCAGTCTGCACAGTGAAGCTCAAACATCACACTGTAAGAACACGAAGAAAAGCTGATTTTTGAGTGGAGGTGGGGTCTGTGGACACACAGAGGGAAATGTTGTACTCCTACATTTATCTGACAGCTGTATACTTCTCAGGTTAAGACTTAAAAAAACACAAGTTTATGAAATACGACAATTTGTTACCGATTAAAATATTAGTCCCCGGCCTTTTTGGCTTGTGACCCGTTACAACACGCAATGTCCAGTTGGGCCTGTTGTCAGTTTTTAGCAGTTTCATCAAGGAGATTTTCTTTCTAATATTTTCAGATTGTTTAATTTTAATCAAAACACTGTTAAAGGACCAAACAGGTCAACTGATAAATTTCACAAAAAAGCAAATATTAGAGAAAAGAATTTAAAAAACGTGTGTATGTTTTTTTTATTTCATACCTCCCTCATTAATCATCTCATGAGTCATGATCCTTTGGAGGGGGCCCGACATACATTTCTATCCATGTAACAAAGGTTAAAAACATATTAATAGGAGCAAACCAATAATTTAAATGATTCAGTTCATATTGAAGTGAAATGAAAAATATGCACATTGTGCCATTTCTCAAACCTGACAACTGACGTCAGCAGTTAAAAATGTCCAATAACTATCTTTAAAATAAATGCTGCTTGAATTAACTTTATTTTGAGCTTTCAAGTAAATACAAATGCAAAATGTTTCTTGTATGGAGTGGGTGCTGCTATATTAAACTGCAGTGAACTGAAAGTAATAATTTAATTAAGAGGAAACATCATATTTTTATATTTTGCCTCTTCAGGGTTGAGCTTTGTCTACTCTGGGGACATACAGTACTATTAAACACAGGTTAACAGATAAACGTAGGCTTGTCTTGACAAGTTGGTTGTTTTTCCAGTTTGAGAGATAATGTTGCCAGTTAGTAATTATTGATATCAAGAGCAGGAGAAGAAAGCTGTACTCCTTGAAATCAGATCGTGGCAGCACATTTAGGGATGACTGCTCCTGAAGTGTTTTGGAGGTGTTGATGCTAAAAAGGAAAAATGTTCTGACATGGTGGCTGCTTTGTGGTTTGATGTAGTAACTTTGGTGTTCCTGCACTGGATACTGTGTAAGTCTCTACATCCAGTCTTTTAGTGTAGCTTGTTATATTCAAGAATCGCGTGTGTGTGTGTGTGTGTGTGTGTGTGTGTGTGTTTTTCAGATGGATAATACAAAATCAGAACAAACTGTACTGACTCAACGTAGGAACATGTAGCAGAGTGAAATACTCGCATCATGGTAATAAATGTATGACTTGTGACCTTCACCAGCACATCCTTTGTTCCTCACACGCCAATAGAGCTAGCTGATAATTAGCGTGTCGGTTAGACTTGAAGAAGAAAATGGGAGGTGAAAAGTGATTAAAGCAGTGATAGTTGTCGTTGGCTTAGTTTATCGGTTTATTGCAGTGTTTTCATGCAGAATAATTATGGCCACATGTTCACCTAAGCATGCTAGAGGCAGCTCCAATTTATCATCACTGCATGTAACGTTGTAAAGCTGCAATCCTTAAGACTTCAGTCCTTGACAAATTGGTGACACCCATGGTTACCGTGGCAACCGCAAGTGTGGCTTAATGCTATCAGAATTTCCAGGGCAGCAAACACTCTTTCAGAAGTCATTTTTTCTCCGAAATACAACAGGAGAACATCTGGCACGTCTGTTTACAGCGCAACCAAACAACCTCACATGTTGATAAAGACAGTCAGTTGTTGCTACGGTGATCTGATTTCATGCTGCACACAGTGCAAATAGTTTTCCATGTAATAGCAGGTCACTGTAGAGGTGGTTACCTTGCTGATAAGTAGTTGGACCAGCAACCTCAGTGACAAATATACTGCGTTTCCTGAGACTGCTTCACAATAAAAGCCATCAGAGATGGGACCAAGTTATTGTTTTCAAGTCCAAAGTCCTAAGCTTTGAGTCCTAAACAAGGTCATATGCACTCTTCACCAAATGTAGTGCATTTTAACAACTTGGTAATAAATATGAAATGAAGGGCCACTTATGCCTCTTTTTCAGGTTATACTTTTATATGAAAGGCAGCAATTCTTTGGGTGACATCAAAGTACAGTTGGGAGGGACTGCATACTGCGGAAGGTTGCAGTAGGCTTCACGTCGAACGTGTAAGACAGAGTCATCCTGTATCTAATGTCCGTGTCTAGTTTTTTCCTTGTTTTTTTTAATCTTTGTTATAGTTTTATCATACTAAGTCTATACTATTGTTATGTACCATGCCAAAAATTCCTTGTATGTGAAACTACTTGGCAATAAACCTGTTTCTGATTGTTAAAATAAGGTGAGGTGAAGGTTAAGTGTTATGTGAGTAATAATACTTTTGGTGTTACTTGTAGATGTGCTGTGATTGATTATAGGTAGTTTGATGGCATTCAGCGAGTGCTGTTCTGTGTTTAACGTAATGCCTCCGTTTTAATGGTTTGATTATATTTAATGAATTGACATATAGGCAATTGTGTACAAGAAACTCTCCAACCAAACATTGCACATCCAGTAGCCTATGAGACTATAAATAAGCAGTCTCATTCAACTCAATCTAGCTGGCTGATAATATCGAGATAGGGACAAAAACACAATAAATTAAATTGAATGAGATACAAGACTCAGTGTAGTTTATTCAATAAATGCATTAATATTGTCTACATTAAGCATGAACGTATGTAGCCCATTACTTACACGTCCTCTCCTCATGTTCAATTTGTGTTAATAGAAATGCACAATACATACACAACCTCAATATCAATTCTGCATCCTCTATGTTTGATCAACACAGCATGGTGACATTTTTCTGAATGTAATATGTGAAACCAGATTAAATACATATTTTATCTGTTTAGATGATGAAGAAAAAAGATAATTCTGGTAATCAGTTCAGCATTATTGTGTAAATACCTGTGATTTGGTGTGTGTGTGTGTAAATGTGTAAGTGTGTAACAGAGGGAAACAGTAGGAGTGAGAGATGTCACTGTGAGCATGTGTGTGTGTGATGACGACTGATTCAGCTGGAGAGGGCAGACAATGACAATGATGATATTCAGTAATACTCATGGCAACTGGGGGCCTTAATTTAGACATGCTGCAGTTACCAAGTACAAGGCTATTCTGTTTCACACGTCGGCAGTCTATACCTAATTTTGTACATTTGGCAGATTTATCTTCTGCATATGAATATCATTTAATAACCATTCTCAATTTGTGCTTTTAATTTTAAAAAACATTTAACAAACAAATCATATTTTCAACCCTGATCTGTAGCAAAGTACAAATATATTCAATGTTTTTTAATTGCTCTTTACACATATATACGCTTTCACCAATACTGCATGACCTATAACTTCTTTAAAGGCAAATTAAAGAAAATCATTTGATTTGTGTCACGACAATAACAAGACGTGCACTCTTTTATTTTGGGATCTCAGTAATGACTGGAATAATTAGGTCTGTGAGGCTACTGTCGAATGAACGTCGGCATTAAACCATTTCTCATCTTGACTTCCTCTCCCCAGATGGCCTCATTGATTTATCCATTTCCACGCATCCTTGCTGTGCATCTGAAATATGCCGCTGCAAACACATCATGAAAACAGCCCCGAATTGCCAAGGGCATATGGGTCTTTTAGCTTTTATGCCTCACACTTCTTTCTGGATGCATCCGTCTCATCACCTGCCCACTGCGATGGCCAGATATGATTATAATTACACCACAGGCCTGCCTTGAAAAGCCTGAACACGCTACAGTGTCTTTTGGCAGCCTGTCTTCTGTTTTTTTTTTTTTCTACCAGTTTCTGGTTACAGTTCGAGCCTGCACTGAGAGCAGAAACCGATGCTGCAGTGCATTGGTACCACTGCAGGCAAGGCTTGTCATATTCAGCTTCATTTTCAAAGGGTTTTCACTATTGTTGGAAAGGAAGGCAAGTGACAAGTTGGCACTTTGATGACATGCCCCATGCTACATGGGCGAAGCAGAAATATGTTGCCTGTTGTGATCTCTAATCATTGATGTAGCCAGCAGTTGGGAGCTTACACACCACCCAAACTTAAGAATAGACAGTTTCTCAAGTAAGATACAAGCCATGGTGAAGAAAAAGATATGTTTGAAAAGTAAAACTATTATAAAAAGTGGCATTGATTCAATTGTTTGTATGGAGCATTTTAATGTTGTGGCTGTGCAGGTGCTACTAAAACTAACCTGGCTTTCACACCAAACCCAGTCCAACATTGCACAGAACAATATCCATTATGTTCAATGGAGAGTGCAGCTGCGCCTTCCCAGGCAGCTTTATGACTCGTGGCGACACACACTGCCTTGATTTTCTGTTTGGTGTTTCAGTTCAACTAAAATAACCTGTGACCTGGGTTTTAGGAATACTGAGGCCATGAAACCAAGTCCTCCCAATACAGCTCTCTATCCTTAAACCCTCCATACAAGTAAAATTGCAATATAGAGAAACAATAAGACAATCTGCAAATCACTGGAGGTGTGACTTAAATAAATTTAGTTTTTAACTTTCCATCTCTGCATATAAATGTTTTATAAAATGCAAAAAGTTCAAAATACCGTGCAGCAAACATTAACGGTTGGGAAACATTTTCTGTACACAGATTTTATTGTTCGCACTTGGCCTGCATCGAATTCTATCAGCTGAGACTCACACGTAAAAGACTAAGCTGGGACATCAAATGAGACATGCTGAGTTTCATTCTACTCAGATCTCATATCACTGCTCACAAGCGATGCTTCCCCAGCCTTTAAAGGCTATGATAAACAGGGAATGTTTTGTAGCAGTATGGCTTGGTAATATTGCCCACAGCAGGGACAGAATTTGCAAATGGGACAAAATCAGTGTGACAGCCAGGAAAGTGCCATCAGTCCAGACCTTCAGTTGTCGCACCACAGGCTTCTATTTTGGCTATAATTCTGCCGAATGGAAGGAAGTGTAAAGTGTTATGAACTGAACAAAGTATCACAATGAACTATTAAAAAGCATATGTTAAAATATGGTTTGCTTGTGACAGCAGCTGTGGTTCAACACCACCTTAACGGGATGCAGATGGACAGTTCAAGTGACAATCAGCTTTAAATGGAGTTCAAGTCAGGATTTGGAGCAAATGCAGTCCTGTTTGAGATGAAAGTATGCAATAAACAGTAAACCATGCATGTATTCAGGATCTGCAGAGTGTAGATCTATGAAACTCTTTGAGAGATAATGTTGCCAGTTAGTAATGAGTGCACAGACTTTCTACTAATCAGATGTTTGAGGATTATTATCTACATTGTCAGAAAATTGAGAATTTTGATAACCAATTATTCATTTAAGTCAATTATTAACCAAAAATGATAAACATTCACTGAATCTAGCTTCTTAAATATGAAAATATTGCTGCTTTGTTTTGTATTTTATTCCCCCGTGAATTAAATATATTTTGGTTTTGAACTGTTGTTCGGGCAAAACAAGCCCTTCTCAAGACTTTTCTTGGCATCTGAGGAACTGTAAAGGATTTATAGTTGTGTATAAAGGGGTTGTGGTGTAGCTTTGGACCATGGCGACTAAGGGAGGCTATGGAGATACCACGTGGGGACCGCAGGAATTGTGACTGGTAAGCTGTGTCTGCTTGTCTTGTCTACAATTTTTACATACGAATGTATTTTGTTGAGAGTGAAGACAACTCTAAGGAAGTTGAAGAAGGGTTGAGTATTTTTATCTTTTCAATCTGACACATCTGTCAAACCATTTTCACTGCAAACTTTCTACACACCCCAATCACCTCTCTTTATCACAGCTAATGACAGAACATGAACATGGTGATAATGCATCAGTAGTTTATTCAGTAGTTAGACTGAAAATAAACTCAACATTACTGTGGGGAATATAATCATGTACCATATGTTCGGCTAGTCTTGTGGTTCTCTTTCAAAGCATTTGTTTCAATGTCTCATTATGGGATACACTTAGAGAACCAGGGTAACGGAAGTACACTGAAGTTTCTACTATCAACAAGAACAAATTGACTATAAACGAAACATTCGGTATTAACATTAGAACCTCTCTAATAACTGTAATGGAAATGTCATCTCTGAATGCTAGCGAAGTTGGCTAAAATACTTGTAAAACAGATGCTGCTGCAGTGCAATTACCACTTCATTAGTTCATTACTGAACTATGGCTGGGATGCCCACTTTTTTATCTCTGTGAATGTGAAAATCAGAGGTATTCACATGAAATGGCACAAGAATGTTAGGTAAAACAAGAGATCTAACATGTTGGAGTTTAGTCTGCTCTGCAGGTATGTCAGACTGCTGTGGATTATATAGTATTTAGATATGTGTGGTTAAGAAACTATTTTTTTACATAGTTGTCCAACGATGGCCAAGATGATACAAATCTGAGTGAATGTAGGTGTGAGACAGACAAGTTGAAGTATCAGAAACAGAGAGCAAAGTGTTGTGCCGCAGTTGGCCTTGTGACATTATCATGTAACTGAATCTTCATTGTCGGGCAAGTCTTTATGTACTGCAGCCTTGAGAGCTGTTCCAATCTGATTCAGCTCCACTGCTGGTCAATTTCTTTCTCTTTCTCTCTCCATCTTTCCTTCTCTGCCTCCCCCTCTAATTTCTCCCGCCATGTGTCTCAGCAGGCAGACACAGAAATCAGCATTAATTTGAATGCATAACACCTCTTAATCAGCCAATGGTAAGATTTTCATACCGTTTCATGACCAACCCAGCAGGAGCCTGTCCCACATCCTCTCCTGGCTTATGACATCAGCACCGCAAATATTTTAAGGGCATGGCAGCTTTCTGTGTGACTGAGAGGGATACAGAGCGGGAGCGGAGGCGGGGAAACAGTAGAGAAATCTCTGGAAGGATTCGATCCAGAGCAGGCAGGGGCACATTTGATTCAAAGGATAGAGGTGGGAATCAATATGCCATCTTTTTTGGCACACACTGTAATTCAGGGGTGTTGGGAGATGGGTGAGGTTAGGTTGTATTTTAATAACCTTCTGGGAAAACCTGTTTGGGAGACCTGAATAAGGATTGATCTGCCTCCCCACAGCAATAACAGCCAGTTTGCCCTTGAGCAAGGCAGTTAACTACCAGCTGCTGCCGCTGTGGAGCTGCTCAGTGGATGCACTACTGGACCACCGCCAGGGTACAAATCCAAACCACAGACTTTACTCCCCCTCTGGTGTCACTGTAAAAAACATTTTCTTTGTGTTCTTTCTTGTGAAATCTGCTCTTGCCAAGAATGTTCTGATACACTACACTTGTTTTAACACAAAATGAGGCAGCGACAGACAAAAGCTACCCAAGGTAAAAACATGCATCCTGAGTGGCCAAATGAAACTCAGTTATTTAGTACAGTCGCGTTTCTATTCATAGCAAGTGATGAATTGAAATTTAAGAGTGGAATCCAAACTGTCGGCTAAACTGCTGTGAAAGAACACACTGTGCTGAGAAAACTAGTGTGACCAACTATTGAGCTTTGGTCCTTTTGTACACAGTAAGAACTTGTGAGCATGCTGTGTGCAATTTATTAGCATTACATTACATTGTTACAGGATCCCTGGTAATTGAGGTTCACTTTTAAAATTACCTCTCAAGCTTCCAAACGTATGGAAGCCAAGAATGGGCGTGTTTTGCAATTTATTTTTAATGCCATGCCTAAGCATGCATAGACGTCATATTAAAGATGTTGCATTGGAACATAATAGGAAATGCATTTTCCTGATATTAATTTAACTCTGATGTACATTCTGGTAATAACTTATTTCAGTTCAGTTATGAGTCCTCCCTCAAAAGTCATGACAGTGATCTTAAAGACTGAAATCAGGTGTGATCAAATGAACCAGACACTCCTGTAATCTTAAGAATACAAAAGTTGCTTTGGTCTTTTGTTTTCTTGAAATCATGACCTAAATTAACTTGTGATCCTGAGATAATGGCATTTAAAAAAATAATAATTTCAATCATGGCTGTTTTTGTTGAGAATATTGAAGATAGAATATATGACTGAGTCACCATTAACTCTAATTTGTATTATTTACTGAAATAATTAAGTATGACATTAACAAATGATGAATACAAGCAGACAAATCAAGTTCACTTTTTGATTTTTTTAAAGCAGACGACAGTACTGAGTCTCCAAACACTGAAAATAACTTGTTTAATTTCAGAAATTAAAGGATCGGTGTGTAGGATTTAGTGGCTGCGAAGTTTGTAGGAGAAACTACGGTGGCTGTGAAACTCAAGTACAAATGCCACTATCTACAGCTTGTGTTTGGTTTGTCCATTCTGGGCTACTAAAAACCTGGTGGTCCAACATGGCAGACATCTGTAGATAAAACGACTCATTCTAAGGTAACGAAAACACAAGGATTAATATATTCAGCTGATTATACACCAATAAAAACATACCTATGAATATTATATTCCATACCAATAGAGCCTCCTAAATGTTACACACTGGACCTTTAAACTACTATATCTTCAGGGAAAAACACCAAAACCAAGAGTTAAATAAATCTCTAAGCTTTCACTTTGTCTTTTACATGCACTAATAAGAACCTCTGACGGTGTACATGTGTTGTGATCAGTAAGTAATTAAAAGTGGGCTTCAGGCTATAGACAAATCTGCAAATGTAATGAAATTTTAAAAGACGCTTAAGAAAGCAAAACGTCCAGAAACATCTCTTCTCCTGCTGTATCTTTCCTCCAAACCTTCCTACTGTCTCAGTATAAGCAAATCCTAAGAGGAGCTGACTGCCCACTCTCCTCATAAAAAATAAAGCGCTAAACAGAAGTTTGCAAGTGTCTGAGGTTGTGCAGCTTCTTCTTTAGAAACAGAGTATGATCCTTCCCACGTTTCCATGAGTGTCAGCCTTTTTACATACTGCACAAACAAGGTTTTGGATGAAAGTGTCCCCGAGTTGCTGTAAAATTTCCAAAAATAAGCTTGAGGAGGCAAAACAACTCCCAACAGAGAATCCGCTCAAAAATTAATTTCTCATCCAGTGTGAGTTTAACAGCTTGAAAATAATTCCGACTTTGACCAAAAAAAAAAGCACCCATAACAGCTGTCTGTATGAAGAATTTAAATATGTTTCATCATTTATAGTGTGCTGCTTCTACAGGCTTAATCCAGTTATTCTGAGTGTATGGCAAACACATTTCTTGTAGACAAAAGTAGGCTATGTCTCATAATAATAATACTACTTGTCTAGAGCGTCAATCAAGCCCACTGTCCCCAAAACCCAGATCAAAATAGATTATTCTTTGTTCTGTTTTGAAAGGAGACCAGCATGAGCACATTAGACAGCAGGTAGCCTCAAACAGCCCATGCTGGCTGCAAGATGGTCTCCTCGTTTTTACCATTAAGAGGCACAGACACTGTGAGTCAGCCTGGCTCTGTTTTTACTGCCTGCTCGTCTTGTGCTGCGACTGCTGCTGTAGGGCCCCTAAAATATTTTCTCAACTGCCTCCAAATCAATGATTCCCATGCAAGTTATTTATTTTTTATTTTTGGAGGGGAATAACCTACTTTCGGAGAAGTGTGGATATGCTCTACCCACCCGTACAGACTATGCACCATTTTACGCAGGTTTATTGTTTCCATTTTATGGCAGTATGAAATAGGCTATCGATTTAACTTGTCCTATTTCAACTTTGGCCAAGATTGGATTTTTAAACGGGCTGGGCTGGGCATCTCCGGCTGACCCGCCTGGGAGCAGAGGATCACAGGGACTGTGTGACTCGCAGGTCGGAGTGCGCAAAGCAACGCGCCCCTGTGATTCATCCGCAGTTTCCAGACGGTGCGCAGGTGGAGGCGAAGAGGAGAGGAAGCAGCCGCTCAGGACGGACGGATGAAACGGCTGGGGATGTTCAATACGCGTAAGATCTATTCCACCTAAGGAACGAACTGTTTTTTCCAGTCCCCCTCGGTGTTGCATTGATTTGGAACCACTGGCTTGATTTGGCGCAGCTGTAACCCATTTTTCCTCCATCACAAAAGTTTGACTGTTAAAAAATGATGCTCTGCTCCGCTCCTGTTTTTTCATGCAATGCTGTGGATTCCGGCGTCAGCGTAAGTGGCCAGTCATCACTTGAGAAATAGCTGCGATTCTTTCGGTCTTAATATCGGTGCCAATTTCAACAAACAGAGGGCTTTTATTCTCGCACATCATCACTCGCCCGGGATTGCAACCATTTGAATTAATGTCGCACTCCATAATGGACTTCCTCGGACTGTACTTCTTGCAGCTGGCTCTTATTGGTAAGTTGAACAACACTTGGAATGTAATTCAGTATAGTTGAACTTGGACAATATGAATGCGTTGTTCTGCGGATGGTCGCTGCAGCTCGTGTTAGATCTGTTTTCAGTCTGAGCTTCATGCTCATTAGTGCACGTCTTGTCTAACGCTTGCTTTTTGTCAAAGTTGCATGATGAGATATTTTCTATTCCTGCAAGATCAGCCAGTTCTGTTAATGTGGACGGATGCCCTCAGGGTCCCGGGCAGAGCAGGGATACTGTGATTTTTTTAAAGGACCACACAAATAGACCGCAAAATATCATCTGATGGATGACTGACAGTAATGAAGCGGCGGGAGTCGCCGGATTTTGTCCACTAAAAAGATGCTTGGATGCCTTTCCTCAGCCTCGCAGAGCAATTTTTGTGTTACCCTGCAGGCAGCAGCCCCATTAATACCCCCGTATATTCAAATGAGAAAACAGAAGACGAAAGGAAAGAGAGCCTAACAAATGTTTTTTGCCACCAAAGCCGCCGCTGCCGCTGCTGCCGCTGCT
>NW_023339873.1:2612696-2612827 GCF_004916995.1 Morone saxatilis
GTGTGTGTGTGTGTGTAAGGGCAGAGCGGAGTGTTTTGTGCGTGCGTGTGTATGAGCACGCGCATTTGCTCGTGTTTGTGTGTAAAACCATAAAACTGCCCAAACAAAGTGGTGTGCAGGATCAAATCAAG
>NW_023339873.1:2612927-2625732 GCF_004916995.1 Morone saxatilis
CACACACAAACACACACCACATCAGCTTTTTGTCTACCAAATATATTAATCATTTTACCTGTACACTCTCATTGTGCCAGCTGGTGCAAGTCAATTCTAATGTCAGAGCTGTTTTTTGCTGGTCTAATTTAAATTCATCGGTGGTACAAACTCTTTTTTTACAAGACTGTTTCTGATTCTGCTGCACTCTGTTCTCCGAAAACTTCCCCCCACCGATGGAGAAGAAAAAAACTTTCTGCAGAGCGGAATGCGGGTTGGCAAACGCACATACGGATGGAAGGATTTGTATTTTGAGATTTATTAGCACCGATCGATGACAGCTCTACCATCTCAGACTCCATTTCCCTTTGCTGCAGCTTTGATTTCAGCCACTCATGAGCGCACACTGAAAGCAGCCTTGCATGCTGGAGTACGCTGGAAATTTCCCCAAGACAAAGAGTTCCACCACTCGACCCTGAACACACTTAGCAGCACTCCTTCCCAAGACAGTGATGCTATTATGTCCCCTGTCTTCTTGCACCTTTTCACATCATGTGTAACAACACGTGCGGTCGCCCCAGCTGTGCTGTCACCCATGACATGAGCCGGGTGGGTAAGTGAAAGCAAGGATGTGAGAGGAGGGAGCAGTCAGTCCTAGTCCTTTTCTCCGCAGATTATCTCACTTGGTCCAAATAGAATGTGTCAAAACGGCGAAGAAGTCTCTCACCCAGGACCTCATGATTGTCGTCCATCAGCCCTCACAGGGTGGCCAGATGCAGAGAGAAGGAGGGGGGAGGGATCAAAGGAACTGCCTGGAGGTTAGAGAGGGGAAGAGAAGTGTCGGTTTTGATCAACGGGGGGGGGGGAGAGAATCAACATATGAGGAGCAAATGAGTCTTAAAGTGCTGTCAGAAATGTTAGGAGTTGGGTGCACCTGAATGATTCTAGGGGAAATGCAAATGGGAAGTTTGGAACTTGGAAGATGTCAAGATGAGGCGCAGGACCGGATGCATGCCAAGTCAATTCATGTAAGACTGATATGATTTATTATTGTATGTTCATGTTTGGCATTTAGTGTAAATATTTGCGACTGTATGTTGCTTTAATATTTTGAGTGATGCATCTTTGGTGTCGTCTCATTTGTCATGCAAAGTAGTGCAGCACCTTTTGAATTTTAAGTAAAACACCAGACACCGTAAAAAACAACAACAAAAAAACTTTGATTAATGGGTTGTATTTTGTTGAGAAGTTGAAGGCAGCATCAGTTTCTTCTGCATTTTCTGCCAAGTTGTCCTGGGACACGCTTACCAACAACACTCACTCCCAGGTGTTTGTGTTTAAAAACTGGCTTAGATATACTTTTGAGGACCAACACTTGACAGCCCACTCTCTTTTCGAGGACCTTTCGATTTAAAAGCACATATTGGCTGTTATTCACGTATTGTGTGTGCGCGTGGGTTTGCATGCAGCTCTTTTCCCCGAGCTCCTGCTGCAAATAAAAAGATTCTTCTCTACAACTTGTCAGGCCAAACAAGGCTTTAAAAATGCCCATGGTGTCCGAGGCTGCAATAATATCTGTCCGATCTAATGTGTCTTTCTGATGAAACGAGGTGTATGAAGTCGGTGTATGAAAGATAAGCATGCTGTGTTTTTGCATGTTGTTAACTTGCGGGAGTAAACTCGTGAATTACATAAAGAGGAAAAAAACAAGCTTCTATTTACTTCAGATTTAAATTAGCAAATTTACTGCTCAGTCTTGTGATGCTTCAGTGATTATCTGCCCGCACGACTCTGAACATTTTGCAATCATTACTGTAATTAGATGACCAGGTTCATCTGCATATTATTCTTCTCTAAGTGGTAGGCAGTAAATTAACACAGCCTACCTCACCATTTGCAACATGGCAGAGGGTTAGTACTGTTTTACATATGGTGAATAGTGTTATATACACGGCAGTAATTGGCTGGCAAGAAGTAATAATCATAAACATAAACGGCTCACTACTTGAGGGGTGGTATGTATATTTTTCCCAGCATGAGTTAGTGGTGATTGGTTCCTCACAGGGGCGGCAGTTGCAGAGGGAAGGTGTGAACAATTTGAGGAAGCGTTAAACTGCAGGGGCCCTTCACACAGGCAAACTGGTGTGTCTGTAGATTAGATTCATCAGGATGGGGATGGGGGGGGGGCAGTATCATGTCCTATTAAAAGGCTCAGCAGACTGAAAAGGGCATCCACTGCCGATTTTATATCGTCCTGTTTTGGCAAACAGCTGATTACGTGTAATCTGTTTAAAAATGGTAGCTGTCATCAGTTACATTCAGTGGGAAAACAGGACACTGGATGCTATAATTATTGATAATTATAATTATTATTGATTTGTGAAAAAAAAATGTTAGATTAGATATGATGAATTCTTCCATAAGATCGTCATGACTGATGATAAAAAAAACTTGTCAAACTAAAGGTCAAATGTGATACAAGTGTCTTGATTATTACTTCAAAACAGTTTAGAAGAAATCCTCTGATTATAGAGAATGATATTATTGTTCTTATCTGTTTTTACACCATCAGTCATTTTAAACTGTAACTAATCATGGTTTTGCTGTTGATAATGTCAGAAAAGCATTTCAAACCACTGATTGGAACTAAAGAGCCATTTTCATTTAATTTTTGAGGGCTCTAGAGCAAAGTTACCCCAAAGTAATTACAGTGTTGAAACTACAGCACTGAGTTAAGCTGACTGTTGATTACCATTTCTCACTAGGTAATTATTTACTGATTAACTTTCCCATCCAGTTGAATAGATTTTTAAAGTAGTCCTTCTGTACTTGGCTTCATTATTCACTGCAGTAGAATGATCTCATCTTTAGAAGAAAAGTATAGTTTCAGATGTTCTTAACATTGATAGAAATTGAAAGTTAATGTTACTACACTAAATACGTGGGTTTCGTTTTTGCTTGGTCGTCCACATTCTCCTCACCCAGCTTTCTCTGCAACAGGTGGTGTGTGGTCTTTTATATTTTCTTTCAAGAGTTCACATCTGCATGACTTTGTTGCATTTAGATGTGAGCTTTTCGTGTAAAGGGAAGACTAATGGCAATTAAGGATTTTCCAGTTGAGAAAAAAATCTTGAGGTCTAGCATGTGGCTTTATTGTCACTATTGTCAGTGTGAAGAAACTGGTCTGTCTGCCCTCCTCTGAGATGGATTTCTGTCTGTATGGTTATTGAACGTTAGTGCCAGATGGTGTGTCTGGACTTTAAAGCTTTACTCTGATGGTGAAGGAGTAACAGTGTTGATGTTTAGGATTAACCCTGATCTTTATTATAATACTGGCTTTTTTTAGTGGATCAGGTATCGCCCATGACCTGACTGATTAAATACAGTTTCTTTATCAATTTCTTTGTGAAATCAGTAACATAAATTCAGTTATAGTAGCTCACCAACTTAGAGACACAGCAATGCCTGGTTTCATGATTTCGATGAGTTCCACGCAGTGAGATATACAGATTTAAAATTTTGGTTTCAGCATTGGTATTGGAAACAGTGCACCTCTTGGTGGTGGTTTTGATAGTTGTAAAATATTAAAACTTGACTGCTTATGGACAGGAATAGGATAAATACACAACCAAAAATTAAAGTAGTGGTATTTTTCTGTGGTTTATATTTTTTTGGCCACAAGGGGACAGAAAAAAGCTAAAGGAAACACACTCCTGACACATTATCACCTGGTAAAAACACTATGGCTAACATGTTAGCACACCATTGCATATTATCCAGCAGACACAGAGACAATTGGCATTCATTTAGGATTCAGCTTGGCCACCTGAAAAATATAAATCCATTATTCTCTCTGGCTCTGTTTTCACCAACTCCTACCAAAAGATCTGCCTCTTAGTTGCTGTATGCTCTGACTTCTAGTTGCTAACTTCGTCTGTCTGCTTTTTGGCATTGGCCAGGTAATGGTACATATAGTGGGTTTATCAGAGCTTGTTTGCTAAAACAAGCTATATTCTGCTGCAGAAAACTGGGTTCATTAGAGCACCGAAACTCTACAGTAAATGTAAAACAAAAATATTGAGCCAAAAGAAGCTAATAGAAAGTTCAATAGAAAAAGCAGCAGATTTATGTGGGTTTGTTTATGTAATTATGAACCCACATAGTCATTTCAATCAATGTTCATGTAAGAGTATTAATTAATGTGTCTTTAAAGTACAGTAAATGTCCAGAGTTTGGCGTGGGAGATATGACATGTATTTGAGAGTTTTATGGGACAGATATTTCTGTGCAGAGGGACTTGTGACAGACAGTCTACAGATCATAAGATGAACATTTTGCTCCACACAAATAGCTTCCTAATTAACAAACCCACACACAAACCTGCACACATAGAAAGGCCTCCTGTGTATCCAAACCAAACTCCCTCTGTCGCTCTCAGCAGTTATTTAACCTCATCACTATGCTTTGTATGGGAATGAATAATTTGCTCCTTGCATGTTTGGTAACCTTGAATTGTGACAGATAATATTATGGGTTTTTTGCAAGTATGCACTTTATGCATTTATTCTGACAAATCTGAAGCCCACCCCCACACCACTACCCCCTGACACATGTATAATTCATACTCATACCCTTCTCTCTCACCGGGTCCTCATAGCTGGTGCAGTGTTGTACAGTTTCTTGATTTCTCTTAGTGGATACTTCTCTGTGCCTTCAAGTTCCTCTGACAGAGAGAAGCGAGAGAATAGTGCTGGAGAATTACAGGAGCAAACATAGTGGTAAGAGGAGGATGTGAATGTGAATGCGAATAAGCCGTGTGTGACAGCGAGAGAGGGGATTTATTTTTTCCATGAGGCTGGAGCTGTCGTTGGGCATCTAACAGAGTAGATATGTATCCTCTGTAGAGCGTCTTACCAGAGCTGAGTTGCTCTTTAGATCACCGGTGCGTCGGCTTAGTTTGGAGCCTCAAATTTAGTGTGCTGTCCCTTTGTATTTAATTTATGCTTTCCCGATTGTTATTTATGCGGCACCTGTTGCTTCAGATCCCTAAAGTAGAGATGGTAGAGATGGTTCATCCCAGTGTGCACCCATTCCCTTCACACTTGCAGATATAATTTTTGACACTCAATCCATCTTGTCTGATTGATTTATTGATTTAATTTGTCAACTGTCTCCTCACTGAGATAATGCTTTGGCAGAAAACAGTCAGTTTTTAGGAACACTGGCTTCCTAACTGTTATGACTCAACAAAAGAGTTGAAACATAAAGTCAGATAGCTGCGGGTGTCTTTCATTGGTGACTAGTTGACATTTATAGCTGGTTGTTCTTTGCTGTCTTACTGGCTTTCCGACTGCTCTGTGTTATCTCTTCCAGCACAAGTAATACTGTATGTATAAAGAGCAGATGGAAGCAATTACAGGCCATCGACAGTGAAGAAAAGAGCAAAATGGATGCCCTAAGATGGAGATAAACAGTCACTGGAATAGAGGGAATCAAACTGCAGCACTGATGCTGGTAGGGAGGATTTTGTGGGGTGAAACCAAAGTGACAGTGCTCCTTATTATGTTAAAACCCTGTCATTTCCACTGGCTTTTGTTGAGGGACGATTATGCCACAGAGACAATTACCCTGCCCTTGCCGTGCTGAAAGGATATGGCATTTACTGCCACTGTATTCCAAAGCCAGACGTTTAACTTTGTAATGAAAAGGCTGCAAAATGGCCCAGGCTGATTGTGAGAAAGCCTAAAAGGCTGCAATTAATCAGAAGAAAAAGTTTTGTGAGTGGGGGAAAAAGGTAGCATAGAGATGGTTTGGCAGAGAGAATGACAAGTGGTAATGAAACAAGCTAGCAAGGCTTCAAGGCCCTTCATCAAGTGTTCACAGTACTTAAAGCCTGCAAGTGTGTCTGTCAGTGCGTATTTAAGTATAAGGAACTTTCAATGTCTTGCTGCGACGGGTGCAAACCATTATCCAGGCCCATACAATAAAGGCTTTTATTACTCCGCCATTTTATTGAGAGAAGGTGCTGGAAGGGGACAATCATATTCTCATCTTGCATAAATTAAATTGACATAATGATATCACTTATAATCACGAGGCCTTGGCTTCCATTCACACGATCCCATGCATTTGTCGCACTCACAGCTGGACGCTCATATTTAAACCCACCAAAACTTTATCTGCTTATAGAGAAATGTCCGTAATCCCCAAAGACTGTCCTGACTGCTAAAAGACATGCCCTCATGTGTACAGTGATTATTTCAGCCATGTTACAATGTGTGTCTCCATAGCTGTGCCCCAATTACCTACTGCATACTACTAAATACAGTATGTAATATATGTTTTTGCAGTTAGCATACAATAAATTAACATACTTACTGTTACACTACTTACTAATTATACAATATTTGCACATATATCCGCAGATCACAACAGTGGAATGCTACTGTGACTTCACAAGACAGCAAAAAACGTTTTTATGTAATTTTTTTTATGTGTTTCACCACCATCCAGGTTTTTGCAGCTATGAGCGGCTCCTCCACTACCTTTGTGTGTTTCATTGTGCACAGCACACTCAAAAATATAACATGTTTTAGTATACTTGCTGTTTTGAGCATACTGTACTTAATTTATATCACTTTTTTATTGTCAACCCACTTCAGACTGAGAACCTTACTACGTAGTATGGATATGGGACATACTGCATGCAGTATCAGATTTCCGGTAGCAATTTCTGTTTGAGCAAAAAAAACAGGTTAAAACATCTGTTTTATTATATGCCAGACAAGTGTTTACTGCAGCAGCAGGGTTGTCTGAAGATTATGATTGTGTGTAAAATGCATTTTTTTAAAAACAAACTGTAGGTTTTCTCTGAATTTTTGTGTATTTTAATGTAACGAGTGACTTATTTCAACTCAAAACTAATCACCAATGCAAAAGCTAAAGATATAAAAAAGATGATTACATGAGAAACACAAACTGGGGTCAGGGCTTATCCATCTCTGCTTGCCACAGTTCACATTTAGGTTAGGTCATATTAAAGGAGTAGCCCCGCCACTTGCCATCTTACTTTTCCCGGAGAGCTCCCAGCAAATTAGAGCAGACCGGCAGGAGGCAGAGGGGGAGCAGGGATCCCGTCCAGAGCAGGAGCCGAATCGAGATGACATCTTGCAGCCTCTTCTACAGGGGCCCCAGGATCTTGGGAGCTAATTGGTTTCTAATCAGAGCTGCAGTTTCTGCTGTGGCGTTCCGCTCAGCCTGTTGAGATAGAAATAGAGGAAGAGTGTGAAATCGGGACTCAGGAATCCGGTTCAGTGCCAGGCTGTCAACTGACTAAGCCAACAGGAGATGGAGGAGGATGGGGATGTGTGGAACGGGCCAAATCGCAGCAGGCGATCCACCCAGCCTGTCTCAGATATGTGCCAGATAACATTTATGAGGGCTAATGAAAGAGTTTGCGGCTCAACACTCTTACATGGTTTCTACTCTGTAGTCTGTCGTGGGCTGCTCAGCTGATTATATCTTTTTGTCTTACATGTTCCACGTCATCACCCAAGCAGACTGAAAAACAAGCAGACAGAAAAAGCATCAAAAATTGGAAGATGTTCAAGATTTAATAAAGATACAAGAGACAAAAAACAGTTTATTGGCAGTAATGACAGGGCAGTTTGTGTCTTGTCTCGTTTCCCAGAATATTTATCACACAACATCTGATTTAACTAATACGCTACAGTATGCAATGTTTTTGCATTAAAATTATATTAAACAAGTACCATATGTTCTACAATATCAGTTTGTATTTTTCTGTAACCTTGTGTATACTAAACCACTCACACTATCCTGCTGAAATCAGCCTTTCAGTGACGTTTAGGACATTTTAAACCATATGGAGCAGCCAAAGTGGGAGGTTTTCTACTTAAGGGTAACCATGGTTCCAAATAGAGAAGTCCTGTTCTTCTCTAAATAGACATTGTTAGGTGACTCGTAGTTGGACTGGTTGAATCATCAGGGAGAAATAATGAAAAACTCCGAGTTATTTCATGAAGTCTGTGTATATTAGAACTTAAGAGGAGAAGTGAACTAGGACTCCCAGGTTGTGGTAAAAATATCCAATTAGCAAAGTTAAATTCTGTTGCCCACAGCGTTAACAGCAACCTGAAGCCAGAAATTACCCTTTGGAGAAACTTGATAAAGCATTCACCAGTTAATTTCAAATATTTTTTAAATTTTGAATTCCAAATTTGGGCTGAATTCATGAACTGTAGCATGGTGTTTTATTCATGATTGTAACAACAGATTGTCTGTAGATCTGCTTGTTGAGTCACAGTTTTGATTCATGCCTCTGCTTGGTGTCTAGTTTTTAAAGCCATTTGTCATTCACTCAGTTGTCAGTTCATTTTGTGACATTTTGTCAAGTGTGGTGGGCCGCCACAGTCTATAATAACTGGGGAAGGCTGCTTGTAGGTGTGTATGTACCATCATGTTTTCAGAACTTTTGCATTGACTTGGTACCAAAGTACCAGGTCTCGTGACATCCCTATTTGAAATATTTAGAACCAATAGTAAACATAAATCTTTAGTATTGGTAAATTATTATGACTTATGTTTGTGTTGAATCATTGATGGTATCAATAAAAGACACTGTTACAATGTAAAGGAGTGGGATGACCAAGTAAAGGTTTGTCAACAACAATCCTTTCAGTGTCGTTCCTGACCTCTAAATCACCATCCACACCTGCGATTTGTTCAGTGATTTGTTCTGCCCATTAACTAATAAGTAGGTTGCACTCACTGTTGGATCAGCTGACTAATCAGGGCTTTGCTGGAGGAATTAAGAATTCATTTGTCATCGTCCTACACAGCTAGCTAGCTACATCCAAGAAAAAATAGAGACACAAGATGGCTACAAAATGTAGAGATATTTGTAGAACTTAATAAAATGTTAATTGTTAAATATACACTTTATTTGATAGTTTTTCTAGTTCGTTCTAACCACTACTGCAGCTTCCATGTCAATCACTACTGATTTGTTAGGGCAAAAACTTTATCCATTCTCTGTCTACTGCCTAGCCACTGACTTTGTTCATCTGTTGTTTAATGTGAGGCAGGTGGCATGTAAGCCTATCAAGCCTTTTTGCTGCAAAACTGGACCCAAGAGCTGAGTGGGACTGCAAAGTTGGTGGTAAAATATTTGTGGGTTTGTCAATATGAGTGACACCTTTCACATTACTAACATAGTTGATGTAAAACTGTTGAGCAGGAGGAGGGACTTCCAACAAACGTATAGCCTCAAGCCTAAAAGTGGCACATTGGAACTTTGAATAGGAGAGAATGCTAACAGAGAAACCTGTCATACTGTAGGTAAGGCAGTCAGATGAGTGCAGGATTAATATTGGTTTTATCAGGTTAAATGAATGTTTTTAAACTATCAATACTTTTATGTCCTACAGGCCTTGGGATGGATTCCATGTGAATACCATACACAGTTTTTTGCGGGTCTCCGGTTAAACTCAGAATAAGACGGGCAACCCCTTCCTATCTCTGCTCAGTGGATCATCTCCCTTTAGCTAAGCTGATAAATCCTGCCTTCAAGGTCTTTTTTTCCCAGCACATCTAAATGTTTTTTTTAGGTTTATTTCAAAGGGGATTTTAGTGATTGACATGCTACACACAATGTAATAAGGAATTAGTTGCTTTTCTTTCCCGTTTGATCTGGTACATCTTCACATTTCGCTGGTGGGATCACAGATTTGTGTTACAGAATCTCTCTTATGGACACAGGAAAATACACAGGAACACATTAAATAACTTTCTTGCATTGGCTTTTGTGTTAACTATATGCTCAACCAGTTTGCTTTCTATATAATATATGTAGTTAATGAATAAAATAAAACTCAAAAGCGATTAAATAGATGAAAACTTGATCTCATTGCTCTAAACACATTGTATGCTCATTTTTTTTAAAAGACTGGGACCTGAAGATTATTCGAGCCAATAAAACTAAGGTAAGGAAGCTTAGTAACACAAGACTGAATGTAAATAGGATTCAGCAGCAATGAAAGGTACAAAGTGGTCTAATTAAATCCCTCTCGATTTGAATTCAATTTCCCTAGGCCTCATGGCATCCTGTCAGTGACAAAGAGAGCTGCCTCCCTTTGTCTTCCTCTGAGTAAATTCCAATTAGGTTGTGGGTGTATGTTGGTGTGCCAGTCAATCAAAGTCAAAGCCTGGTGTTTTAAAGATGATTACAGTGGCAATATAGTGTGCCCTTTGTTGCCTCATATTTGGAACATTAGACAGTTAACAGAGAAATAGATTTTTCTTTATATGCTCGTTGAGTAGGACTGCCGGTTCATTTAGAAACTTGCTACTTGCAACCTCACACCGCTCATCGCTCTGAGGGTTTCTTGAAAATATTGATAACACTCACGCAACCCTTTGTACTGTAGTAGCTTCTCCAGCCAATTAACACTGGCATCCACTGCTAAACTGATTTTCATCTCTTTTTAAAATTTCAAATATTTTCCCCTGGTGTTATCCATTACAGATCGTTCTGATGTTACTGCCTGCCAAGCCCTCGCGTTTCTTTTTAAGTAACACTTGTAAGCAGTGTGGAGATGACAAAAGGGAGAAGCAACAAAAGCAAATACTGGTGTGGAGGAGGACAGTCAACACCTACACCTGTCTTAATCCGAATAGGCCTTTGGAACAGAAGTAAGAGAAAGATAGACCGCAGTTACACACCATCACCTCTTCAAACCACAGACACACACACATACACACTTGGATATTTTCTTCAAATTGAATTACTGATGCCTGTTGTGATGGCCAGTTTCGGCATGGCCCCCGTCATCGTCTGCGTGCGTCTTCAGAGAGCCTCATTTATTTTGAGAAGACTTTTTTTTTTTTTTTTTTGAACGACACGCTCCCTCATGTGGAACAGTGAATATAAGATATAAAAACCGTCTGCCTAGTGACTTTGGGCCATGGTGAGATCAAACGACAGCGTGAGGGGAACTGAGAGATAGAAGAGAGGAGAAGAAGAACACCAAAGAAAGAGTGAAGGAAAATATTGGAAGTCTTTTCCAGATGACTGCTGGCTCGTCTTCGTCCCCTCGGTCTCTGCGCGTCTCATCTTCAGGTTTAATTTGCTGCTTTTAACTCTGTCCATCGCCCTTCCCCTTTTCCCTGTGATCCTTGATCCTCACCCTCCATGGCTTCAGGCCTTGCTACTGAAGTGTGACCCAACCCACTGCCATTGATTTAAGGTCACTCACCATCACGCCGGTGACCTTTCACAGATTTCAATTATTTGATAATCCACTGCATCATCTATCTGCCAGATGGTCAGGTATTAAATTTTTCACCAGCGCTTGAGTAGCTACATGAAACACAGCTTTTGGGGTTATCTTGGCTTCAAACACTATCAAAGCTCTGGCACGTTTTTGAGGCTTTTTCGCTGCTCCTTAATAGCGCTGCTGTCGTGGAGATGAAGGATTATGCGTAGATAGCCTCTGAGGTCAGAGCCACTTGACTTACTCAGATGCTATTTGATGGTATCTTAGTAAGGTAATGGACACGGTCTCCCTAAAAGACAGGAAAGAAAATAAAGTAGAGCTTGGATGGCACTGCTGCAGATTGGCTATCATCACCCCAACCTACAAGGCAGCAGATAAAGTGAAAGTCCCTCCTCCCTTGTCAGCTGCTGTGACCTCTTGTCTGATCAGCAACCTGAACAAACCCAGGGTTACATGTTCACACTGTGGAACAAGACGCCATCCGATCTTGATAACCAGTAGATTGGATGAAACCCACTGAGCCACAGAAGAATGCTCCTCAGTGTACGCCGGCCTTCATGGGGTTCATGAGGTTTCAGCCCCCATCAATATCGTTTAAGGACTTACACAATGTACCAGTACTCCAGTGTTCTGTGCGCTGTGTTGTAGTAGACTCCTGAGCGAAGGGGGGCTAAAGAGCCCAAAACGCATTATAAGACCAAGAGGCTGGCCTCAGACAGTGAGCCAAGAATCTGCCAGGGCCAGAGCAATGATAGATGATGAGGCGCGGCGAAGGTTTTATTGAGGCTGTAGCGCGGCTTGTCGTGACAACCAGAATGAATGAGATCCTTGGCATCTGTGGGCACTGTCACCCTCCGGTCCCATTTTTATTATTACTTATTCACGTACAGCAATAATGTTGGTTAAATTTTCTTCCACTATCAATTTGCAAAGTTGGCTGTTAAACTGTGACTTATGCAACACTTGGACAAAAAAAAAGGATGGCGGCTAATCAACATGACTATGCTGAGGATATTTACAACCTTCCTTGGCTCCCTGGAAGACTTTTACACTTGCGGATGGAAGGAAGCATATGGAAATTTGTGAACACACATCTTGACTGTAGCAGTTCTCCGCTGGTCCTCTTGATTAGCTCAATGATAAATCCATCCTCCTGCTATTCACAGTTTGATGATATTTGCATCTAGTGATTAGGTTGTTTTCTTAATCATTGTGATATCAACCATGCAGTGTCTGTTTGTGTTTTATTTTAAAGTGATAGTCTGCCAGATCTGAACAGAAATATGTCATTATGGTATGGTCTGTTTGTCTACAACATAAAACCTCAATGGATTTCAGGGTTTATATTCATACTGGCCCATGTGTTATGTGAAGATTAGTATGCAAACATAGATATATTGGCCTAGTGTTGCTTTAATCAGCTCCATCCAAGTAGTAACTGCTTTTTTTTTTTTTTTTAAAGCTGCAGGAACTGTTATCTCAATGTTGTCCAACCAGACAACATGTTATTTAATTAAAGGTCCAGTGTG
>NW_023339873.1:2625771-2633128 GCF_004916995.1 Morone saxatilis
ATGGAATATAATATTCATAGTTTTTTTTTGCATTAGTGTACAGCTATCTGTTTTTGTTACCTTTGAATGAGCTGTTATCTACAGAAGGAGAATTTTCCTCTGAGTCTGTCATGTTGAATCACCAAGTTTCTACAGTTGCCGAAGAAGAGCGAACAAACCAAACACTGGCTCTAGATCGCATTTTCACAAGTTGAGGCCAAGGTAGTTTACACATTTGGAAATCTGAGCTGTATTCAAATTGTTTAAAAATCTGAAGCTTCACCCCTAGATGCCACTGAATCCTACACCATGGTCCTTTAAGTGATGATGGTGGCTCAAACCAAGGGGATTCCACTATTTTTTAGTGTTTTGTCACAATCCAGCAGTTATGGAGCAACATTATCTTTTCTTTTTGGAGTCATTTTTCTGCAATATTCACTCCCTTTTAGCTCTGTTTTTGCTCTCCACCAACTATTTACCAGCTACTCTATACAGTGTGTTTTATAGCTTTCTCTCTGAAAACAACTGCCTGCTGTGGCCAAAAATAACACTATGAAAGCAGTGAGAGTGAATCAAATACAACAGTTCAACAAGGTAGAAATACAAGTCCTGTTCAGTCCAGTTCTGAAGTTCATAGATATTATTGTCAAAATGTACTGAAAGTATTAAAAATAGAAGTTGTTGTAGTTAGCCCCTATGACTGGAATTATATATAACATTGTTAGATAATAAGCTAAACAATATTTTACTGTTTTCAGTTGTTGAGGTTGAGTCTTAACTATCTTTTTGGTTCTCAAACTACGGTCGAGCCTCTCCAAAGGGTCACAAGATAAATCTGAGGAATTGTGAGATGATTAATGGGGTAGAAAAGAAGAAAAAACTAAGTTCTGCTACACACATTTATTGATTTTTGGGGGGGATTTGGGGGATCCTAATCTTTCTTGTTTTGTGATATATTGGATACTTAAACCTCTATGGGCCTCAAACTGTTATTTAAATGAAACCATCTGAGAAGTTCAGAGGGGAAATGTGTATTTGGTGTCACTGCTTACAACTCAAATATCTGAAACATGACAAGTGGCCCAGAGTTGACACTTTTCATAAGTCAGAAAGGTTGAGAACCACTGGTTAAATGTGTTTTTAATTTAATGTAACTACAACTGTCAAATAAATAAAAATAAATAAAAGTATATCTCCTTCTGAAATGTAGTAAAGTATAAAGTATCATAAAATGGAAATACTCAAGTTAAGTGTCTCAGCATTTTACTCAAGCACAGTACTTGAGTAAAGGTTTTACTTACTCGTTACTTTCCACCGCTGGTACTGCTTTTCCCATAGATCATCTGTCATTATTAGAGTTTAGGACAACTGACATTATTTTCCTTGAATTTTCTTTTATTGCTATCATTGTTTTTTGGGATCAAGCCTTTATTGGACGCAACAATTAAGAGAAACAGGAATCATGGGGAGAATGACATGCAGCAAATGCAACTGAACCAATTCAAACCTCCTTTGAGTTTCTGTATGTGGCACCATGGTGGCTGTCCCTGCTCATGTTAACTACCCAGTCAATTGCATGAAATGGTTTAGTGGTGAAATTATGTTATTTTCTGTCCCGGAATCAAATTGAGGCAGAGGCTTTTTTTTCACCAGGGGAAACAAATTTTTAGGAGAAACTAATTTTGACAGACAGCAGGAAACAGCTGCTTGACGCTGGCTGTTTCAAACAGCAAATGGAAACACTTTCATCGCCTCCCAATCGGTTAAATGTTCTGCCAGTCAGTGATAGCAAAATCCCCAAGTTTATTTAGATGATCTTTTTTTACTGTTTTGACTGATGCAGTTCTACTTTATTCACTCTTATAGTTTCGGTTTGCATATGGGAATGATTTTCTTGTTCATGTCTGACATTTATGTTTTGAAGCAGTTGACCCAGTGATCCGGCTCAGCACTCCTTTGCACTTCCCATTGCCCTACTGCCACGTATCCTGAACAGGACTGCTGAAATTTCCCCTCCCAGCCCACTAAATCCTCAGGCCAGAGTCATGTCACACTGATGCCCAGCCCAGTTATTAGGGCCCATTGAGATCGGCTAGCATGTTCAGCTACGCTTGACTGGATGATTCCCATTTATCCCTAGCCCTCCCTCCCTCACCGCTCTCTTCGGAGACAGGAGCTGCCAGGTTCATCTGTTTGCCTGTCTCCTGACTTGTTAGAAGCCTCTGTCAGCCTTGTTACTGAGCCTGCTGATCCGTGGCCATAAACCTGTGCAAAGGTGGAGAGGTATTAACGAACCAGGGCTTTACACAGCTGTCCGACAAGTGGCTGAAAGCCCGACATCTCGCTCAAACCATGGATGTATTCATTACTGATGCTGTTAGCAAAAGCTGTTATTAATCGAAAATAGATCAACAAATCAACATTTCCTCACTGTTTGAGTTTGCCTTTTGAATTTTAAAAGCCGACTTCCACAAGCAGACAGATGCTCAGTCTGTTTCATTTACAATATTGGATTGTATCTGAATCATTTTGTGTAATGACCCAAAGTAATGGTCTATGTCTACATTGCTCAGTAAAAGCAATGAACTGGTACCATTTCTCAGCCCTATAATCTCCCACTGTCCTCTAGTATCACTTTATTGCATCCAGGTCTGCTGGCTTTAATATCCTGGTTTGTTAAATCAGTACATTTCACTGCTGGCTACGCTGATTTGTTTCCAGCAGTTGTTGTAATTACCCCTCATGGAATCAGTTTTGTCGGTGATGTTTACCAGACAAAACACTGAAAAAACAATCTACCCAAGGAGATGAAGATGTATCTGACCCGCTGGGAAATCTTTACAAGATCAACACCATTAATTACTAATAGAAGATTCCCATTTGATATGAGTGTAAGGCCAGTACATGTTAAGCATGCTCTGTACACTTGATTTTCAATGAGCCTTCAAAAATAAGGAAAACAGGATCATTCCTCAAATGTATTTAGCACGTTGCTTATATTTATTCATGAACTTCTCTTTATAAATTCTTGTATTTGTTTTTTTCTTTGATAAACCCATCTGGATGTTTCTTTATAACAAACCATGCATGTGATTTAGTTGCCTCTGCTCACCGCACACTTCATCAAATAGATGTCACCTGTAGCTGGCACAGTTTTGTCTCTCTCTTTGCTTAGTGACTTTCATTAACAGCAAGTGATGTTTGCGAACACAGAGACAGCTTCCTGTGTTTATTACTTCGTATCTGTGCTCTCGCAAAAATGGAAAGCGTACCGTTCATTGAAACCTGGTCTGAAAATGGGAGGTGTAAAATCCCTGTCATAAGTTAAGAAACACGCCGGCAGGCTCTGGATTGTTACGAACACGGAGTATGTTGTGCGTACAACTATGAAGAATGCAGAAAAAAAAGAACGTGTGAAGATGTGTAAGTGCCGCATTGTGTTTCAAGATTTAGGGGCCCTCGAGTAATATCCCTGCTGGCCCTCATTCTTAATGCTCTTGTCTCTGAGAAATATGAAGAGACAGAAATAGAAGAGAGGGGACACTCGAAGTGGGAGCTCAGCATCGGAGAGGAAGGGTTGAAATGAGGGATTAAAAGGTGACGCTGGGGGGTGAACATGAGACAGAGCAACTGTGATGAAGAAAGAGAGAGTTGAGAGAAAGTAGACAAGATTAATTAACTTATTTCCAACAACAGATCCTATTAAAGTTGCTGTCAGCACCACTGAACCACTTAGTGACTTGCAGTAACTTAAACTGAATACTTCATGAGCTGTGCTTTTAGGCTCATTGTGATATGTATTCAGGATATATAAATATGTACATACAGAAGGCTGTGCAGCGTATGCACCCATCCAGTGTTTGCTCTTATGGTTTTCTATGATTATCGCAGCAGCGGTCAGATATCTGTTGCTATGCTGTTGTAGAGAGCGGCAGATAGCGAAATGGCAGGTGGGTCTGTAAACACAGCATCTGAGTGATTCAGTGCAGCAGGCATTTCTCCAGGTCTGTAATGCCAAAGAGCGATGGAGCCGGAGAGGAGGAGGAGTGGGGGTGTGGGGTGAGAGGCCAGCTGCCGGGAGACAGCGATGAAAGATTGATCAAGGAGGCCGATGCCTTTTCAAGGTGAGATCTCAGTTCTGAGGGAGGGAGGGACCTCATCCTCACCTTCTCACCTCCTCACTTCAGCTTTCGACTCCCATTTCTTTTCCTTTTTTTATTACCCTTTTCGGTGCTCTGGGAGGGAGAAGGATCTCGGAGAAGAGAATGAAGCTGCGCTGAGGCAGCAGGAAGTCTCAGATTAGGGGGGTGAACCGTTGTCTGTTTTCTTTCCCTGGTGGACAGTAGTAACGCTCTAATGCTTTCCCACAGCAGTTTTTCAAACATTTTGCTCCCTGCAGAATATTTTGGTGAGTGGTTATTCCCTCCCTCGCCTTTTTCTTTTTCTTATTTTTTTTTTTGAGCAGCCGTTGCCCCGCTGAGGCTTTTGTAGAACTCTATTATGTCTGTCAGCATCATCAAACACAACGGCAATATCGCCTCTGGGTGCTAATCTTCACCTTCCCTGATATTTAGCACCATTTGATCTTTTACATCTTTCTTAATTCCCCTGCCACACAGACGCTCAGTTAAAACCACGCAAGGTTTGATCCCGCTATGACAAAGCCTTTCTGACACTTAAAAAGGCATCTCCCTACTGTTCAACTCTCACATGCATTACTAACAGCGAGCAGGGTAGTTAGCAATACGTGCTAATTTCACATAATTGATTTCCCTCTCAGTTCCATTTAACAGAATGTAAAGAGCCTAATTGGAGCTCTGTTTCATTCTGCACAGTGTTTTTCACTCTCCATTATATCCTCTATACTATAGGCCTTCAAGGGGAAAGAAAAGAAATGTCTGCCTCAAAAATAGAATTCATGAACTGTATAGTGTAGCAGAATAGCAACGGGTTACAGAAGCAGGTTTTCTGTGAATACAAGTTTGCAGGTACAACTTCATGGGCAATGTCTGGAGGTGGAGAATAAATTAAAAACTCTACCATACCTTAAGGGCTGGCAAGGTGCCCTTAATCAAAAAATTACCCCTCAGACATTCTTACACTGTTAAAAATCATCTGTGATTTTAAGTGGATTCCAGGAAGTACTTTTTGATAAATGATTTGTTTTTCTTTTCTCGCATTCCTCCTCGTCCACAATTTTAGTGAGTGTATTACTGCTTTACCCATACTGCCTTTTAACATCCTCCAGTCAAACTAGTCTGGACTTGTTGTATCCAACTGTTGGTTGCATGAGTCATTAAAGAATGATAATGACAGCAGGTTCTACTCTTACAATCACAGCATGTTCTGTGACTGCATGAGATTTTGTCCTCTATGTCTGTTTGACATTAGGTCCATACAGCCACCCTGATTTATATTTGAGTTTTTTAAAATTAAAGTGTAACGTTAGTTCAGGCAGAGCCTTAAAGCTGTGCTTGCATTAACCGGTTGACATTAGTTGCTACATTCATGGTTCATAATCACTGGCTTTTTCACCAGCTGTTTGGCTACCGACTGACTGGTAACATCCAATTATATCCATGCAGGTGTGGATCACTATCACTTTGATGATACATTTATACATTTATTAACACTGTTTTCTGGCAAAGCTCCCTCCACCAGCCGAACTTCCTCCTGTGCTTTGGTTTTTTGATATTGTTGATTTAACAGAGACTTAATATTCATGTATGTCTTTATTGATTTGTTCTCGTTGCTGCTCAGATTCTTTGAGAGCTCCCTTAAAGAGCAGAATGTTTTCAACAAATCTACCCGTTTAACCATTTTCTATGAAAAGTCAAATCCCTGATGTAAGTGTCTTTGACTAAACTACTTCATAACGATTAGCGTATTTTTTCAGCGTGGTGTCATGTTTTATGTTAATAAGACACTAAATGGAACCAAGCAACAAATAGAAACATAAATGCAAGGTGCATTGCCTGTGGCACTTGCTTTTCAGCATCTGAGTTCTTGGTGTGCGTCACATTATGTGTTGATATTTTATAATTTTCCTTTTTTACAAATTGCAAGGAACTTGGCTGTAGAAATTTGGATGCGATGTTTGGAATTGCTGATGGTGGCAAAAAAAAAAAAAAAACCACAATCCATAATAACTATTGAGCCTGCCAGAGCTAAAGTTAGCTTTAAAAATAGATCACACCTAACCAACAGTCTTTGCCACTTTCCATCTTATATTATTTTTTTGTTTTTGAGATTGCTCTAAGCTAGTAGATGAGTCATAACACTGATGGAACAACAATTTAATTACCAGATCTGTTTAACTGGTTCTCAAGGTGCAACATTAAGTTAAATAATTAAATTTCTTTTTTTGGCATGTTGCAGACTTGGTTATCTATTATTAGCTTCTCATACAAACAGGTAACTGCGGTAAATTATACAATTTGTGAAAGGCTATAGCTGATGTAGGAAATCTCTAAGCATCAACAAAAACCAGACCATAATTTATAAAAGATTTTCCCCTACAGCTGTGACATTTGCAACAATACATATATGCTATGTGTACAGTTTTAAAATTAGTTATTTCATTGCTTATTTCATGCTACACGTGCTTGGTCACACATGATCATATTTGAACACCGACATGAGGGTGTAAAGTTCATTCCAAAAAGCAAACATGCATGCGCACATATAGACCATCCCCAAAGGTGCATGAACACACATTCATAGTAACACACAGTCTAATCCATGCACACTTAATAGACACATGTATGAATACTACCGTATATACAAATCCTAGAAACAGAAATACACAAAGAATAACACAGACACACTTTTAAATGACTGCCAAAAGGAGTAATGGTATGACACTGGCAACAAAACAGCTTTTCATTTACATCCTGCAGAAGCATCACACAAGATGTATTCATTTCCCAGACTAACAGGACAATCCGCCATTGTGCGTAATGTTCACTGCTGGGCCACAACTGCAATTTCAGTGTTTTACCTTTTGTCACATGAATGGAAAGTTTGCATTGGGATTCATTTAAGTGAGTTTGTTTTGTCCATCCTTTTTTTTAAAAACACACACAAATGCATGTTCTCTGTCTGATATTGTGACATAATATGGTTATTTCAGAAACAAGCATTTGGCCTGTTTTACTCCCTTGTGTACCTCCAGCACATAATTCCCAGAAATGCAGTTAAATCTAACAGGTGCAACCTTGGAGATTATCATGCCTTCCTATCCTGCAAGTGTACATGGTCCTGTATCCATGGTAGAGAAAATGTCACAGTAGTGTTGTAGTAGACCCAGAGCTATAAGCAGGCATTTAGGGTCCAGGACTGCCTTGGATGATCTTAATTCCCAGAAATGCAGTTAAAT
>NW_023339873.1:2633228-2659691 GCF_004916995.1 Morone saxatilis
CTATAAGCAGGCATTTAGGGTCCAGGACTGCCTTGGATGATCTCTGTGCCCTCCCCCCCCCGCTGCATCTTGCCCCTTTTCTTCCCTTTACCTACAGTTGCTACCTGATAATTCACATGCTTTGTTGTTATTAGTAATAACAGTTAGTAGCATAGTAATCCAGTATTTTCAGATTGATGTTGATGTGAGGACATAGGTGGCTATACGACTCACTGTGTAAATTCAGCCTGTTGTTTTAATGATTTGGATTGGGCATGTTTTGTTTGTTTTCAGCTGGTCTGTGCAGTGTTTATTAAATCATATAAAATGCAGAACACAGGCACATAGCACCCAGTATACTCCTTATGATCTTTCAGTAAAAAAGTGTCAGCTCAAGGTAGCCCATAACTTTGAAAATTGAAAAACTTGGCAATTCATTTCTTTTATTTTTATTACAGTTATACATCTGTAAGGCTGTGGGCTATAAACATAATATGTAGTAGGCCTAGATTTGATAGCTCAGTTCAGAACACCAATGTGTTGTGCCCGCCTCCAAAAATGTAATGCCCCCCACCCCCTCCCCAGTTTACTTGTTTTTATTTGAGGTATACTGTTACTGCAGATTCTGGATACAACAACAGGAGAAGATGATATTTATTTGAATTATTGACTTAGAGCCCACTTGGAATATGTCTAATGCCCTCATTTTGATTAATTTAAGTCAACATGAAACAGTCTGCTTCCTTGTTTTGGTTGATTTGTATCTTTCTCATTTTGCAAGTATAATTTAATAATTTGTGCAAACAAATGAAAATTGAATATGCTCATAAATTAACGAAACATGTTTTTGAATTAGTGCCATCAGCAAGTGTCAAACTGATTTTACCCACTTGTGATAATTTGTTGAATTTACTTGATTGTGTTCATTAATACAGCCTGACATTTAGCTGAAAGAGAGAGAGGATTAATTGAATGATGAACCTTGTAGATTAAAATTCACATTTTTAAAAATAGGAAGTGATTTTTTTAAAGGCATTACCTGCTGATAACCCTGCCATGCAAGGTCTTTGTCAAAGCAAGAAAACAACTTTCAAACCTATGGAGAACAAAAGGGCTCAACCATTATCAGTATGCACACTGCCTAGATTTAATATAGATGCAGTCTGAAAGCAACTCTCAGAAATATGTTCACCTTTTATCCCCATATGTAAGCCAAGTGCACATTTTATATTATGAATGAAGTAGAAACCAGTGCACACAACATACAAAACAATACAGCCCTTGTACTCACTGTCTAAATAAGTTTGACAAATACTAATAGCCCATGTATCCTGACAAACAGACTGTATTTTATGATGTCAGCCTATAGTAGCACAGAGCAATCTTCATACAACTAAACATGGCGGAGAAAAAGAGAGGCAACGTTGTAGCTGTCAGATGGAACAAATCAGTCCCTACCACTCCCTTCCCAATCACATATTCACATGTTGCAAGTTGTGAAAGACGGCAAGCTATTGACATCCGAGGTGTAGTCTGATATGTGTCTCTGGCACAAGATTCAAGATTCAAGATTCAAGATTCAATACTTGACTGTAAAAAACCAAAAAAACGAAAAGGAGTGAGACTGACGTTCACAAGTTGGACTCGGCCTGTCATAACAAAGCGAGGCTTAACAGCTTTATATATGTGCTTGTCAGATGGTTGTGAGTTGAGTCATCTAAAGGACAAGTGATAAAGGGAGGGAGGACACTGTTGGGGCGTTGTGGAAACTCCAAAGCACCTCTGGAGTTCATAGCCTGCAGTGTGTGTGTTTCATTCATGATTGGGATTATCATCTATAGGTATACATGACCAGAGCTTCTGTTGTGGAAATATAAGCTCTGTGTTGCTCTTTCTCTACTGTGGGCAGTATCTCCCTTCATCTCACTCCCTAAACTCCCTGTGGTTTGCCCTGTAAAAGTTGTATTACTTCTTTCTGTGTCTGCTTCTATGTATTTTACCATGCTGCATCACTATGGTTACATATATCTCATATTCATTCTCTGAGTTTTAAGCGTACAAAGTGTACTTAGGTACTGTTAAGGTTTTATTCACTCTCTGTATCTCCTCTGTCTTCTATCAGAGCTTTCAGCATGTCTGAGGTTATATAGAGTGTACTCATCCTCCTATCTCGGTCCCTGAGGTTGTATAAGCGCTGCTATATTAAAGTATGTGTCCCTCTCTCTCTCTCTCTCTCTCTCTCTCTCCCTCTCTCTCCCTAATGTTAAATTATCTGGCTCTCACCCCCCTTCACTCTTATACTCTGATACTCATTATCTTTTTTCTCAATTTGTATGCAGCAAATTCCCCACTTCTCCTAACACAAAGGTACAGGATATTAGCAATGTTATCCCCCCCCCCACCAGTATGTTTTTTTTTATTGTTTGCAGTGTTGATGTTAAATGCTTAACTTGAGAGGCAACTGGATTCGCGATCACGTGAGCTCCATCTTGCCAGCCTTTAAGTTATGCACTTACCTATATGAGGAACTACTGGCTGCTAGATAGTGAGAGAAGCAACTGCGAACAATGGCGGCTCCTTAAGAGGTTAACCTGTTAGAGGGGTAAGTGTGCAGAAAAGTCCACACCTGTTGCATGCAGCTCTTCCACTAACAGCATCTACGTTTGCCCACATCTTTTTACAAACCAATTTCAAGGACTCTTCCAGTAGCTGCGTGAGATGTGTGAATACGTCTACATACTCTGTAGTAACCTGTTTACTGTAAACATGTGTATACATGCAGCATGTCAGTAATCAGATTTTTATTTTGAAAGGACGGCTTTGTCATTTTAGTGATAGAAGTAAAAATAAAATAAAAAATAAAATAAAAAAACGGATTAGAAACCCAGTTATGTGTATACACGGTCAATAAATCAAGTTACCCCAGGAGAAATCTAGATGGGGAAATCTGGATTCTCTAATCCCCTTCCCCTATTAAAGAAAACTGGTTGGGCATTTACATGGCGTTTAAGAAATCAGAAAAGGCCGTCTGTATGAAAATGTTATGTAAATGCACAATAATAAATTCAAATGTTAGTGATGCCCCCTGAAATACCATGTTTTCTCTCTCACTGCTTTCAGACACATAAAGTTATATTTACTCATCACCTGTAACTTTTTTTTCCCCCTGCCCTTTTCTAACACTCGACCTCTCTGTCCATCTATTTTTATTCCTCCCTTTTTTTCACCCGTCTCTCCCTCTCTCCCCTTACAATGAGGATATTATTTACAGTAGTTTGAGTCCATATCTTTGACCCTCCTAGCACTGATAAGGTTATGGACTTTCTGTGCAGCTGGTGGCTGCTTGCCCACCCCTCCTAAAACCACACACACACACACACACAGACTGCTTGTCCATTGGCTGTGAATCATGGTTTGACCTGGAGAACAGGGGACGGACCTGTAATTAAGCCTCGGCGCTATCATTCCTCTTCTCACCTTTACTCTCCTCCACCTTATACTTGTTTGTATCGCTCTCTCACTCTCTCACTTTCTCTCTCTCTGTGACCTTTCTCTCCGTTTGCCCTTATCCTGTTTTTTTGCCTGTCAAATCCCATTTCCCCTCATATTTCCTGCCTCCTAAATCCTCTCCTAGATTTGTATTTATGTACAAATACAAGATTTGTGGGTTTTATCAGGCTAAATCACAGACTGGATTCTGCAGAAGAGATGCATAGTCATCCCGTTTGCTCAGATAAAATGGAGGTTTTGGTCACTGGCAGGAGATTCTTTTTAATGTTGTCATTACTCTGACCAGCCACTGAAAAGGTATTTAGTTCTAAGGATTATATTTCATTTTGATTCCTACCTCTATGCAGTATTAGACCTACATTTTGCATCAGCAGAGATATCTGTTGCATGAAACCAGGTGCATCTAATTTCTTCTCGTGTTGCAATCAACAAATGACAAGATCATATGACAAATTATGCTCAGACAAAACAGACAAATACAAATCTAACATTCGTAAAGGAGGGATTAAAGATTAAGGGAGGAAAAGCTTTGGAAGAAAAACAAAAATAAATCCTGATTTAAAGCTAGTTCCAAAAATGGTCACACTGCATTGTAGAGAAGAGAGAAGTTAACACCATGAATTTATGAAACCACCTGAAACAGCACCGCAAATAACTAGCATAAGCTATCAAAGCCACGAAAACTGCTAATATTAGCGTATTGTAATACACTGTCATAGGCATGGGATTACAGGCTTGTTGTTGTTCTAATGCTTTTTTTACTTTCACTCCACCTGTGGAACCCCAGGACCTCCCAGTTTAATATTTTCTGAGCTTCATTCATTCATCCAAACGAAGTTGCCTTAGCTTCTCCCTCCAGCGTCTCTCTTAAAATGAAGTATCCAGTATAAAATAGTTTTTATTACTAGTGCCCGATTAAATGGGCACTAGACTGCCATTCTGAGATAATCAGCATTGGCATGTACTATAATTCTCATGCATCCTGCTGTAAACATATACCTGAAAATCCTATAGAATAGAAAAGAATTATGACTTTTCTTCGTTTTAACCTCGGCATTATACATGGCCATCGGCAGTCCTGCGATCTGAATATCGGCATCGGCCATTAAAAAATTGGTCAACGACTATTTTTATCTGTTACCCAATTGAGAGTTTTTCATCCAGTCCAAGGATTTGAGCTAGCAAATCTCTATACAGTGTTTTTGAGGGCCTTAAAAGGCTATTTTCTTAGCTTCTTACACTAAGCGATGGGCTTTCAACCACTTGGTCATGGTCTTCAAGTTGCTCACTGAACAATTCATTGAGCAAACTTTATCCACTTATGACTACTGTCACTGTGGAAAACTAGAAAGTGTATACTGTATATACACATATATGTATATATATATTTTTTTTTTTTTGTCAAATTAGGTAAGGCTTTTGCTTATGTTGTCAGACCTTATTAAACAGCCCCACAGTCATGATAAAGCAGATGTATTTATGTTTGAGTATTAAAACTCTACCTACTTTACCTTTGGCTGTTGTTTATGCAGTCACACACATTGTATGTAATAGAGATCAAATCAGGTTTTCATGTGATTTCATGGGCTAATAGTGTAGTCTGGACCATATACCTCAGTCTCTTTCTCCCTGAAGTTATCTCTCAGTGGTCAGTATCATCACAGGACTGTGGCAAGGTCCCTCTGACCTCCCGTGTCATCATCGCCTGCCTGCAAGCTTCACAACCTTCAATCAATACTCACACACTGCCTGCACCGTTTGTCACAATTTGTGTCTGTCTTGAGATCAGCAGCGAGTTTTACACACCATGTCTGTGTGTGCTCAGGCATAAGCGGCATGTCGTCTGGTAACAAAGCTGACTGTGGCTGGAGCACGAAAAGGTATTGAAATAATACAATTCTTGTAATGCGGTCAACTAATATATGCTCTTAAATTTATGTGAGGAGCAGATTAAAGTGAAGAGCTGGATGGCATGAATGTTAGCTCTTTTCCAGTTCTGTCTTATATGGAGACTTCAATGGCAAAATACAATAAACCAATAATGGATTTGCAATAACATTCTGGAGTTAGTATTTTCCCTTTGCACAGCTCAAGTGTAGCTCCATCTACAAGCAAGTGCGTAATCTCCACTCTTCATTATAAAAAAAAGTGACATCATTTACATATCAGAATGTCAACGGCATATTTGCATATTTTTCATGAACACTGCACAATTAATGACTTTGCTGCAAGGCTGTAATAGGAAAGACCCCCTGCTTAATATTGATAAGTATTAGGCCATTATTCTACCAAACACAACTAGTCGACCATGCTTAATCATCAAGTCAATTCAAATGCTTACGTTTGGAGCTTGATGATGGGGCATGAGTGCATGCATAATGCTTTTTCAATACGGTTCACTGTGACTGATAGGTCTCTGGATTGGATGATGACTGTGTTCTGATGGAAATTATCCAACATGTATCAAAGTTGGCAGAGATCAACAGGAGAGGCTTGCATAAATAAGCTGTTCCCTGCGGCCCCTGGTGCCTACTCTGAGGTCTGTTTGTAGGTGGACGGCTTGTGAGGGAGATGGTGTGTGTTTGCGTGGGCAGGCATGCCGCTCATTAGCATATTCACTTTACAAATTTAGAAGGAAAGATGGCACCCGTGAACCTGCCTTCGGTCTTAATCGCACCTAGAAAGCACATATACAGGCGTGCACGCTGGACAAAAAAAGCATACATGCCTGTCAACACGAGCACACTTCTGTTATCACACGCTTTTTAAACACAGACGGTACATGCACACAGACACACATCTCCGCCACACTCAAACTCTCTCACTCACATTCACATCTCACATTAGAGTCCTCAAGTGTGCTGTTTGATAAATCTTCCCCTTAAGTCTATTATCCATGGAATACTCTGGTGGCACGAAAAAGCTGCTTTGAAGTCTTCCACCCTCTTCCTGCTTATTCTTCAGTATGAAAACACAGACGCAACTCAGCTGCCTACTCGCCTCCGATGCACAATATTCTGCTTGAAGAGTTCATTTTCAAAGTGCCAGATATGCGTTTTGGAAATCGTTCCAAAGCATGTTATCTACTGCTGTAAGGGAAAAAAAACATAATTTGTTTTAGTTGTTCGTGAACAGTCATTTTGTAAGAGTGGGTGTTATCTTCCTTCTTTATTATACTGAAAACCTTACTGAAGAAGGCCATGTTATTTACTGCAGGGGCACGCAGAGCTGCACATAAAAGTTTGATCATTACAGCCAATACCAATAATTATATCCTGAGACTAAAGCTGCTGGGTATCACGCTTGAATACTGTCTGCAGCAGTGAGTATAGAAAACCTTAAAAGTAGGCATTGAATTCTCTGTCAGATTTTTAGTCTTGATTATTTTTTCACTCACCTAAATAGGAAAAACAATTGAACTGTTTTATTTAGGCAGTTCTTGTCTTGTTCAGACAACATTAAACACAGACACATTGAGAACTTTGTACAATACATCAGCAGTTGCAGAAGCAGCAGTGGCTGTGATTCACAGCTCATGGAGGCCATTAAGGTACTTATAGTATCAAAATGAAGGGATGTGTTTGATACCAAGAGCATCATAGCATGAAACTACAGGATCTGAACCAAATATGATGAACAGTACCTCTCCCTGGGTTTACTTGGAGTGGCTCAAGTTACTCACTACAGCCTGTGTGATTTGAAAAGAAGAAGAAAGAACAGTTTTTTGGTTCAACATTGACCCACCATCCTTACTGTAGTTTCTTTGTAATTCAGAATTATAAAATAAATTTCAGGTGTGCCTACTTTCACTTTCATTTCCAAAGGAGTTTTATACAGTGCATGGTAAAACTGGGGGTTTATTAATATTGTGTGTCTACCATCCTCTGATAGCTTGTGTTACTGTCCCTGTTGGACTCCATTTCAGCGATCTTGCAGATCACATCAATTAAGCGTGAGTAAACTGTTAACTGAGAACTGAAAGTCAAAACAACAAAAGAGCAAAACAGCATCCCAAATGTATATAGGAATTGAAAATGGATCCTCTCGCCAGATTGTTTTATAGACAGTCTGGGGATTTTAGAACCAACCTCTCCAAGCAAATTATGCAACATAACTTTCTTCCTATAGGAAAACAACGCAACATAGTTTCCATAAAAATGAGACAAGCAATAAGAATAAACTATGGCTGTGCCTTTGAAATATGTGCTCATTGATACAGAAGTAAAGCACCTTATAGATAACAAACGTTTTATCGTAAAACCTTTTGTATCAAAGAAAAGTGACCAACATTCATGGATATTACTCCAAATATGATCATCTCAAGAGGGCCCTCTTTGTTGTTCGGCCATAAAAAGACTTTGTGTTGAGTTAAAAGACGGAGTTAAAAGTAGTGCTTTCAGTTACTTTGCTGTTGCACAGCTGACAGAAAACAACACACAGAAATAAGCCCATTTCCCTCTCCACTTTCGCTAACAGCCAGCAGGATTCTTGATTTCTCTGTTTAATGGAGGCTAACAGACACTTGGACAGAAACAAAGACACTGATATGATGAAAGTTTTTTTTTACCACCCGGCACAGCACGAAGGAAACGTCACTGTGAATTTAAAGTTTAATGACATCTCCCTGATGTCTTTTATGGAGGATGCAGGGATGGTGGGCACCAAAGAGTACTTATTTGTCATTTTTGAATAATTAAAGACACAGTCTTGTTAGAAAAACCTTTTGTTGTCTTGTAACTGACTCTGAGGCAATCTAAGCCACCAGACCTCCCAACGGCACTGAGTGCATTAAGCAATCACTCTCCCACTGCTGAAATTGAGTCACTCATGCATGCTGATGTCTTTATGCAGAATTGGATGTGTAGTCTTATGGACTGAAAAAAAAAAACACTTACCTGAAATAAAATTAGAAAGTGGTTGGGAAGCCATAAGAAGTCTGGAAGGCACATTTGTAGTGAAAGCTTCTTATTGTTTTTTTCATCTCTGTCTGTGAAGTTATTTCCTACAAGGACGGTTTCTGCTGCGTATGGATTGGTATGTTTGCCATAAATTATTATATACAATATGTATATGTATTATATATAAATATGTTGTTGTTTAACATTCATCTTCAAACGTTCCTGCTTATAAGCAGGAGTGTTCTGTATCAAACACATAAAGAGATATGTGCAACTGTCAGTCAAGCTGAATTCGGGTCATTTCTATGTTCCCAGTGTCCTGTGTTCCACAGATTTATATGGAACATAATGGGAACATGACAATATGTTCCTATGTTCCCCAGTTCTAGGGTTAGGATCCCTCCTAGGATCCCCCTAAATGTTACACACTGGACTTTTGAAGGCAGCAGTATGCTTTAAACAAGCTAGTTTGTACAAAAGTATTGTTCTGGCTGCTCCCAATTGAAAGTGGGGTGAAAATCCTGCCTTCACAGAGAGAGGCAAGATGTCACAGGATAATGACACATCTGATATATCCATAATGAGGGAGATTCATTTCTCCCTGCCTGCAAGACCTAACTGTGTAGTCTTGTGTAGCATTACCACTGCTACTATCTGCATTCATGTATGAAACAGGAAATTCCAGTTATTTATGCTGCCTATAGTGAAAGCACTTTGAAAATGCGAGGATGAAGGCCATTTTATTTAAAGGGGTTGAGATATTCTATAGTTTTTATAGTTCTATCAAGATAACTAGAACACTGATTGAACTCCTACACACTTCTTTGAACTGACACAGCACCCTGCAGCATCACCACCAAACTTATTTACCCCCTGCAGATATTATACAGACATTCTATGAGACAGTAACACTACGTATTCTATAATACTACCTATTGCTCTCTTAAAAAGACTCAGCGTCACTTTTTATAAATGGCATAGATCTCCTTTTGCAATAAAACTGGTCAAGTGAAACCCAGTTAACTCCAGAGATTAAAGAAACACCAAATCTGTTCAGCGTGGGCAACTGGGTCAACTTTTGTCACCCCCACAGCTCACTGAGTCAAATCTTTCCCCCAAAGTGCCACTTTTGTGGTACATTTCCTCCTTGAGCCCCCAGTACATCAAGATCAGCAGTGTGAGGACAGGTTAGGGCCACGGCTCCATCCGAGGACTTAGTCTGAGCCCTGAAAATCATTAAACTTTGAATAGAAGTCACTATCAAAGCTCGGGTTCTCTGTCACATTGAGATGGTGCATGCACCAGATAAATGTAAGGATTTACAGTGAGAGTGCTCAAGGTCACCTGCCCAGAGGCATCAACTCAGAGGAATACTGTGTCCCTGGGCTGCTGCACATCCTGCTGTGTCTTGCTACTGTTAAATGATAAGATGTGCATGAGGTTGAGCGGATTCTCTTGGGGAAACCTGCTTTGTCTTTTAGTCCCCCTGCAGATTTCACCACTGGCTTCCTGGGCCCTTTTCCAAAAATACCAGCAGCAGGCATTGCGTGCAGAAGATTGAATGAATGAGACGAATGAGAAGCACATTGGACATTGTACAGACAGACTAGGCATGCAAACAGGTAAACTGGCATCGAAATAGTAAGAAGTCATACAGAGGACACGTCAGAGGCCTTTTAGCTGACAGTTTTATCCACAGTGAACTTTTCTCAGCCAAATATGCTTAAATTCCTCAATCAACCACATGACAAGCCATCAAAAGTAAGGACCTCAGGGGTCAGAGCAACAGTGCAGAGAATAGAGTGCTGTATAATAAAATGGGAGAGAAATGACAGTGAAGGTATGACAGAGATTTTTATTCTTCAATACACAAAGGACTGCAGAGATTCAGATAACATGAGTTATTCAAATATCAATGAGGCAGGACAAACATGTGGGGTATATGCTCATAATGCATGCAGGGAGTCATCTAGGTGAATGATATACCTTGGGGCAGAAAATGAAAACAAACAGGTAGGCAGGTTTATAGACAAGCAAACAGACAGAAGGACAGACAGTGCCCAGAAGAGAAGATAGACAAGATAGACTGACAAACTTAAAGACAGAGAGAGTGACACAGCTCTGAGGAAAAAAAAAACACACACACACACACACACATAGAGACAGACAGCAGACAAGCTGGTCTTTTCATGGCTCATTCTGCCTGGGATCAGGGGAGGGAAACGGCCTCTCAGCAGATGGAATATTTATCACGTCTGGCGCTGGATTCGCTACCCAGTCACAGCTGAGAAGCAGTGAGACGGCTGGGACAGATCTGGGCTGCACAACACACACTGAGCGGATTGGGACGTGCCACGACTCGGGTTTCCTGTGCCCATGATGGAGATGAAGGCCTTGTCACCAACCTGTCAGTCGCCATCCGTACAGACCAACCCAGCCATCAGCCAGAGACTACACAAAATGGCCCACTAATGAATACAAGACAGCGCTTAGCGGTTTACTGGCTGCTGGGTATAAGTTCCAGGCGTAGCTGGGTATAAGTTCCAGGCGTAGCTAGTGGAGGTTCTTTTACAGATACACATGGCCCATCCAGGAACCTGTGGGCATTACCAGTCTCTCTTGCTGCCTGTCAGCTCAGTTTAAGAATTTTACTGTGTAGTCTGTCGACAGCTGAGGCAAAAACAAAATGTAAACGTCGATGTGTGTGATATCAAAACAACAAAAATGACCCACTAAATTAAACAAACACAAACAAAACATCCCACTCATGCTATGTCAAAATTGTGGAAGTTTCCAGTTTCTTTACAAGTGGATGTCATCAGTGCTACCAGCCGTATCGGCTTGTTCACCATAAAATAAGAGCTCTCTTATTTAAAATTGTAGAAAAAACTTTTAAGGTACAATCTTAAGGAAGAATCGATGTTTCAATTCATACTGACTCCGTGAGACATTTGTCATTTGCAACCCCCCGCTGTTTTACAATACTTCAAGTCCTTTTTCCCCTTTTGCACTACGTTTCAACCCTGTAATCATACAAATCCACTTCTTTCAGTATATTATGAACTTGTGAACTACATCCACAAAGACTGCTCAAGACCAAAATTTACCAAAGCTTTAATGGTGGGATTAAACAGAAAACAGGTCACCGGTTTTACCCCTGTAACCTTACAGCTTGTGCCTACTTCATAGTCTCCTTTTAAACAGTTTTGAAAATGTATTCACAGCTCATTCATGTCAGTGTCTTCAATTGAATCGTATGTGGCACAATGACTTTTTAGCCATGCTAGTGGCAAGACTTTAGATGGTAGAGATGCACAACATGTATTTTTTCAGCCAATACAATAACCGATAACCTGCTTCTCAGGGCCGATACCGATAAGATAACCAATAAGAAAGAGTAAGGGGTAAGGGTAAGAAAGGCTAAAATGTAGTGAGGAAAAAAATAATGTTTAAATCTTTCAATGGTCTGTCCTAACCAGATGTAACTGACATCACTTGTTAACACAAGAAAAACAACAGTTCTGACTCTGATCATTGATCTGATTCATTTATTCTTTCCAGTAAAGTTGTCATTGTGACCATACTAGCATGGTGAGGTTAGCCATTACGTAGGTCCCAATGTGCAATGGTTACCCAATAAAAATAGTTCACTTTCTGTATTTTTTCACTTTTACTGTAATCTGAATGTTTTTTTAACTGAGCACAGAATAAATGTGTGGTTTTCACTGACTGCCTCTTGTCAGTTTCAGGTTAAAGCAGTGAATCCTAACACATAAGGCTCATTCAAATACTTGTGGGCCTGTGAATAACAATCCTAGTGTCTGTTGATGCCTGTCAGCTTTACAGTTATTAATTCTTATCAATTTACAGTCTGTTGGCAGCAGAGACAGCAAAATACATGGCTGCCATTGCAACTGACTAATACATAAATACAAAATGTGCTTAGACTCAACATGAGCAAAAGTATCACACTATTCAAACTCAACACTCTGTACAAAATGTACAGAAACTACCTGAAAATAAGTTTACTGTAAGATCACTGCTGTTTATTTTTTGAGAATTGGCAGTTTTGTTTGACATTGCAGACTTCTGTTTTTAAAAATAATATAAATAAATATAATTCAAACATTCACCACAATATGATCTTTCACCTTTGCTAAACAAGCTGTGCCACAGTTTAAAATCAGATCTTCTCTCCCCAATCATCAATGCCTCTGGACAGCTTTTCAAAGCCAGAAAACAGTACTTGTGGAGATAAGTTCCATGCCATGTTAGGACTTAAGGATAAAGCAGCAGCGCTCTTGAGACACATTTCTCATGTAACGATTTCCTCCTCCAGAATCCGATTTAAACAAAGGAGTTTAGTGATCCATTTCCTGGTGTTAAGATAAGAAGGGCAGTTTAACAGGCTGGCTAACTGCTCTTGTAACTAGAGCTCATCTGCAGCCAGACAGCGTCTCCTGCTCCTCCCCTCCCTCTGTACTCTCCACCTCCTCCTTTTCTTTTTCCTTACTTCCTTTCTTCTCATTCCTCCAGGGCTGCAGACTGGCAAAGGCTGCACTGGTCAGCCAAATCAGTCCAATTAGAGGGGCTCATTTGGGGTTGTTGGAGGGGCTCAGGTGCTCTACTGGGGTGGTAAATCTATGTTAAACCCAGAGCCTACTGTTCTCCTCTTCACATTAATATCCCCAGTTCCCAGCCCCCACTGTTATCAAGCTGATCACATCCAGGGCTTCCCTTTTTGCTTCTGCTCCCTCTCCTTCTTTCCTATTTCCTGCAGAAATAGGGCATCTCCGTGCCGGCAGTCTACCTCTACCCAGAGGCAAGGAGCACTGGTTAGCGAACTGAGTCTGGGCAGCTCGCGTATGTGGATTATCCATCATTCTGTCACTGCTTTTAATTCAACGCAGTGCAGACGCCTTTAAGGGGACTTGACCTGAATAAGTTGTTGTTTGTATTTTGATGTAAAGGTCAGTCCATTTACTAATGATGCATTGAGGGACTGTGATTGGTGCTAGCCTTGCTGTCCAGGGGTTCATAGGCCAGGTGTACTCTGGCAGGGCGCCCTGTTCTCAGACAGCAGGGCTAAACCAAACCAAAGCACAACAGAGAAGCAACCTAGTTCTCTTAAAACATGTTTATCTGTTTGGTGCAGAGAAAAGAACACCAGGACCTAAGAGTGTGACTCCCCACAGTTTTGCAACACTTAAAAATCAATACTGTAATCGAAACAAAAGAGCATCCAGTAGTCAACCGGAGCACAAGATAAAAATAATGAGAACAAAACACTTGTCGGTTTCTAAGTCTGTGTGCATGTAAGAATGTGTGCCATTTTGTGTATGTTGCATTATGATGTACTGTATGTGAATCTGCTGCATATGAGATTAAATGCTAAATGCTGTGCACACATGAAGAAAAGGTGTTTTCATGAATATTTTATTTGTGTTTTAGATCATGTGTGTGTGTGAGTAAGAGTCCAAGGATTTCTATTTGTTCTTCTGTGTAATCACAGGCGAGCTGAGCTGATCTAAAGGGAATGGAAATTACAATAGAGGAGCTGAGGCATCAGGTAGAGCTAACAAGGCCAGTGTATCATGCCTCCTCTGCAGGGAAACCACCCCCATCACAAGAAAACAGCTGCAGAATGTTTAAGGCAAACTGACAGTCCATTATATTAGTGACAGACATCCGTCTCCCATACCTGTGCACTCATGTAGTTCAGGATTCAGTGCAATGCCAACAACAGGGAATTACAAGGTACTCTGATTGCAACGTGACTATATGCATGGATTTGTGTTTTGTATAAGCAAGACTTTTATATATATTTAACAATTTTACTCAAAAATATCAGGATTTTCTTTTTAATCGGAGTCATTTAAATGCACAAACTGACATCTAATAGTAATTTTATAGGCTTTTGCATCATCTGATATTGAACTGTTTTTTTCTGTTAAAATAAAGACTAAATTCATTGGTTTTCCCGCGAGCTCTAGAGATGACATTGTTGGTCAATCCAGCACTTTGGATCAGACTAATATATCTCAACAAGTATAGGATTGATTTCCATAACATTTTGTACAGACACTCATTGTCCCCGGACGATGGATTTGGGGAAGCCCTGCCATACTTTATGTACAAAAAGTTTAAGATATTCACAGAAGACTACAGAAGCCCAAACAGTGTAGTGTAGTGTAGAAAACTATAGTATACTGAATGTTGTTATTTTTCATTAAGTTTTGCTCTATATGATCCTCGACCTAAACACAGCCCTCTCAGCGTCACCATTCATCAATACACCTATGTCATTGGTCAAATAGTGACATCATTGGTTGTTGGCACAGACAACATATACTTCATGTTATTAGTCCATATCAATGACCCACTGTTCTAACTTTGTAATTTCTCTTATAGCTCTTAGTTCCCAAGTTGTGTGAAGTGTGCTTTTTTTTTGGTTTACTAGCATAATGTTGAAGAGCTCTCTTTGCTTATGCTTACATCCTTTAGCTCACACACTAGGTTTTTAATATTCTGCTGTTCCTTGTGTTACATTTTTACGAACAGACATGTATTTCAAACTGCATTAGGAGGAACTCACAGGCATGGAAAACTAGAAAGCTTTGATTGACATGCTGGGAGAAACACAAAAATCACACTCAAGCTTCCATGCCAAAAATAGACTCACAACTTCCTTAAAGAGAGCATATGCTTGTCAATTAAAGTTGACGGCCCCATTATGCAGGCAACAGTATATGCTAACCAACATCTACCAATGTGTATAGTGTATGAGTACACGGCGTGCTTGGAATGAAAAACACAACTTGTGTTTCATGTCAGGAAACTGAAGCAGTTTTAGCATGAGACCATTTTTATATTTTGCAGTTCTTAGCCACGTAACTTGCTCAAGGGATGGCAATGATGGTCTGACAGTAGGTCCACTAAATTGGTCCAGGTATCTCAACAACTGTTCGATGGGTTCCCATAAATTTTTGTTAAGACTGTCATGGCACTTTGGTGATCCCCATAATTTCCCTCTAGCGCCACTAGCAGGTCAAAAATGGCACTTATCCTGTAAAATATGCACATGCCCTGACATCTTGCACCGTCATCTTATCATATTTTAAATCTGACCAACAAGCTAAACTAAGTTGGTGAACATGGTAAACGTTAGATATGCTTAGTGTAAGCATTTTAGCATTGTTAATTTGAGCTTGTTAGCATGCAGATGTTCGGATTTAGCTCAGAGCGCTACTATGTCCAAGTATGGGCTTATGGCTGCTAGCATGGCTGTAGGCCCTTAGTCTCATGCAAGAGCACATGCCAAAAATGTGATCAATTGACCAGTGTGTAGGATTTAGTGGAATCTAGCAGTACAGTTGCAGATAACAACCACCTCGCTAGAGTATGTAGAAACTTACTATACATTGATGGAAAAATGGCAAGTATCTGTAGCTAATTTAATCAACTGAAAAAATTAAGTATCTTCTTCAGGGTACAAAGTTAATAAAAATCCTAAATTTGAAAAAATCAATTATCAGAATTTGGCCTCTATAGGTTAGGACTAAAGATCTGGTCTCTACTGACGTTAAGGATGAGTCCATGTTTCTAAGATACATCTTTTTTTTTTCTGTGAAAATGATGATGCATTCCAGCTTTTTGGGGATTATCATGATACTGCAAGGACAATTAATACGGTCATAAAAAAAGGATGAGTGATTCAATGTTTTTTTTTTTATCTCACCACAGCACTTAGGCACACTGGAGGGGATTAGTGCACTGCGAGCCTTATTTTAAGGGTGTGATTACATTTTCAAGGGCGAAAATCACATTATGAGAAGTGACTCAGGGAAAAGCCATGTCCCAGATGTATCAGGCAATGGTGCAGCGGAACTCTGAGAATATTTCTGAGGCCTTTGGCTGTGTAGAGATTTGTAATGTTTTGTCAGGAAAACACTTTATCGACGGCGAAACACCCGGCCGATCACACATCTCCTTGCCCGCTGGAATTGTGTTTTTATCTCTTCCTGAGATCCTGCAGTGAAAAAGCCTCTGTTATGTAAAGTGCGACCGCCCAGATATATCCGTGCCCACACACCATCCATCTAGTGTCCGCACACCTACCCAGCCGTGGCCATTTATCTACCCATCTATCCATCCATCCATTTTACTCTCTCTCACTCCTCTGATCTGCTGCCCAGTCATAATCAGCCAGCCCTCAAAGGCAAGGCAGAGTCTTTTATCTCAATCAACCATTCTTCACTTCACTATCATCACCGATACATCTCCGGAGCTCCTGCGTAAAATTAGATACTGTATATTTTCACCCCCTGCCGACACAACCACCCACCGACCCTCGGACCCTTAAGCTCGGCCACGCCTTCGCTTTCAACCGCAGTGCTTTGATGAGGCGAGATACCTGTATTTGAAAACAACATGTAATTTCCTGGTTAGTCAAGGCGGAAGATGTATCGCAGCAACCTGCTGAGTGAGTACTTACTCTTTTTGTCTGATCGCAGGCTAATCACTGCATGGCTCGATGGTCCAGTTCAAGACACTTTCCAAAGTGAGAGGACACAATTCATGTGTAAAATAAGTGCCTGCTTGGCTTTTCTCGCTGAGTTGCTATATAAAGCGGGTATGAGGTCAGGTCACTGTACGTGTTTGCAGGATGTACAGGTTTGTATTTATCAGTGTGTGTGTGCCTCTGTTCTTTTACTATCCTTTGTGAACAGCTATGTCTTAGACCTTCAGAGTAAAGGCATGTTTTAAGAGTGAGTTCATATTTCTGGTAATTACATCTTTGGTGATAAGGATTTGGATTTAGTTAAAACTAGGATTATGCTTAAGGGTAAATGCAAGGTTATTAACGTGATACCTATTCATATATCAACTTTTAGAACAAAAGTTACATACAAAACAGCTAAATGAAGCAATAGGGAAAGTAAAAATAAAACAAATTGTGAAAGCCGATATCTGTGACTTTCTGGATGTGTTGCCCTAAGGTGGCATAGCATAAGTACTGTCAGCTAAGACAGAACTGAAATCCCGATCAATACAATATCAATTTCTCAGTAACTGAGTATGGAGAGTGCCTTAAACCAATGTAAATGTGATGGCTTTAGCACAGGAAATCTTTAAACTAGTACAAATAGAATTAACCAATTAAGGTTACTATTACAGTTTAGGGATAAGGTGACAATTGAAGGCAGTAATGTCACATAATAATGATAATATTTAGATGAAAAGATTGGTATAATCTGTAAATTTAGCACAAAAATTGCTCCAAGATGTGGTTAGCCTAGTTTAGCACTAAAAGCTATCAAAGATGCCTTCACCAACTCCCAAGTTGCCATGTTATATCTTGTATATTTAACACGTGTACAAATAGAATGAGACATTGCTGTTTAACAGACTAAAGTTAGTAGCATCTTAGAAGTCTTGTCCCCATGGTAGATTCGAATGCTGTGCATATTTTCCAAACTGAAAGAAACCCAGATGATTCTTGGATGTGTTAATGATTAGTTCATTAGCTATAAAAGCTATAACCGGTAAATGCAGAATTTTAAAGGTTAATTTGAGCATATTTTTATCCTTTTTTGTTGAATGTTAACTGCTAAAATAGGCCAAACAAACCCTGAAGCAATATATTAAGATTAAATTGATCTTCTCTTTAACAGCAAACAAGGGTATTTCCCAAATATGTCCTTTAAGGTTTGGGTGAGGGGTTGGGGAATGAGGAATGGAATTTTAGCATTGAAGGGTGTTAGTACTTACATATATACAGTATGTAGGTGTCTCTGTGCCCATCTGTATCTGTGTGTCTGTATTTAATCCAAGGCTATGGGAGAGCGACAGGGACACTGTACCTCTGAGAGTTTCAGGGAGATAATTGGGACCTTTTCCCAGGTGATTACCATTCAGAGGGAGTTAGGATCAAAGCGATGGCGCCCTGGCAGCCGAGGAGAGAGGGCATGGCTGCCTTCAGTAATCTTTTCAGATAAAACGCTCTCCCTGCCTGCTTCCCTGCTGGCCTCTGACCGTCCCGTTCCTTACCTGACTGTTCCTTGCTGTCACCGAGAGGCAGACCTTGGTAACACTTGCCAATTTGATTAGATTTTGAAGATTAGATAAGGATCGCATGATATGGGACCAAATTTAGGCTTCAATCAGAATCAATTTATCGGTTAACTACAATAAATGCTGCATTGGAATTTGTCTGCAGGGATAAATTTTTTTTAATAGGCATTAGGTCATCACTGATCAGTGACAAAGACAAAACAAATCATAGTGTCATTAAATAAGGACAGTAATTGTAAGTCTCTATATCTCTCCCTCTAACCCTGAATTGAATGTATGCAAGTATGATTGAAGAAATTCTAATTATTAAGGAATAGTAATAAAATAATGGCAAAAACACATTTTCAGCAAGTCTATAAGTGTAACTTTTTTAAAGGCTGATGTTTTGGAGATACGATATTTTCAACTAACAGATACAATCCATTTCATACTTCAGTTCTAGTCACATTATCGGAGACTGATAAGAACATCTATACACATTCATCACATCCTTGTAAGTGAGATCAAGTTGTGAAAGTGTTGCTGATGACTGAGATGTTGTCATTCTGTCAGAGGCGCCTCATAAAGGCTGAACCTGCTATTATCACATAACATGATAAGATTATTAGGAGCAGTGTGTTCTATTGAATTACATAATTGTTTAACCACGTTATTGTCTTACTCATACAGTACTTCTTTTATTATATTTGACATTATTATTATTATTATATTATATTTGTTTTCCAATTAAAACTCAAATGGCGATGTGGTGAAAGTGACACAGGGACATCAGGACATAAGGTGCAACAAGACATTGTAGGACATAAAGTTATTTTAGCATTTATCCACTGTACTTTATTGTGTTGCAGCAGTTATGGTCAACCTTGGGGTCACCTCAAATAGGGTGCATGCTGCTAGGGTCTTGGGAGATAAATAAAGTGATGCAGTGATATCCAAAATGTATTTTAGGATTCTAAGATAACCATGAAAAACCATAATGTATCTTTTATCTCTCAACTTCTGCTAAGAGCAACAGGCCTGCAACAAAACGATTTGAATTGTAAAAATAAAGCTAGTGACACTGCAAATAATATGTATTTCATTCTACCCATCAGATAATACTTCAGGTAATACGTAAGAGATTTAAGCAAGATATTCATAGCAGTGACCCAGAATTCAGTAATTAATTACAACTTCAACAACAGAGACAAGGACAAGCATCACTTTCTTAGCCTGTGCTTCCAGAAATGTCACAGATGGAAATAACGGCAAAATGTGATTCACCCTCAAAGGCATTTTGTCCTTTTCCCTTTTAAATTGAAAAGACGAGTTGAGTGTTTTTTTTTTTTTTTACCAGATGGTTACACATAAGATAACAACACTTAGAGGCCATCGGGACATTTCCAGTCTTCATGTCTTTGTCATTCTTATCCTCTTCCAGCACGTCTAGTCACGTACAGAAAGCAGGCGGCGCTTTGAATGTAAATATCTGTAGACCCTATCTCAAGGCTTGCCCCATCGGCGGACCTCTGGCAGAACAAGAGAACCGGCTGCATTATTCACAGCCACAAATGAAACTGTACCCCCATGAGAGAAGCAAATCCAGCAGAGAACACACACTTGACCCTGCCTTCTGTTCATGCTGTTTCCACATCTTTTGGCCCCTCTAAATCTCTGCATCACTGTAGAGGTGCATACTGAACAAGTAGCCACATCCCCACGGATGGCTTCAGGCAGCTCAGCTTAGTAATGGGAACAGTTTGCTTAGAAACATTGTGATAGATTTGTGAGAAATGAAGACCCGATAAAGGCGAGCATGAGCAGTTCCTGAAATGTGTTGAGTGCCCTTGACGTGGTGGAGTTTCCCATTGTGAAGATCTTACGCACAGATAGTGTGCCAGTAAACAACATCTCCTGTAAATATCCTGCCAGTGACTTCAAAGCTTATGCCACAAGACATAACATAAAGACAGTCAGTGTATATTGATAATCACCTTGTCATGTTTGCGGGGCGTATGGACAGGTATTCATATTCTGTGATGGCATTTTAATACCAATAAACAGAAACCTGGCACAAGAAATAAGACAGACTCTTGCATGCAAAATACTTCATTGTGTGCTAAAATATTCTCTGAGCATATATATTTAATAACAGGAAAGGGGGATTGGTTATTAAGAGTAGAAAACAAATTAAAGCAATAACAAGTTTGAAAATGTATCTGGGCAGATTCCTATGCGTAGACTGAATTTTGAACATTTTGGAAGCATAACGGAGTCTAGATTTGTGCAAGCAGTAAACGTACGCGTGCAAACTTCAAGTGAAATCAGTGTCTGTAAAATCGAGTGATCCTGACAGACAGATGTTGGCATATACTGTAAGGACTACAGTCTCTATAAATACAGTCATCACAATGACACACTGCAAGGCAAACCAAGACCATGTATCTTGATCAGACATTGTTTCTGAGATTTCCAATGTCATTTTTTGATACTTTGATTGGGGATCAAAGCATCAAAAAATGACGTTCCATTTACTTCCATTAGTATTGTGTTGCTGGTAGGTGTCTCACAATGTGAGCAAATAAAACTAACAATTTGAAGTCAAACCTGCACTCTTTTAGTTTGCAACTTGCCATTATCCATGTGCCTGTGCACATTGCCAGTCTAAGCAAGTAAGAAAGTGAGCAAGCAATCAAGTGAGGTACAGAGTGTGGTTTGGTGAGGGAGTGACTAAATAAGTCAGTGACCAAGGGAGTTAGTAAGCAAGTCAGTGAGTAATTGAATGAATGAGAAAGCACATAAACAGCCCAGTTAGTCAGCAGGTGACCGAATGAGTGAGAGAATGAGCAAGCTACAAAGATATGTAGAAAGCCTTAATAAGTGTTTCCCCTCTCCATAGTCCCCCTAGCAGCGAGGCCACTGAGCCTCCGGGCTCTCGCCTAGGGCCAGGATATCCTGCTGCAGCGCGGCCCTCTGGGAGACGAGGGCAGCAGCGACAATCCTGATGTGAATGCAGAGCCAGAGCTTTAGTCAATAAATCACCAGCCGTGACTGAAGTGCTTGAACATTGAACCTAAGTGTTTAAAAACATGGCACATTTTCTATAGAGTCACATTTAGACACTTCTGTCAGCGCTGATGGACTCAGAGACCCACATAGACAGGGATAAGACAAGAGTGCAGACTCTGCTCACCAGACCACACACTTTTAGAATATCATTAAAACAAACCTCAACTTACATACAGCCTTGTTCCCTGTATCACATATAAAGACATACAGCTCATAGACACACTGAGAAGTGCTAATACATGTTGTCACATAGGATTAGATCTCTTGATTGGACAGTTAATTGGCCTCAAAGCAGATATTGGATAGTTGCCAGACATGCCATCCACCAAAAATTAAAAACAGTCACAGTTATTGTTCATTTTATCCAATGATTAATTGTTCAATTAAGCTTTCTTTAAATTAATTCTTAATCTAAATGCAGTAATGCATTCCAGAGTTTTTTCTACCATTAAATACTGAAGGTAGGGTAGGTCACTCTGCCTTCAGGAGTTGCTTCTACTATTCTATAGAATAATTTCTGGGTTTTAATAGGGCGTTGCTGCTGTTACAGAAGCTTTTCAACCCCCACAAGAATAAATATTTTGGGTAAGTACTTCATTTATTTGGCCAGAGCTAACCACACTGAGCTTCACAGCTACTCTGCAGTGACATCACGATTTTTATTTATACAGTATATGTTTCTGACATGTTAGGATCAGAATCAACAAGTAGTACTATGAAGTATTTATGGAAACTGGCAGCCCGTGGACTGTGAGTTGCGTCTCCTGTCTCAACATCTAGCTATTGCTGAGTTACCGCAATCTGTCTGAGTAATATATGAAGTGCCTTTAATCTTTAATGTATGTATTCATCAGTGCATATGTACTGCATGTGTCCAGATGGTTTGTGTTTAATTGCAGAGTGCCATCTCCACTCTCTCTCCCTCTTCAGTGTTCTCATAGAAAAATATGATCACTTCAACCAAAGAATACTAAATTTTGAATATCATGTGTGGGGAAGGATTTGAATTGCAAAGAGGAAGGAATTATAAATAAGAAGTGACAGTGACACTGACTGGGAATGGCTTGAATGCTGAAACATTTGGATTTGTAATTACATCCTCTTTGCAATTCAAATCATTTTCTCTTGCACAGTCTATGACTTTCTGCAACCTTTTGAGCATGGAGACCCATTAATGTCTGTTCCTGGACTGTTACTTTGTGCTGTTTGCATTATTTTGGGTCCCGAGGAGTGAAGTCTAATATACTTCAACACTTTGAAGCCAGGCTTGCAAGGAAGTTATTGATTTGTAAGAACTACAGTACTATCAACAAATTGAAACAGACCTAGCGCTGCCTGCTAGCGCTACTTTCCCTCCTACTCAGCGGAACATTGAGCTTGTGGAAGTAAAGTGGTTGAGCAGCAATGTTTTCAGACAGGCCAAAAGATTTCAGGGCCAATCCTACAATTATTCTCTTTTAGCTTATTGTTTTGGATAAATGGTCCACAAATTTAAATTTTGGCTCAGTACCAGGTAGCTGTTTTTTTGTTTTTGTTTTTATTAGAAAAAGAAGTCAGACTCCACGTTACCTGCATACTTCCTCAACAACATCAGATAAAGATTTAACAACTAGCTGGGAAGAAAGTCCAGTGCACTAAAGCACCAGATATTTCTATATCTCAGGAGTTGCCAGAGACCTAACCACAACTAAAAGGAAAGTCAACATTAGACTTATATTGACTGCAAATTAACTTTAAATGAATGATAATAAACTTTGTGTACTGCTAATACATCCTTGGTGCCTTGCATTTCAGATCTTTGGTGTGCTGCATACTTTTGCAGGAGCACTCTGAACACCTCAAATCCAGTCCAGTCAGATGAATAAAGAGTGATGACAAAGTTGACAGTTGCTTTGAAAGAAACATTTAAATGACATTTAACAAGGGAAGCTAATTCTTACATTTTTAAATGAGATCTTTAAGCCCTGTAAATGCTGGGTAAACTATGAAATAGTGGTTTGAAAGTCTGGACATGCTCAGATAATCTACTTGTGGAAAATGAATAAGAAATGAGTCAGTCCTCACTGTAGAACTCCCATCAATGTGCCTTTGAGAAGAATTTAACTCAGTTGCATGAGTTGTGATTGTACCCAGTGGCACCTGAGGCCTCAGTGTGTGCAGCTGTGTGAATATGAAGCAGGCTCTTGTTGCAAATGAGCACGCTCAGCAAACTCACCCTAGAAGAAAATAAAAAGATTGAACATTTTAGAGAAATAAATGGTTTACCCAGTTTTAGGCAGAAACTCAGGATAAAGTATGAAAGCACATGATGCCATTTATCATTGTTTACAAGACATGTCCTCCCCCCAAATCAAGATCTGATAAGTCGGTCCTGACCTGCGGGATAATTTATCACAGCCACTCGAGCTGGTTGATGTTTATGGTGATACATGCCTGTGGGTATTTCTTATTCCTCATCATTACACTGGCCTTACAAGCCATCATTTATGAGGTATTACCCTGTTTAAGCGGTTCGAAGCTGCCTGTAGTTACGAGCTGGTGAAAGCCAACTCTCTGAATTCTTCTGTGTGCAGTTTAATATGACTCAAGGAGGCTCCGAATGAAAGGAGTTGCATGTGCACAGTCATACACAGATGAGATTCCTCTGCACACATATCTTTGTATCCCTCTAAATATTCACACATGCACTTTTAACCAAACGGGTTTCACAGGCAGACACATACAAAAGACACTACAGGCACTTGGACATACACACAGGAACACACAAAGAAAAAGTGGAAGTTATTCACTGTAAATAAAAGTATGCATAGTGCACATACTAGCAGCTGTGCTTAGGTGATGAGTTGTTTAATGAATAAGTCCATCAAGAGAAAATTAATCAGTCAATTTTGACTTAACTTAATTGAATCGATTACTTAATTGTTTATTTTGCTACTAACTACTCAAATGTGAGCATTTGCAACTTTTCTTTGTTTTATATAATTGTAAATTGAATAGCTTTTGGGGTTTCAATTGTTCGTTGGTCCAAACAAAAGCTATTTAAAGGGATTTTGGGAAATTGTGATGGGCCATCTGACATTGCTTAGACTAAATGATTCATTAGATAATCGAAAAATAATCCACAGATGAATTCATAATGAGAGTTATTGTTAGTTGCACGTCCTTTATAGCAGTAAATGTAACTTTGGGGATTTTGATGCTTTCAGGTATGAAAACAAGCAAATAAGTAAGGAAAAAAACAAGGAAAGAAGGTAAGACACAACAAAAGAAGAGGAAAGAAAGGAAATACCGTACTGTATAACCAGGTATAGGCAGGAGGGGAAAAAAGAAAGATGATTTTAGTAATATTTAGTTCATCTTATGTAAAATATAAAATCCAATCTGGAAAGTAAGTTATATCAACAGCAATCACATGAAGGTATCGAAGTAAGAAGTAAAAGTCCCTCAGTACCAGCACCTCTCTGTGTCAGCACTTGACTTTGTTACTTTACACCTATGACAAAAATGCTTACACCTTCTTACACAAAAATACCCAAACACATATTTCCTCCCACAGACATTTCGCTTGTCCACACTCACTCATTAGCTACTGAACACACACACTCCGTCACTCCACGGCCGTAGTTGACAGACCCGCCGACTGTGTCGATGTCATCATTGCAGTCTATGACAGGGCCACTCCGCTGTGTGATGAATGTAAATCCTGCATCAGCACTGTCTTGTCCCGTGGGCTTGCTGTTGCTGGCGCACCGTGTCACTCTTTATCACCTCCTCTGGACCGACAGCTCACCACTTTTCTTCAGCCCGCTGCCCATCACAGACCTCCTGGCTGTTTCCAGTCCAACTTCCCTCTGTCGGTGTCCGGGGAAAGTGGCAAGTAACTAGCTGTAATTACTTCACTGGAATCACTTGTGTCTCTGTGTTAGTCCTTTCTCACCTAATTCTCACCTAATTCATGTGATATGGTATTGTTGGTAAAAAATTATTTTGTTCACACTCAATTTAAGTCAACAGATATCACCCAACTTCAAAATAGCTCTGTTAATTTATCATAGAAAGTAACAATCAACACCTCACCGTTGCTTATGAATTATGGATTCACACCTATCAGAGTCAATTTAACACTTTTAGATAGTTTTGAACATTTGCCCCAGAGCTGGATCAGTCCTTTGAGTGGACATACAACTCTCTAATCAACACCTGTCAACTCCTGATTATTTTCTCACAAAAAACAAACCTTGCTAACACTGGAAAGTTTGCTGAGCATCGCTGACATCTGCAAACTTCAGCAAGTCATGACAGCAACAACTGAGTGAAGATGAAACTTCAGATTGTATACTAGTAGGCCAGAAAGTAGGCCTACGTCAATTCTGCTATTTAAAGGTCCAGTGTGTAACATATTGGCAGAAATTATTACAACTATAATATTCATGTGTTTTCGTTTGTGTATATTAACCTGAAAATAAGATTGTTGTGTTTTTGTGACCTTAGAATGAGCCGTTTATATCTACAGCCTCTCAAAGCAGGCCGAATGGCTATAGACTCTCAAGTTTTAGGCTTATTGATATGTAAATGTCATTATCTACATTTGACTGGTTGTTTTGTTGTTAATGTTCACAGTTAAAGAAATTAAAGTCAGTGGGGCCAATCACTAAATCCAGAGATTATTATTTAATCCAGGGAGTACCTTTTCTGTCCTACCTTAATGCATATTAACAGTACAGTAGGTCCAAATTGTCCTATTATTGCACTGACATTATTTGGTTTTCCTGCTCGTGCTTCTGTTTCATTACCCTTACTGGTGCTTTCTCAACCTCCCCCAGTCCCTTTTCCCCAAAGAGTCTACATGCAAGCCATCTTTATTTTATTGTGAGCTGATGGACTAAGATGGCGTCAATGCTCTGATGTTTAATGGAAACCAGGTCACTGAATTCTCTGTGGAACACACACACAC
>NW_023339873.1:2659735-2662478 GCF_004916995.1 Morone saxatilis
ACACACACATACACATACACAGAGTTTGGTTGAGTCTATTTTAGTGGGAATTTATCGAGCACCTATTTTTAGTGTAGGACAGTCACTTTATTGGAACCAAATCTGTGGTACTAGTGCTGAATACCAGCTGCCATATCTAAATCTTAACAGAAGGATTCCTTTATCGTCATTTCAAAGCAGAATGTCTGTGGGCTGCTTTCAAAAGGTGATCGATTATAAACCATCTGTCACTGATAACTTATCCCTAGAATCAGTAGTAATCCAGTTTTTTTCAGATTTGGAATATAAAATCAAACAAACATGAATGATGGCCAAAACTACTGAAAATTTTTTCTGATTCTGATTTTACAAACCCGGGCAAATATTTTCAGTAGTTTTTGGCATCATTCATGGTTTTTGTTTTGAAATTTTATATTCAATTCTTGGAAAAAATCTGGATTATTACGATTTCTAGGGCGATAAGGTTAATCAAGTGACAGATGGTTTTATATCGATCACCTATTTGAAAGGCAGCCCCAACCAGACATTTCTTGCTTTGAATGACGATAAAGGAATCCTTCTGTTAATGATTTAGATATTTGGCAGCTGGTATTCAAGCACTGTACCACAGAATTTTGGTTCAATAAAGTGGAGACTGTTCCTACACTAAAAAATTTTAAGGTGGCTCGATAAATTCCCACTAAAAGAACTCAACCCAAACTCTGTGTATTGTTGTTATGGTTGTTGTGTGTGTGGGTTGTGGTTTGTGGTGCGTGTGTGGTGGTGTTTTTCCACAGAGATATTCAGGTGACCTGGGTTTCCCATTTAACATCAGAGGGCATTGACGGCCATCTTAGATCCATCAGCTCACAATTAAAATAGAAAGATGGGCTGTGCACTGGTAAGTGACTCTTTGGGGGAACAAGGGGACTGGGGGATTGGGAGAAAGGCACCAAGTTATAGTGAGGGGTAATGGAAACAGGAAGCACGAGCAGGAAAAACCAAATAACATGGTTCAGTGCCACATTAAATAGGACACAATTCTGCGACCCTACTGCTACTGTTTAAGTTATTGCATTGAAGGGTTAGGACAGAAAAAGGTGACTCGCCCTGGGATTAAATTAATAGGATCTCTGGATTTAAGGTGGATGGGCCCCCCACTGGGACTTTAATGATTTTTTAACTGTGAAACCGCACGTTAAAGAACAAAAAACAAACCAGTCAGAATGTCAGATAAATGACATTACAGTCGAATAAAGCCTAAAAAAACTTGAAGGAGTCTAAGCCACTTGTTCGGCTTTGTGATGTGGTGTTTTTTGGAGATAATTGGTCTTTATTTTCTGAAGGTCAACAATTACACTCTATTCTATTTTTCCAGTGTGTTAATATATCATGACGATTTTAAACATTTTTTTTTTTTGATTGTTTTTTATTTATATTTGTAAATTTTTTTCTGTCCCATTAATTTTTTACCACCTGGACCTTTATTTATATTTTGCTTTAAGAATTGACGTAGGGGCCTTTTATTTTTCTTTGCTGTTTTGTGTTTTTTTTTGTTCTTTTTTTTTCTCTTTTTTTTTATCAATCGTTATGGTTCTTATTTGTCTCTTTCAGTTTTTGTTGTTCTTTCATGGATTGCTGAAGTTTGCATTTTTTTTTTTGGTTGTCTATGTCTGTTTTTTTTATGTTTCTATGTTCTTTAAATCCCAGGTTAGGGTTTGTTTTTTGTGAGAAATAATCATTGTTGATTTGTGTTATTGTTGTGTTGGTTGTTTTAAGAGAGTTGTGTTATTTATTTTTTTTGTTTTCCACTTCAAAGGGTTTCTTTGTATATTTTAGCTCTGGGGCAGTTTAATGTTTTTCAATCCTTATTTTCAATTAATATGTCTAATTTTTGTGTTTTATATTAATTGAACTCTGTGATAGGGTGTGATATCAAATCTTTAAGCCTAATTTTATTTTGTGTGAGTGTGTTTGTTTCTTATTGTAATAAAATATATATTTTTCTTGTTGCTTATTTTGAAAGTTGTGGTGATATGATTCTAAATTTGAGTGTGAACAAAAATTATTTTAGCCAAACAATACCATATTCACCATGGAATTAGGTGGAGGAATTAGTGAGAAAGGGATAACACAGGAGACACAAGTTGATTCCAAGTTGAAGTAATTTTTACTGTCTAGGTATGTCAGCCCCTGTGCCAGCGCTTTCCCGGACACGACAGGAGGGGAAGTTGGACTGCGAAGACAAGCCAGGGATGGTTCTGTGATGGGCAGCGGCTGAAGGAAAAAGTGGTTGCCGCTTCGTTCGGATATATCTCCACACATGCACTTTAACAAACGGGTGTTCACGAGGCGCAGTACAGGAGGCACCATACAGGCCACTGTGGACGTACACACAGGAACACACAAAGAAATAAAAGTGAAATGATTCACTGATAAATTAAAAGTATGCATAGTGCACTGTAACTGGCAACCATGTGCTCTTAGGTGGTGAGACTTAGTTGTACCATGAATAAGCCCATACAAGAGAAATTAATCAGTCGCGAAATTCTGAATCAGCTTAACCTTAAATTAGAAATCGGGCTCACCTACAATTGTTGGTGATTCTGTAACCTAACTAACTCAAATGAGCATGCAACTACTACATTGTTTGAACTATATAATTGTAAAATTAATAGCTTTGGTGCTTGATGCCGGATTTACTTCAGTTTCAACACAGCCGCAAGCCCAAAACAAGGTGCGCTACTCTGTTCATAATAGAGAA
>NW_023339873.1:2662503-2665146 GCF_004916995.1 Morone saxatilis
ACTTTATTGATCCCCAGGGGGGAATTTGTTTAATACATAAATTATGTTCTTCTGTACATTTTAATTTGTTGGGATGTGATGGAATTTGGAATTAAATGATAAATAAATATTTAAGTTACCTCCAGTACATTTCTTTCTTGATTTCTTTTTAGTGAAACTAAAAATCTGTTAGGAGGTAGCTAAAGTTATTCAGTTCCCTTTACTGTGTATGTATGTCTGTGGTTTGTCATGAGGCACAGGGACCGGCATGATCTACGGTATGGTTCATTCAATAATCAATTTTTTTATGTCCCAGTGGGTTGTTTAATTCCATTTCTGTTGAATTTGATTGTAACTGGGGCCTTTCTGTTTGGAGTTTGCATGTTCTCTCTGTCTGCATGGTTTTCCTCCTGGTGCTCCAGTTTCCTCCCACTTTCCAAAGACAATTAGGTCAGGTGTACAGGAAACTGTAAATTACCCCTAGGTGTGAGTGGGTTCGCTCTGAGAGGTTTTACCCTCACTACAAATGTAGGTGCACATCCATGCAGGGAGATAAAAACTTTTACATAAAGGTGGAAGCCAGGGGTTAGCCTTTGATGTTTTTACTGGAAGCAACTGTGAAACTCTGGTATTGGATAAAAAAAACAAAAAGCTTGTGCTAAAAATGAACTAGTACAGTAACTTGGATTCACAAAGTTATAGATAGCTTTTCTTCTGCTCCATTTCCTATAAACCCTAGATCAATGCAAGTTAAGCATGACACAAGTCAAGTAGCAGCGGCTAGTTCACATGACAGCAGGAGAGAGACATTGCTGGCAATTTTATGTAGCAGAAATGTGTTCTAAAAAGTTGGAAAAATAACATAGATGGATAGATAATAGGGCTGCCCGTAATAGTTGACTAAATGGTAAGTCGCTGAGAAGAAACTTAGTCAACCCACTTTTCATTAGGCGGATAATCTCAGAAAAACAAAAACAACGTCAAGCTCCATTTGGGAGCTGCGCCTTGTCACTGGAATGAACGTATCGGGATTGTGCGATTCTTAATGAGAGATCACACAGTTACAAAAGCTAGTTGAAATATAGGTATGTGAGGACTTCACGTTTCTACAACAAAGTTATTAATATACAGTCAGAAAACAAACTGCATGGTGCTGCTTGGGTGTTAAAAGGTGTCTAGTGTTCAGGTTCTCTTCAGTTATGGGTTGCTACTTGTTAAAAAATCGGAGGCACTCTAGAAGAGAGCAACCTAAAAAGCCTTTAATATCTCATGGATATTTACTTTTAGTAATAGTTAAAAAAAGAGGCCTACTCATTTCTGCCATTCAGGCCTTCATCAGGGCAAATTCAAAATTGTTGCCAGTGGGCTGTTTCTTATATCTGTTATTTCCTCAACAGTTCTAAAGTTATTAATGTAGTAAGCATATAGTCCACAAGAGTAAGAGTTAAGGTTGCCATCCGTCCCGTGTAGTACAGGATTGTTCTGTCTTGAAACATAATGCACTGTCCCTTACTGAATCTATACATGTTGTGATTTGTCCTGTGTTTTTGTGCACGTCCTACTATAATACCTTTATAACTACGTTTTCACATGCTTTGAATGATCTTTTAAAAAGTTTCACAAGACATAGCGACAAGTATTAAATCACAATTTGCAGGAGACAATGACAACTTGAATGACAGCTTGTCATGTGCTTTTTTTTTTTTTTAATTTTGGCAAATACCTCGAGCTCAAGTCCGCCCATAAAAAGGAAAAGGCTATCCAAACATATATCTGAATGACAGATGGCCTGTCAGTCCTGTCATTGGGAATGAATACAAAAATTCACCTGTGGTGGACTGTCCAACCTGAAGCAAGATTCTGCAAGAATGCACCAGAATGCAGGAAATTAAGTGTTTAACACTCAAAATCTCATGCAGGAGGACCCCAAAGACTAGCTGTGTGATTTGTGCTGTTGGCATGTTGTCTCTTATTTCTCCATATTTAGAAAAGTGACAACCTTAGGAACATTAAAAAGAGTAAATTACACAACATCCACACTAAATTAACAGTAAAATACTGTGGTGTAACACTGTTGTTAACACAACAGTAGGATTTGCTAGCAGCAGGGCATTAAACTGAAACCACCTGCCAGTGGAAAACAGTGATAGACTGGTGACCTGTGCAATGTGTTGTCTTGCCTTTCCAAAATTAAAATAACAAAATAAATTTTACCTGACAAGTTGATATGCTCCACAATTGCAATGGATGAGTTCAACAGTGGTACAATTATGGAACGTACCACAAGGGAGGTATGACCCTGTTTTACCATTAATACTTGACAGAAATATGGCACATATCTTCAAATTAAATCTGTAATTTACTTATGTAACTCATTTTGATACCGCTTTTTGGTTTTTTGTTATGATACTACACAGCCTGTTATTTCTGCTGCCTTCTGGCAAGGGATACAGAAGTATCTGGAGCTGTACCTGCAGACTACAGAGCAACTTCTTTTATCAGGCTCCTGAATTCATCCTACGCACTCCAGTTTATATATATATACTGTGTGTGTGTGTGTGTGTGTGTGTGTATATATATACATATACATATACATATACATATATATATATATATACACATATATATATATATATATATATACACACATATATATATATATAT
>NW_023339873.1:2665246-2677383 GCF_004916995.1 Morone saxatilis
TGTTTTGGGAGTAGCATAAAGGGACTACAACATGGAAGATATGTAGAGCTCTCTCTTTTTCCTAAGTCTGCCTCTCTCTTGTCCTCTTGCATGGACACACATACATCTATTTTTTTTATTAGTTACACAAATAACAATAGCTCTAAGCTCTTTCGCTAAGCCCTTACAAGCATGTTAATTTAGTCAGTCAATTAGTCTATTAACTGCAAACACAGTAACGTAATTTAAGTTAATTCACACCTACCAGCCAATCAGAATAGAGAATTTTTAGTGCCAATGCAGGTTTACATAATGGATAGACGGTATAAGAGCTTCCTGTTTAGTGACTGCACAGGAACAGGCCTACTTTATGCTTCACTTTTGTCAAACAGTGAGAATACATGTATCAATATCGTCGCAGCTCACATTTAGTTTTAACGAAGAGAACAGGCCAGGAAGTGAGCTTTAAAAGCAGAACTCTCAACACCTGAGAACAATGAATAATTGAGTCATTAGTTTAAATCAATGGCCCTACCGGCTGCTTGCAGATTATGGTCATCTTGTAGTACAAGTAAATTAAAAGTAAGTAAAATTCTCCTTTCCTCTTATTTACTCTTATATTCCCTCTGAGGCCACCCATGATAAAAAATACATGCTGGAACTGAAGTAGCAGTTGGTATTAAACCAGGAAGGAAATGGCATAAACAAAATTGGCTGCAATTGACTCTAGCTGATGAAAATAAAACGGTTTATTAAATTAAATGTTTGTATTCATATTACATATAATCCTGCCCATTTCACATGATCCATTGCGCACCAACCACAATCCAAAAGTGTTACCCCACTCTTCACAGTCTAAATTCCATTGATATGTACAAGGAAGCATTGATTACATTTAGTGTTCCATCTAATCCCGCTCAGTACATGAGCTGTTAATGTTTAAATCAAAATCAATACATAACTTAATCATTCAAACTCGTCTCTAATTTGTTTGTCACAATCGATTGCCTTGGCCTGAGCGTGCTGTCTGCCTCTCTCCCTGTCAATTAAGGTGTGATGTGAGCAGACTGTAGCTGCCAGAGAGGACTGGGTGGTGGAGGTTTATGACCAGCCCTGCTGACATTATGATCTATCAAATGTTATGACCTTGGGGATATTAACTAGAACTAATATGGAGGCAATAGTGGAAATGAAATGACGGGAATGATTTCTCATTCCACACACAATTGTGCATGTCCAGGGGAATGTAATTACAACATGGATATTGCTCATTTACACCAGTACATTTATTTTGCCAAGGAATAGTTTTAATATATTATCCCACTACTGTAGCTACTGTATTGCATTATAGTAGCTACTATAACTTAAGAATCCCATATAGAGTACATGCATTTTGTTTAAAGGCATAGCTGTGGATAGACTTAATCTGCATAAATGTAAAATGAAGTGGCAATTTCTAAAGCACTTAAGACCACTGTAGGAGTGATATCAAAGAAATTGTTCGATAGCTCAAAGATAGAAGTTGATTCAGATTCTAGTCAAAATCATTTACATTGAGCATCATTTTGCAAGGGCATTGGAAAAATGGGTTGTGGAACTTGTTTTTCAGTAGGCTTTTAACTCACCCTTCAATGGAAAGCAGCTTACAATGAGCGTTACTTGGACTAAGCCGCCGTTCTTAGATTATAAGCAGCCGACATTAAAGATTGTACAACTCAAAGCCACAGCATCTTGACAGTAGATGAAATAAATATCATACAATAACAGCAAATTCCTTATATAAAAATCCATCTTTTTATTGACAGCTCAGATCCTTTCATCTGCACCATTCCCACATGAAAATCCTGTGTCAGCAGTGGTGAGGCGATGAGAACCTCAGGCAGTAATTATGGTTCACATAAAGCCATGGAATGAAACAACTCTTTTTTTTTTTTTACTTTTTTTTTTTTAGACTGTACTGTATACATTGGCGCAATGCTGCCCGGAGGACACAGCAGCAGATTACATATGTGTCAGACACTTGCAACGTCTAGAAGAAGTAGTTCACACTCAAGCCCAAGCTCATTTCAGACTCATCTCTTATTAGTCCCTTTGAAACAAATTAAACGGAAACCTGCCTACGTTGTTGAGATTTACAGGTATCAAGGTAGTGTCTTTTAACAGTCTGGGTGTTGAAAAGCCTACTGCAGTGTCAGTGTTTTGAAGGCTTTGAGGGATTTAAGTGGTTTTAAGTTGCAGTGGCAGGAACACAGAGCCATCACTCATTGAGAAAACCATCATACTAATATATTGCTTTTGTGGGACTTGTAACTTGGTGATTTGGGGTTTTTAATTGAAGGATTACATCTATCATTTAAGAAAAGTAGCACCCGTTTATCATCAAAATCCATTTCAAAGCACGCTGGATAAACTCAGAATTGCATTGTGGTCAACCTGAAAACAACGTTTTTCTTTTGAAAAGCTGACATTACTGAGATTCAAGGTTATCACCCAACAGTGATGACATATACTACCCACTGAACTCTGACCCCATAGCCCCCAACTTCATTTACCCTTCTACCAAATTCAAAGGCATGTAAAGGTCTCCCCAACTACTGGGTGGAAGTAATTTGCTTGAAATGTGGTCATAAATCCAGCCAAGCACTGAAGCTTTATGAGGAATGTTGGGTTTATCGGCAAAGTCAGGAGTGATCTCCGCCTTTTATCTGAACTTCCACACACTGCACACTGTGATGAGGCTTATTGTGTTGGAACTCACTGCAGATTTAGGAGTAATAAAGGCTTTATCATCAGTGTGAAAGCAGTAAAGAAATACTTTTTGCTGCAGCTGATTTGTTACTTACTAACATTACTACCCAATGAGATCTAAGCCCATGGTGCCAAATGTGAACATATAGGCCCCAAACTGTGTTTAACCTGATGAAAAATTCATGTATCTTAAACTCCTTTGATATATCTGTCTCAATGGTATAATCTATGAAAAAAAGTTACATCTTCTTACAGTAATGTGTCAACTTGACACTTTGGCAGTAAAAATACAGTTGAGTGCATAAAATCCAGAGAATCATGTTCTGTGCCAAAGCGTTCTCTAGCAGCCAACATGGAGAATTTGTTTAAAATTGTACCATAATTAATATATTTATATATATTTATATTATATTTGTAATGTTTGTGAGTGGTTTCCAAGTTTTCCATTAGGTTTCCATTACTTGTGCCCATTTCACAACATGCAACATTGTTAAAAGCTCCCTGTAAAATTTCAGTTTTATTACTTTGAGTCCAAATTTTTTTTTACTACAACAATTTAGTCCCAGATTGTCTCTTTGTGGGGTATGGATAATCTTTTCATTCTTACGTACCGATAAAGAGCCAATACAAATGTTATAGCCAATTACTAACCAACTATATATTTTGAAGGGAGTGTTTAATAGTACGGAAGCCGAGAACGGCCATGGATTTTTTTTTGTATGCACTGCTATCTCGTGATAGCGACTTATTATCTCGTTATCTCGATATAACAAAGATTGTTTTCTTGTGATAACGAATTAATTAATAATGTGTTAATTAATGTGTTAGTCTTGATTTCAACCTAGAATAGTTGCCACGAACAGCTTCCAGTCAAGTAAACAAACTAACGTAAAGTGTAAGGCTACAGCTACAGCCAGTGGCTACGGAAGCTTTTCGTCACGAGAAAACGATCTTTGTTATATCGAGATAACGACAGTTCTTGGCTTCCATATAATAAAGTTACAATTTCTTCTGCTTAAAAAAAAGTCATAGTTTTACATAATTTAGTGTAGGTAGGTAAGTTAATTTTATTTATTGTTAATGTTATTATCAAGTGGTACTGGTGTAAGCAATGAATGTCCTGTAAGGTGCCAGTAAACATTACATTCACAAAGAATAAAATAAATGGATTTTGTGAAAAGGATAACATGACTTTGGTTGTTTCTTGCGGTAGAAAGTCTGTTGTATAGCAGTGCCAGTCAAATATCAAATGCCCGAGTGTCCTTGAACGCACCAACAAGTATACCAGTTTAAAAAACAATCCCAGCTTGAAACTGCATTACTCCACAGCAGGAGAAATATAAAACACTATAGGTCAGCATTAATGTATAATGTGCATGATGTGTAGTTAATGGACTCAAACGTGCAGTCAACTGTTTGGTCTTTTAATGTATTTATGGTGCACTAACTCTTCTTTATGATGTCGAACTCAAATGAATGTATCTAACAAAAACGATTCGCTCACAAGGTGACATCCACTACAGCATGTTCCTTAATTGGAGACAAATCTTCTCAGGGGCTCTTACTCTGATGTGTATTGCTGGAACCTTTACAGATAAAACATTTTGTCTCTCTCTTTTCACTTCTAACAACCCCCAAACCCATCTGCATTCAGAAGGTGATGGAGAGATATGGCGAGTGAAGTTAGGACCGGGCTGGCAGGGGGAATGTCTTTGAGTGGAATCGATTGCTTGTACAAGTCGAGGGAAATGAGAGAGATCTGACCACCCTTGGATTGGCTGGAATCACTCACAGACAGAATCATAACAAGGGAGATAACTTATGGCCAGAATGTGTGTTTGCGTGATAGATTGATGATGGAGCAGGTTTATGTGTATGATGGTGAGATATAGCCTGTTTATGTGTTTACAGAGTTAGTGTTTTAGCATCAAATACCTTCTTCTCATTTCCTAGAGTTGAAAATCACACAGCACTTTGCTGATTCGAGTCATTTTACGATTGTTATATTCCCATCACCATTAAAACTTATGTCAGTAAATGAGTACACCATTTAAAATGCTGTAAGATGTTAAGATGTGAGTAGGCTTCAACCCGAAATGCCTTTTGGGTGGTTAAAGAATGTCTGCAACCTCTTCCCCACCACATGCTTCCCAATGTCGGAATTAGGGTAGATGCATCAGACATAACCATAAGTTGAACTAAACACTGCGTCTGACTGTCAAGACTGTCGTTACCCAGAAAACAACACCACTGAACATTTGTTCAACTTCATAAAGCAACCTATCTTTATGCTTTCCAGACAAGTGACTTGTGTGAATAATGACTGTCCTCTCTTAGAGGCAAAGATGGAAGTAGTGTGATGTTGATGTAACACCTCCAAACCTCTTGGGAAGGAAGTTGCAGTGAATGGTTGGACATACAAAAGTTAAATACCAGAGGTTGTGGCTAGCATCCTGTCTCCTGCCAACAGTAAGTGTTGGTTTCTTTTCACCCTTACCACGTTCTTTCTTAACCTTGACCAAGTTCTTTTAGTCGACTAAACTGAACCTTCAACATAGAGGTGACAGATCAAAATCAGTTCATAAATTGTTTCCTAAAAGTGAAATGGGTCATTTTGGAACGCTTAAGTTTCTAACTTTGGCACCAGAGACTGTGGATCACATCCCATCTCCTACCAATAGTCAACGCTGGTTTCATGACAATTATCTTTCCCTGTCATTGACCAACTAGTTCCCTAAACTAAACCAAATATAGAGGTGGGTGATTTAGAAAAATACTCGTCTTACTCAACAGTCATTGGAAAATGAAAACAGGGATGAATTAGGTGTTTTGTCATTTAGGAATGACGACCTCTTGGGCTGTCTTCAGTTTAGTCTTGGATTCTAAGTTTAGTTTGAACTTTTTGTTTAGTATGAGACTATGTCATTAACTATTGTTGAAAGGTTAATTGCTCAGCAACAACCTCACCATGTTCTCAGTTGTGAACAGTTTTCACATCATGATTGTTTATACTTTTGCAGTATTTCACTAAGCGTTAACCAGGAAGTAGCATACCATCCATCAAGGTTAAACAGTTAAAAGGTCACTGGCACTATTGATTCAGTACAGCTGAAGGACTTTGTGTTAAAGTCCACTTTCTTCATCTACTGAACACTTCTATTACATTTCCTTGCAATGTTGTCCACAGACGTAGTTGTTATTGTAGATGGATGCCCATTGAGCAGCAAACAGCTCTATGGAAGACGTTTAAAAAGATCTCTAGTTATTGAAGAATTCTTATGTGATCAGTTGTGCAAAGGAAGCCATGCATGAATGCCTGCAAAGATAAACTGTAATCTTTACTGGAGAGAGCAAAGCAATTGAATTGCACCTCTCTAGGTATCGAATTAGTATCTGTAAGTGGGTGAGTTACTCTATGGTAGTACATTCTCAGCTTTTAAATTTTTAATGACGAGCGTAAAACTAAGAACAGTCGCAAGTGGTAGTTTGAACTGATTCTAAGTACCATTCAAACAGGGCTAATGCTTGCAGAGCTCAATTTAAGGAACTATCAGAGCCGAAAGGACTTCCATCCCTGACCGGGTTAGTAGAGGGGCAGAGATTTAACGGAAGGAGACGGAGGGGGGTAGAGGAGGCTGCCGGGGTGGCTCTGCTGGAAATGGAGGCCATAGATCTGTTTGTTGGGGGATTAGGTCGGGATTAGGCCTCTAATTCCCTTCCCTCGTGTGCATAATTGAAAAATGTGTTTGCCCATCGAAGGAAGATGAGAGGCCGTGGTGCCTGAGCCCCTTTGCAGCGCTCGATTTTTAGGCTGACAAGCTCCAAGTCAGAGTGAAGAGGAGGAACTTTTAACAATGAGTTTCAGTCAAACCAAAGTCCACAATTGAATTCCACTCAGCTGCGCAGAGTCGCTCTGTCCCTCCGTCTGTGTCTGTGAGGGATGAGCTCTCTGACTGCAGCAACAAAGCGACAGACAGCTGCATCCAACTAGCTTTTTGTTCCATGGCCGTGAAGAGAGAGTTGCTGTCATTGTAGTCTGTAATAGAGTGCCCGTCACCTTGGATTCTTTGTATTTTCCCTGCAATTCTGTGTACTTTATTCCCCGCTGGCCCCTTCTGCACTAAGCACAGGCAGCTGCTGGAAATTTCCTATATGGTTTTTCAATGCATGACACCTTGCAACATGGAATTTCTGTGTAATTGTATGGATAATGCAGAGATCTACACGAATCCAAGACCCTGAGTCCACTTGAGGTGTCGAAAATCCATTGTAATTGTGTTTTATATCCCTCTGCTCTTTGGATACATCTGACGCTGAATGATTGCATCGCAGGGTGGATGATGAAACAACCAGAGATGTATTACTATAAATCAGATCAGATAGTGCCACAGAGCTGCATTGGACTTGAGCAGAAAGCCTATCTTTTATTTGTCAAACGCACATGTAAAGATCTCCCTGCGTACTAGATGGGGGTTATACGTTTGAAATGTGGCCATAAATCCAACCAAACTGTCCAGACTTTTGTGAGAAATGTTGAGTTTATCCACAATTTCTCTCTTTTATGTCAGTCAGTGTCAAATTCATCCTGGAATCATTTCTGTCTTTTATCTTAACTCTTGACAATACACACCGAGCGCTTTGATGAAGCCGATCGTGTCGGAGCTCGCTACAGATTGAGCCATCACTTTTCTCAGGCTGCTGAAAGCTCAGTATAGTCAGATAACAGATACGATTACACTTTGACTCTGACATCCATATGCTTCACATCTCAGGGCCAAATAGACTCACTCATCTCTAGTCTGAAAACTTAGGATGAGCAATAAACCACAAATGTATTCCTTAGAAATCTAGAGTTATCTCGATGAAGCAAGAGACCACAGTTCCTGGGAATATAAAGTTCTGTTCTGTTCTGCTGACAATTCCTGAGTTTAATGGTCAACAGTATTTCAAAAGATACAAAAAATCTGTCTGGGTTAAATAATTAATGCTTTCTTCTTTCAACAACTATTTTCAAGCCGGGACTGCTCAGATATCCAAGAGTAAAAGCCTCTTCTAGTTTCCCGTTTATGGTTAGTTAATGCATGAATATAAAGTAGGTTGTTGATGAAAAATACTGTCTCCCCGGCAAACCTTCCCTAAGCGAATAAAGGTTAAAAAAACACTCAGGCAGAATTTGGCTTGAACAGGATTAAAATGATCTTTTGATACATCTGGGATTCCCAGACAAGAGGCACTATCGATCATATCATCTCCCCCCTGGGATTAGCTGAGATAAGGAAGGTGTCGGTAAGATATTTGATCTCTTCTACAGTTAATTATGAGTTAGGCTATTAAATCTTGCGTTTGTATTCACTCAAGCCTAATTAATTACATGCATTTGTCCACTAAACCACGGACATTTAATTGAAATGCAGATTTGAAAAAGTGAGTTTGTCAGAATGGGAGGAATGTTTTCACCTTTTGAAAGAGTCTGAAAGGCGTGTGATTAGATGAGAGCAAGTGATGACCTTTTTTGAGTTCCCTCGTACACCTTAATTAAAATTTATCCTCCAAGGCCAAAAGACTTCTCTCATTTGGGTGATGTATTCCCTTGAATGGAAAGGCCGATTAAATGTGACCAATGCTGCATTTAGGAAATGAAGAGTCAGTGCTGTTTTACTTGGCTGTGGCTATAGGAAAGTAGCAGTGTGAGTAGATAGAGTTATCAGGGGTCCTGAATTGTTATGAACTCAAATTTATAAGGTTAGTCACCAAGAATACAACTGAGCTGAGAATCTTTTCAATGTTGAAGGACCAGTGTGTAGGATTTAGTGCCATCATGATTGCAACCTACTACTGCGTAGGAGAAATTACGGTGGCTGAGAAACAGATTGTCTAGAGGTGAAGTTGCAGACCCTTCAGAGAATTTAGGAGAAAGCTGTATTTAAAGCCATTGTTTGGTGAAGATTCTGGTGAAGTTTTGGTGTAGATAAAAACGGCTAATTTTAAGGTAGCAAAAACACTATTCTCATTTTCAGGTGATAAAACATAAACAAAGTCATACCTATAGATATCATATTCCATTTCTGCCAATAGATCCTCCTAATTTGTAAACACTGGACCTTTAACACATCTTATTTCGATAACCTCATACTCAAAGTTTAGATGTGTTGATTTACTTTACCATAGTTTTTACACACATTTACTGTAATTTAAGGCATTAAATACTTTCACTCATATCTAAGATTTTCTATATTGACTCCTTTTTGTGTTAAAAATGTAACATCTCATTTTGTAAGTGAGGTTGATGATATCTTTTTCCAACATTATTAAAATCGTGGCCAGACAGTTTGTGACTGGAGAATAACATGTCAATGTTTTTAGGTGTTCTTGGTGTTTGTCTGTGGTTAATCAGGTATTTGTGAGAACTATGGGTTCTCTGATAGAATGTCCCCATGGGAACAGAGCACCTTAAACCATAAAAAAAGCTATTAACCCAGACTTTCTGCAGTCTACCCCAGCTTGGGGCTTTGTCTGTCATTACTGCCATTTCCTCTGGTCTGCTACACCTCTTGATTGCCGCCATGATAGTGAGATAGATAGTGTGACAAACCACAGAAAGATTTTCTCTTTTCCTTAACGTTGTGTGTATAAAAATCTGAAGACACGTTTGGAATTCAACTGTTATTTGTAGCATTTTTAATAAGTGTATTGTTTTTATTTGATAAGACAGAGTAGATAGCTGACAGGATATTAAGGGGACAAAGATGAGGGTTGACATGCAGCAGAGATCACCTGATGGGTTAGGGGTTAGGGTTAGTAAGTGTCTTAAACTCCGGGGCCACCTGAATGCTCCATTTCTAACATTTTGAGAACACGTGGATTAAGATCAGTGTGTGCTTCAATCCGGGTCCACTATTATACTGATATACTCCAAACAATGTCAAGCAAACTTGCCTTTAGAAGGGTGATAATATGAGGTTATTTGCACCTTTCTAAGTGCAATCTATCAAATAGCCTGGGCACTGTAGTGAATCGTAGTAAAATGTGAAGTGCAATAGAAACAAAAGAACTTGAATTCTGGTTATATCCTTTTTTATTATTATTGTCAACAAATCTCATGAAAATACTCACTAACAAATTGATCCTACTAACAAGTACTGTCTGTGTGTTCTAGTTTACTCCTCCCTGTCAAGAGCTCCATTGTTGACCACAAACACATTAATGAACCACACTGGGTGGCGTCTTCCTTCATTCAATGAACTCACACACTGTAGTTTATTTTGAATCAGTCCCACATACACTGGCAAGCTGCTGTATATATTGGCAATACACTGGCAAGAGCAGAAAATGTGTATTAATCCGCAACTGAAAATAGTTCCCAACGGATGTATTTACTGCTGTTTGAGTAATGTTTGCTAAAAACTACAGTTTCCTGTTAGGAAATTAACAAGCCTTTTATAAAAAAACTAAATTATATATTTGTGACCCATTGAAGATTTCTGTCTTCAGTATGAAGTAAGAGGTTTGGGGACAGTAGACATGATAGGGAAGTCTAAGAGAGACAGATAAACATATTGTTGATTTGGGTATTTTTTTATTGACAATAACACAAAAACATATATATATATATATAGCCTGATCTTAACCCTTCAATGGATAAAAAAAAAAGTTTACATTTAAATTTTTCAGTACAAAATAGCTAATTCTGAACTATTTTAACCAAATTTTTTGAAACACTGTATGTCCCTATGTGTTCCATCTATTTACATTCCTCACTAGCCCTAATGTAAATCTGCAGTTGACCTCAGACATCTTTATTAACTGAAATTTATAATATTCTCAAAGTATGTCATGTTTTTTGAAAGCAACAAATGTAATCCTTTGAATCTGAGAACCCTCAGGGCCTTAATGGCCAAATTGAATCTATCCTAGTAGTGACTTGCTACTGTTGCGATTAAATGAACATGCAGTAGTTGGGTGCGTGATTGTATATATTCCATACTCCTGCCCTCCCTGCAGTGTAGCTGCAGGTTTACACAGTGCACATTATAGTCTTATCCAACCAATGACAATAGACACACTGCATGATGGTGGCTGCAGGGCTGCTGTAATTGGAATGGACAAGGTCAAGTGCGGCACTCCCAGTTTTGAAGAGAGCAGAGTGTGCTTTTCTCCTACCCTAACTGTGATGCCTACACAATATGACATCTGTTGATATATTATTGTGGCCATGCTGCCAGGAAAGTATTGGGGCAATTGCAGGCCGGTGGCGTATAAATCTTCACTCACCAAAAAATGAACCGGACGTGTTTACGTTGCAGGGAAGTGAGGGAAAGTGTGAAGTGTCTTAGGTGAGAAAACATGTTTACCAGTAGTGGGAAATCAGGAGGGCATATTTCATCAGAGATCATAACTTTGTAAACATGTTTACTCAACAGAACAGTTTGTGCTGGACTGATAAGATTTGTCTTGAAACGTAATGGAAGGCCCTGGCATCTTGGCAAGTTGGCATCAGGGGCCCCTCAGAGTGCCATTTTCAGAATGCTAAGGGTGATCTAAAATTTCCATAAACAGCTAGTTCATGTTTACAGCTGAATGGTTTGCTATGAGTTCACATGAGGTATAGTAGGATCTAATATCTCCCTGTCAAAATGATTAGTATTTTAAGAAAAGGTAGTGTGACGCATAGGCTTTCTGAATCTGCATTATTCATCAGGACTTTGCAAACTGTGGGAAGCCCCTGCATGTTTGTGTGGAGCCCATGGGAAAGGCTTCCCAAGGAGTTTTTGTTCGGAGAAACTTTTTTGCTTGCAACTCCAAAAAACAAAGTGCTGTCTCTTCAAAAATCATCCGGACACTCTTGTCTAAAATGGTGAACATAGAGGATGGCCAGTAGATCAGAGAGACTGTCACATTGCTGAAAGGTCAAAGATTTCCTTGGGCGATATACCTAATCCTTTACCTGTAAGTCAGCATGGTTGAGTCTGATATGAACGTAATTTTTCCTTTTCTAGTTGCAGTATAGCACTATATTAATTACCACATAATAAGAACCTGTATATATTAGCCAAGACAAACATTTCTTTTGAAACTGGAAGCTTAAAAAAGGGTTTTGAGCATTTGATACTTATAGAGTTTTTTTGATTTTGACATTGTCAAATAAGAAAGAGTACCCCAACAAACCGGGCTGGTTATTGTCATGGGCAGAAATAACTTACTTTATATTTTGATGAAATGTGAAAATAGTTATGTAATAGATTTGTTTTTGGACAGTAAACACGGGAGAGAGTTTCTCTTTCCACTGGGCACAGCAGCATCCATTTAATCTGTAGCAGTATTTTATTTTGGCAGCTGTTGGAGAAGCCAATGTTTCGTTGGCAAAGAAACAGAAAGAGACCAAAAAAATTTGCCTTTTCAAAAAGGATTTG
>NW_023339873.1:2677389-2683574 GCF_004916995.1 Morone saxatilis
GATTTGGCAGCACAGCATCTCACCTACATACACAGTGTGAGGAAGTGTCTTAGTCATTTACAGGAATCTGTGATCCAAATGTAAAGCAAACACATGGAACTACTAACTTCATCACTTTTAAGAGTGCTACTAATGTATGTATAGTTTTAAAATGTGATGTCTTTAATTCTGTAGGTTTTTTTTTTGTATTCCATCTAATAAAAGCCTTCTAGGGACGGGTGTTGCGAATTCGAATCCACTATGAACGCTATAAAATATAAGTAGCCTAACTGTGCTGTGTATTGATAAATCCCTGGTGCTGTCCATGGTGCTGAAGTTGCAGTTGAATTTGTAACTGTGCTTCTCACAGTCCAACCCTTCTGTCAGTTTCACCCTGGATCTATAATATTCTCTAAACTAAATACTTTAAATACTCAGCCCAATACTATATTGTTGTCTGTATTCTCTATAGAGCGGTGTCACCATGATCAAAGTGACAAGTAATAGATGCGGAAGATCATTCAGTGTCTGTGCTGCTGAAAATACACCCCCAGACAAAGCCACCTCTGCAACTATTTTCAGCTGTGGAATAATACACACTGGTGCATGAGTGTTTGCAGCAGCAGGACGGGGTGTGCGGGATTGACTCAAAATAAAATACAGTATGTGTGATCATGGTAATGAAAGAGCAATGGAGGTCTATAAGATACACAGGCAATATTTGTTAGTTGTATTTGTTGTTGGTTTTCATGGGATTTCTTGATAGAAATTAAAATAATGCCACCAAACTTATCCTTTAAGAAAACATTACAGATTTTAGCTTTAAAACATTTTTCCTTACTATACTAACTATTGCGCTGGTGGTCCAACCCTCCAGCATAAGCACATGGTGAGGCAGCTGTTGAAATAAATAAACACGCAGAGGTGGGCATGCGTAAGTGAGGGAAAAAAACAACATATACTGATTACACATGGGGTTTCTTTTTAAACAGTTTACCCGCAGACCATATCACTGTTGATTTTCACATAATTGGCTCTCTCTGCTGTCTGCACTGTCAGACTATAAGACTGCAAATCCTAACTTCATCGAATCTGGGACCAACACTAGCTACAAGTTACCTGAAAATACCTGTTACCAACCTACTGTATGTTTATTTGTGGTGCAGTGAATTTGGGACGTGCACTATCTCAGGTCAGTAACAATACTCTTCCAGCCTGAATCACAAACATCCTCTGCTGTGTCTTGTGATGCATTAAATCTGTAAATTTCTGGAGGGTAAGATTTAGGCTCCTTTTTTTTTATTTGTCTGATTTCCCTGGATTGTGGGAATGGAACACGATGCGCCAGGATACCATGGCAGAACACAATCTTCTTATTGTCATATTGTAAACAGATGGGAAAAGGGAATGAAACATGACAAGGCATCAATAAGCACCAAACAGCCTATTTTAGGCTTGCATTCTCTTGTTTCTGCATGGCCTCTGCATTGCAGGACTCCATTGTGCTGCGGATGGGTAGAAATAAACAAGCAGGACCACGGTTCTTCATAATGACTTTTCTCTCAAGAGATTATGAACGGAGACTCTCCACTGTGGTGCTATGTTAAGAAAAGCTTTTCTACTGGGGAATTGGATATGCCTGTGTTTATTTTTTTTATTTATTTATTTTTTTTAAACCAAGAGGTATTAAAAGTAATTATACCAGCAAGATAAACATAATTAGCACAGCATGGAACTCCATGCCGTTTCCCGTGAATTTTCCATCACTTATTATCTTGGTATGGTTCAACAGTTTGTTGGCTCATTCTCAATAAAGACCCGTGTCTTTGTGGTTAATGTCTATCTATTTCACTTAACGATTCTTTATTTACACTTAACTCTTCCATCAGTTATCACCGAGCTAAGAAAAATTGCCACTAGAAGGCTATTTACCTTCATTATTTGTTCATCAGTATGCATCAAAGTTTACAGCAAATGGGGGAACTCTTTAGCCCTGAATCTTTGCTTGTATTTTCCATGACCCTGGATTCTGCAGGGATTTCAGTAGCAGTGCACTTGAAATTGTTTTGTTGCTGCCTCTTAGGCTTTAGATAGTTACTGAAAGTACGTGGCTGGTTTCCAAACTTCCCTCTCTAGCTGCCTTCGGTGGTGACAGCCAACAATGTTCCTGCATGTCGGTGACTTCCTCACAGAGTCAAGTCAAATCTATTTATAAAGTGCTTTTAACAACCAGGTTTGTCACAAAGTGCATCACAGAGGAAGGGAAAAATGACAGAGAATTAAAAAAAGGCAAGAAAAAGAACAAGTGCATCACAAAAAAGATGATGGGATGGTGGGAGATTAAGGGTGGAGCTTGGTGACATCAACCAACAACAGTTCAATGTTTGTGTGCGTAAATCACTAGCAGAATCAAGGGTAAGTGATAGATGGAGAATTAGTATGGCGCATGGAAAGGTTTTCCGTCACAAATCTCCTATAGCAACCACAACAGTCTTCATGTTGGAGGGCAGTTAAAGGAATTAACATCATCCTCGCCTGCAGCTCCAGTTCCCTTAAGTTCACTTCAATGGTTTACGGATTATTGCAATAATACTAATATATAATATAAGATATATTTTAATATAATGTATAAAAAATACAAGATTTATTAATAATATAAACTGTATGAGTCTAATTGTGAATATGTTATTCATCAAAATGACATGTATTCATCAGTTTAATCTCAATTAATTCAATAAATTGTGATAGAATTTAGATTAAAATATATTTATTATAACCATATTATAAAGCTATAATGTGACACATTCAAACAGTCACATCATGGAATGTCCAGTGTGCACACCAGCCTGGGTTCCTTTTTAAATTTGCACTGAATTTTAAGGTATCCACTTTTCTTGCCTCCGATTTCGACAGCAGCTTTCACTCTTACTGAAAACGCTGCCTGGTCCTGATAAAACTCCCCAAACATTCAAAGTGTGAAAATCCTCTGAATTAAATTGATACACAGGCTTGTATATTTACCTTTTTTCAACTTTTTTACATCTTGTCAAAAGCTCATGGTCCTAAGCAAAGCTTAAAAATCTTTATATCAGGGTTTTGTGAAATGTCTGTGAAGAGAATGAATGGGTAGAGGGACTTTGGGGACTGAGCAGTGGTGAAACAAGAGAGAGAGGGGTGCAGGAACTGTGCATTATATGCTGACATCACCCACTTACAGCCTCGTCATTCCTTGTGGCTCACCGGCAGCCTGGGAAAATGAAGACAGGGAGACAGAAGAAGAAAAGGTGTTCATAGGGGCGTCCCAGTGCTGCGATGTTGCTGCCTCAGCCCCATGTGTCACTCTGAGTGTCAGCTTGATTAATGAGCCCAAGGCTCCCATGAGTCCCTCTCGCAGGAACAACGCAGATCAATACACAATGAAACCTTGCTCCAGAGCACCCTGATCACGGCCGCTGTAGGCTTGTTGGAGACGTCAGGTGATTGAAAGGTTCAGACAATAGTATTGTGTGTTATTACATTGGCTCAGACGTACTGTAAGAACCTTGAAACAGCCCAAAGTTGAAACAGCAATTGAAATTCTCTATCTCAGGAGACAGCAAACATATGCTGAGGATTGTTTTATTTGAAACACACAATACAGTGCCTCAGTGCATCCTTTAAAATGAAGTGCCCTACGGCACAAGCTTGGCATGTTCTCAAGAAAAGATAGTGAGCTCTTCAGAAGCATGTCAGTGTGTGATTTAGCTCCTTTGCTCTTACTGTCTCACTGCATCCTTTTAATGAACTTTTGCTTTTTCTACTGTTTGCATTGATACCCCTCCGACCGAAGGTCTCACCGGGGTTTTAATTGCTTTGGCAGGAGCACAAGTCTGTCTCCTGCTCAGATTTGGGACCAGTCGGGGTCGATAGCTCACGGTCGATATTGTTTTGTGTCAACGAGAGAATGGGGGGGATCGGTATTTACGAGCCCATATTGGAAAAGGATTTTAAACGGCAGAATGATTGTTGATATTGAACATCTGTGCATTCTAAATGGGGCAATTTTATTCCAGCCATTTCAGGGACAGAAAGTGATGCCAGTTGACTTCCAGCTCGCTGTAAAAGCCTGTTCTGCTGCAGGCTATGGTCAATAGAATCTCCCCTGCATCACATTTATTTTGAGTCTTCCTAAAAACCCACATTTTCTGCATACAACTACTGCGTATTGGTAGCTGTGCTGTGTTCATACAAATTCAGGGGACTGGCATCAATTTTTCCCCCTGAAATTTGCAGAAAGACAAAAAAGACTTAAGTTTCTGAACTGTCAGCGCTCGGGTATTTGAAGTCATCATGAAACTCAAGCAGGCTGAAAATGTATCTGTTCAAGACTTCCCTGCTTGTATTTGTTCTTGCCTTGAAAAAATAAATCCATAACTCCTATTTTGATTTCCTTTCCCAGCTTCTTCTCTCGGGAGATGATCTTTCTGTGCTTGCAGCTATATTGTCAAGGCTGCTTACAGCTGGTTGATGGAAACTTTGATCATGTCGGAATTTAATCTTATTCCACTTTCAAAGTTGCTTTAAGTTTCTGAAAACCAGTCACACTGATAAAAGTACACAAACTGTGTGTTTTTTCATTAACAGTGTTTTTCTTACGTGGCAAATAGCAGCTGTACATTGAAATGCTGTTAAGCATAAAGGAAGAGAAAAAAACTGATTATACCCTCTTTGGAATGTCACCAATTATAAATGTACTAACACCCTAAAAATGACATGTTGCAGCATTATCAATAAAGTGTAAGAGTGCAGGATTTTTTACTGAGAACTGAAATATCTGTCTTCTATGCTAATGCAAGGGAAGTATTATTATATTTTTCGTAGCTGTTAAATATCCTACTACTTCTGATCAATATAGAGAAGGACCTCAACCCCTTTGTTTTTGTAAATAATTTAGCTTGTTTAAATACCTTTATGTACACTAAATAATGTCAAGACTGAAATCATCTCTATTCTCTTTTATCTTGTCGACAGTTTGGCCTGTTTTTGGAATCTGGACTGTACATGAAACACAACTCTAAATGAATGCTAATGTTGCTCCATGTCTCCAAGATGTGTAAATGGGCAGCTGTTTGCTAACACATTCACCATAACAACCTGATATTGGAAATGAATGGCAATGCTGTGTTTACAAAGATTTCCACTGCCCCCAAAGTAGACAAAAAAGTTCATTAATAAATTATGTCACATAAAATGCCTTAATTTCCTTAATTGCATTTTAACACTGCATTGTAAATGACAATTAAATAACCTTTTTAAAAACGATGTAACAAAGAAAATAATTAGGTAGAAGAAGTAGTAGCAGCTGTTGTATTTGTGTAACTTTGCATGATACAATCCAATTCATACACGAAAATCAAATTCACTAAATGAATTTAAAGCAGTGTCTTACATATAAAAGGAGTAGAGGGTAAAAACAATATATTCACTCTTTCTAACTGCCCTTAATTGCCTGTCACTGAACAATGAGCATTACCTAAGGTGTTCTGAAAGTCTTGAGGATGATTTGAAGGAATAAGATCTAAAATCTAGAACATCCTGTTCTACTTTTGCCTACTTAAAAAAGCTCAAAGTTAATTTAATAAAATGCCTCTCTCTATTACAAATTGTCAGTTAAAGGCAAACAGAACCCTACTGACAGAGTCCCCAGCGGCGAAGAGTACACATGCCCAATCATCTGGAATGGTAGCCTCCGTGACAGAGACACCGAGACACAGACCTCCTGAAATTCCCCAAACTCGTCAATATTTCAGCACCTAATTTATAATTATCCCAGCTACCTTACAAAATACCACAGTGCAGCTCATCCTTATTACAAGCACATTACATCATATATAACTCGGTTTGAATTTAATGCATATGGCACTTTAAGGGCTGTGAACACACACACGTGCACACACACATACTCACACACACACACTATTCTACTGAGCACTGTCTGACCACAAACTTTTCTTCTGCCCACTTACATCAAAGTTACATGTCCCTGAATTATATAACTCTTTTGCTCACCCATGGGACTCCTTTTGAGTAAGCCTATGGCAAGGCCTCATAGTAAAAATATTAACTTTCAGCTTTATCCAGGTCAGCGGCAGGCAACATCCTTTTTCTAGGCTGGGGGGGAAATAAATAAATAAATAAGCATGGAACGCATTTAAGAGCTTATTTCT
>NW_023339873.1:2683600-2708477 GCF_004916995.1 Morone saxatilis
AGTCTTTTGGGAACATTTTATCAGCCTTTCCTACTAACTCTTCTAAATTAAGTGCATTAAATCAGTTATTTTCCTTTGGAGTTAAAAGTGCAAAGGTTCTAATAGCCTTAGTAGAAAAAAAAGCATTATGTGCAGGCGGCAAGCCTTTTGTCTCCTTTCTTTCCGAAAGTGTGCCTCTATTATCACAGAAAATGTTTTGCCACCTTCAAAGATAAACTCTTGTGAAGAACCACTGTTCTTCATACATTTCCTGCAATAAATGGAGAACATTTGTCACAGTGAACAGTCCAATATAGTGAAGTCTTATTTTCCTTGAAACACAACAACAACAACAACACAGCAGCTCACTTGGGCCTCAGTGCAGCGGGTATAGCAGCTCCAAGAAACCTTCTCACTATGTTTTTATGTATGTATTAGGGATATAACTGAATACTGATACATTATTTGGATAAGAACCGATCATGCGCTTTGAATTTTAGTAGTAATAGCCTTTTGGATATGAACCTGTTACCCACTCAATGTTGCCATGGATGCCACACTCCTTCCTGTCAGAGTCATGACTCAGAGTCAAATCAAAACACACATCACACACACACTGCTACAGTCAGCAGAACTTTTTTTTTCAGTGATATCAGAATCTTTGATGTTGACAATAAACTCGCAATAATCTGTTTAGAAATCATATAGAAAGGCACTCCTTATAATTTCATCTCATGTCCCATAGTCATTGGATTCAGGCCTTTTCTTTAGCTTAGAAAATATTCCAAGTGACTGATGTCTGTTTACCCATGTTTACAGATTTGATATTCATTTTAATTCAGATTTTTATAAACCAATACATGCAGAGAATGAAGGACAGCTAAAGAGCTTGAATGTTTATGTCCCAGCACCAAGAACCAAAACTGCAGACTTTGTTAATTCAATCTCTGTGCTGACACAGAGATGAGCACAGAGGAGTCATTGCAGGAGAGGGTGACCAGGGTTCAATTTTCTTGCTTCATTTCACAACCGGTGCTTGACGTAATCTATGATTCTCACTTGATATTATAAGACTCCAGCTGACATTTTAGTAAAAATTGGAGACTCAATATAAGTCTCTAAAAAGAGAATGTCTTTTGCTTTCACTGATTGAAATAATGATTTGAAAAGCTAAAGTATATTTTATTTTTGGGTTGAGTTGTGGCCTTCTGTGTCTGTTGGCAAAATACTAGCAACAAGAGGCCCAGGTTGGAATTATCCAGTTATGATTAAAACATGCACATGCAAAACTTTTTTTCTCTTGATAATGGCAAAACTACTCTGCATGCAGATGGGACCTCATAATTCCAAGCTCATGAGTTGGTTCCACGAGGCATCTGCATACATAAACTAAGGCTGCATCCACAATGGAAAAGATAATCAAACTTTTATCTCTTCTCGCAGAAGGCTATCTTTGCTGTTTAAACACCAGGAAATCTATGAGGCTTTTCATTACCAAGAGCTCTGGGTCAGATTTGAGTTGCAGATTAAAAAAAGTCTGATTCCATGTGGTTTGTCCTTCTGTACTTGTCCATGAGAGGATCAGATCTGCATCACAAAGAGTTCAAATCATACCTTGTCCTCCTGTTTGAATCAAGCCCAAATTGGTTGTTTCATCACAGCCTTTTCCAGCAACCCTCAAACAACAAATAACAGGTGTTTTCTCTTTTGCCATTTGTTCAAATGCTCCCAATCTGTGCTGGATATAGAGAATGTTTTCATGAGAGGATTCCTATCATCTCCACCTAAGCTCCTGTGCAGACACAAGCACAATATATCAAACCCCAATAAGTCATATACTGAACAAAATGTGTCTAGTCAGGTATTGAAAGTCAACATTAAATGCTTGGTCCACTTCCTAGTCTGGTTTATTTGTTATCGGATTTGGCAATTTCCTGGTCTATATCAGGAAATAGTTAGCTTTGTTGCACCTGCTAGGACAGCTATAATCTTTATCAATGGTTCATTTATTGTAAGTCAAACCTTGTCTGAATAGGAGAACAGGATACGCCGCAGTTGTCCAATTAACAATTATCAGAGGTGTGGAGTTATAAATCTGATGACTTTACACTTGCAAGAGGACTGTGAGTTAAACACCACACACTCGGGACTTGATATCCTCCTATGTACTTGGAATCAATCCGCCTTTGGTGAAAGCTCATAATGACTTGTTGACACAAACAAAAACACAAAGACTTCCATTGTTGGTGTTGACTTGAGACTTTATAGCCAAGACTCAGGACTTAACTTGAGACTGCCACCACCAGGTACCTCTCCCCCTTTATTTTAGTAAGCAACATTAGCCTGAATGCTCCGCCGGACATAATGAGCACAATTGTTAGTTCAGAGTTTAATGGCCTCGCATAACAACCCACCACCCACGCACCCACCCAACTTCAACCCAAACAGACGTCTAATCAGCCAGAACTTGAAAACACAAGTTGTTGTGCTAGGGTTTGAAGTAAAAGCATAAATGTAAAAAAGAGACTTTGTAATGTGTAATCAAAAGCCAGGTGGTAATCACTTGATTAAAAGTGCTTCTGAGTTGAACGAAACAACACTTTGCATCAAGTGGATCAATGACTCAAACTGTATCCTATAAACGCCAACTTCAGCGGTGCTGTTGCGCTTGAAAACACACTTGAGCTGAAAGAGGTTGGCTACAGTTCAGTTGCACTGATTTATGCACAGATGCTGCATGCATTTGCATGCTGTATGTGTATAACAAAGTTAGAAACTTTCATTTCAGTTCTCTTAAAGTAGGTAGGATTTGTAAGTTGCTGTTTGTAAACAGGCAAGAGAGCAAGAGCAGCAATGGAAGAGTGAGCTAGAGAGTGAATGAAGAGACAGAGCAGCATTAACTAGAACAAAAGCAGTGATTTGAGAAGTAAAAAGTTATTATCTGATTGTCTCACGGCGGTTACGTTCTATAGCCACAACTCCACACAACCCTCGGGATAGAGCCACATTGGCGGATTTTATGTGAATGTCTGCTGTGCTCTCTCTGCTCTGTGTGTGTGTGTGTGTGTGTGTGTGTCTCAGCCCTGCCATCGGTCAAACAGACACACAGCAGTTCTTTAAACATCCATGACACAGACAGAGAGCGGAGGAGAGAGACCGAGACAGTGGTGTAACCTGGTTGCTACTTTTAATAGAGTCCCAACCTCACACATCCTACTCGCTGTTATTGGCCGATGGCTACACAAAGGTTGATGCCCAGAAATGTCCCGAAAATAGCAAAATAAGAAAATACAGTCAGAGGATAGGGTCTCTGCAGACACGCCGCGACACTTCTAGTGGGTCACAAGTCATGATAGAGAGGGATTATTTTTGCATGAATCTATATAAAAATCCTGCCTTGTATGCCTTTAAATAAAGAAACCCCTCTTTCTGTAATGAACTCAAATGACAACTTATACAGCATATTTATGAAAGAATTATGTAGAAATGTTTCAATTTCACAAAAAAATACACTTTTTTTTTTTAAGCATTGCCTTTTTACCCTAATTGTATGTCCCCATATACCCAACAGTTGTAACAAGACACTGTTCACATATACATGATATTCAGTTAATGAGGTCCGCTTGTGGTGAGCACAGTTTAAAATCCCATTCTGTAGGCCTACTTTATTTTTGTATCTTTTTAATTCAATTTCCACCTATTTTTTAAATTTCAAAATAAAAACTGAAAATGTGTCTAAAAGTATCAACAAATTTAAAGTTTACACTTTCCAGAAATACTACAGTTAAAGTGAGTATTACTTAATATGTTTTTCTTTTAATTTTATAAAATGTAACTCTTTTTTTGAAAGCAACAATTGTCAAATGAACAGGCTATTATTTGTATAAATCTTCGTAGTGTGCAGTGCAGAACAAGCAAAGAACCACAGAATAAGAATGCTGAATGCGGATAAGAATGCTGTTATAGTATGTTGATATTGAGGAATATAAATAGGCTTATATCTGAAAACAATCGACTTTCCTGGTTGTCAAGCGCAACTTAAATAAGGCTTGCTTTCAGCAGTTAATTAAAAGTACTTCAGCATAACTTTTGCTTCCTTTTTCTCCTAAGAGTAGGTATTTTATTTGGAAACAAAACTCCTCACACACACTCAGTGGCAGTAAGGTGGCACAGCGTGCTCTGCCCTGCCTGGCTTCAGTTTCAGCAGCAGCTCTGCACAGCCTACACACTCACATCCACGCCAAGAGAGGATTTACTTCCAATTCCTCTCCTGTGTTGCACGTCGAGTGAGTGTGGACCGGTTTCTCTCCTGCTAGTGAATAGTTAGAGTACACCACTCAGTCCAGAGGAGCTGTCACCTCGCCTGACATACTTTCATCATTACTAGCTCCATAAGAGAGTTTTTGTCACGGCATTCTGTGTATATCGTTAGCAGTGTTTTCAGTTGAAGGTTTCACTGTCACGTTTGTTTCACAGCTGCTTTAGAGAATTTGGTTTGTTATGGCAGCAGGTTTTGAGGTGCCATCTCACCTGCAATCTGAATTCTTCAGACCACACTGTTTTTAAAATAATGGGAAAAACTTGTGAGTCATGTGAAGTCATAATTGGATTGCTAATTGGACACAGCTGACTTCTAGTAAACTGTCAACCCTGTAGGTTTGATATTTTATGGGCAAAGGATTCTTTCCTAATTAGTTACATCAGTTAGCATAAGAACAAAGTAATGTGTGTAGTAGTGGGCAACTGTTGGTTGTTGTTCTTCACCCACAAAAGCTTGCTGGCTGGGATCACTGGTTGATGGTTCCTGAAAGCCTGGAAAAAGCCAGACATCTCGATATAATGCCCGACTGTGAAAAGAGTCTGCATCACGTATTTAATGACCATTCACATTTCCATTCTGATCAGGATTTTATTCAGATTTATCCAGGTTCTGGCTATAAAAATCAAATGATTTGTCAAATATTTGATATAATCATGAAAGGTCCAGCTGATCTGAGGCCAACAGATTGATTCTACATCCCCACTGAGCGCTTAAGTAATTACTCTGAGACAAGTGTAGACTGGCTAATTCTCAAATTTGAGAGACTGGAACCAGCTACTTTTGTCTTTTTTTGCTTAATTAATGACTTAAAGGATATTATCAGATATTCTTTTTGATTCATTTCAACCAATCAATTTTGCATCTAATCATTTCAGCAGTACTGAAGACTTTGTTATGGCAAGTGAAGAGAACATTTCTTGCTGGGGATGTTTAAAGTAATGACTAATGGAATACGTTTAAAAAAATAAGTGCACTATTTCTTTCAGGGATTAAGTCTCATAAACTTTACATTTTTTGTTGCTTCATACAATTCTGTTTGCTTCTTTCTCCATGTCCAGTGGTCTAAAATGCCATTTCAAGGTCTTTTCCACCCCGGCAACAAACGTTTTGCGGGTGAAACACTGGTGCAGATGGAGGCTCTCGGCATGTTCATATGAGTGAACATTGAGAAGGTTCTCTTTGTGTTGACAGTCTACAGTAGGCCCTTCAAATTGCTTCTGACACAAAGGGAGCCTAGCTAGTCATTTATGTCTGACTTGATCTATCTCTGCAGGGCTCGTGTATTATTCGTGTTCGTGGGGTTTCAGTGTCTATGTGTCATTGAGTGTGTACATACAGAACACTAGGACTGAGCACTGACTCGGTCCTGGCTTGTATCAGGTCAGCCTGTCACAGTGTCCCTGTTCCTCATTAAAAAGATGCCTCTGGCTCCAAATTCATGACCAGAGAGCTAAACTGAGAAAGCTCTCCCTGAAGTGACAAGGACCATATTAATACTGTGATGCCCTCTGCTCACATGGCTGTATTAGCAGGAGAATACTGACATAAACAGCACCATCAGTGGCAAAAGAATATAGTAGAAAATGGCCAAAATTCAATTTCAAAGTCACTCTTGCACAGCGACATCAAACCCAGCCAAAGCTCAAACTTATTCCATTTGATGTAGCCAATAGATTCGAAACGATAATTTGCCCATGCAGAATAATATTGCTGTGAAAGTGTGACAGAGCATAAGGTAGCTAGAGAGAGGGGTAGAAAGAGACAGGAGAGAATCTGTCAATACATATTATCATTTCATCCTGATTTCATATGGAGCGTAATGCTCTCCCAACTCAGATAAGGGGACGCCAAAAACCAGTGGTGCGTCTTCTAATCTGCTGCCTTACATAACGAAACATCAACTCATCTCCTTGCTCATCACAGGTCATCTCCCAAGGAGTATGTGACCACTGAGTGCTAACATCAAAGCCCCGTCTATTTTTATCTTTTGGAACGACGCCGTTAATTAGCATGCATCCACAATCGGTAATTAATGCAGAGTAGATTTCTGGCCAGTGAGGGCATCTACAGCTGCGAACAAAAACGATAACATAACTCGTTAATGACGCCGCTGTCATGAAGGCTTGAAACCATCTCACTGAACAAAGACTTCCATTTGTCTGTTTCAAAGTTAGTTTTTCTACTCTCATTTAAAAGTTTTTTTTCACCCTTAATCTAATTGTCTGCTGACCTGTGCCCTTCAGGTTAAAACATACATTTGGAGAGCTCTTTGTAAAAGTTATAATTGGGGGTCAGTGATGCGTTCACATCCCAGACTTGCAATCAGCGTGTCCTCGTCCAGTCACTTCATCTGACCCAGGCACATGTTCAAGCAGAGGCAGAGGCACAATTGGCTAAACAGACAGAAAGCTAAACACCGGCAGTTACATGGACAGACTCTGGTGACAGATACATCCATGTGTCCTCACTCATTTGAATACACATGGCAGATTTGAGTTGTAAAGGACCTTAACAAAGGGCAAGAATCTCATTAAATTTAAAGAAATGTATTTTGGAGTGTTTAATGGAACATTGCATTGGTTTGGTGAGGTTCTGTTCTGAGTAAAAACAAACATCCAACAACAAGGAATCGATCAATGCTGTGTGTATACAGCACTAATCACACAGAATCTGATCTTTTCAGTTCTGATTTCGGCCACGTGGTCCAAAACAGATACAAGTGTGACCTCAGTGTGAACAGTCATATCCAAATACATGTAACTTTTACGTCACTTTAGGACTGTGATCTGTTCAAACTGGAATCTCATATGAGACACATTAAAAAACAAACATTATCAGCCAAACAAAAAAAAAGACAGATCTTAGCAATAAATCAGAAAAATTAGAAATTAATACATTACAGTAATCTTATTTTTAATAGTGTCAGGGATTACAATTGAAAATTAATTAATACAACCATTACTAATGCTAGCCACACTCCATTACTTTGACATTTGGGGGGTTGGCTTGTTTGCTGACTTACTGGGAGTGCAGCTAGTTTATACCAAAAAAGTAGGCATATGGAAACTCCAAAGATGGCATGGGACATTTACATTGTTGGCTTGCTAATGTTAGCCCCTGATTCAGGTCGTGAAGCTGATTTTTTGAGTGCTGTGTGCAGACAAGTGGCTGATCTAGCTATTGATGAAGTAAATACCTTACATTTTTCCTGTTGCTTGCCAACACTGTTCATTTGTCCAATCTAACACAGTACAAACAATTTCTATGGAGAGTTTCTTTTAGCTCCACATTCAGCACCATGGACAGAGCCTGCAGATGACGCCACAGAGTAGCAACTGATAGTCTGTAACGCAGCACAGATGTATATAGAGTAAGTCTTTAGCCCACATCACTGGTGTTACACATTAGATGTATTTTCATTTTGTATTCATACACCTTAAGCACACTGGAAAGTGTTGCTCAGGGTTTATTGGGTCATGATATTTACTACGCTGCCTCCTGAGGTGTGGGAGTAGCATTTCTAGTAGGGCCCCAAGCTGTGCCTCTGACATTTGAAAATAGAGCAAGAAATACTGCGATGATATAATTCCACCTTCAAACCAAAAGGACAATCTTGTTAACACAACTACTCACACATTAATGTTAAACAAAGGTGCATCATTTCACTGGGAAATAGAACAGAATTTAGTCTGATATTCAGACTCAGTTTTTTTTTTTTACTTAATTCATTCAGCCTGACATTGTTTTCATGTTAGCTGATTTCTTGTTGGGAATGGGATATCTCATTTTGTTTTATTTTGTTGTTTTCAGTAGACCAGGAAACTGCAATATTGATTGCTAGGAGCACATAACTTTTCACACCGATCAAACAAATATCTCAATTTATGCTGCTAAATGCACGATGCGTATTTTTGTATATTGTATATACCTATGTTACGCAATTTTTGTTGCATTTTGTCACATTTAGCTACTTTTTTTTTCTACTTATGTTACCTGTAAGTGCTTGCATTTGTTGCATTTATAATTTTTTGATTTATTTTATTAACCTTTATTTTATTTTATTTTATGTTAGCTTATTTTTACTCTAACCCTGTATACTTTCCCACCTTTGTTATTGCACTGTCACGAGGTAATTCCTCGGGATAAATAAAGATTCTTGAATCTTGAATCTTGAATCTTAATTGGTACATTGTTTCATAAACAAGAAACAACAGATAGCAAATGAGCACAACACCAGACCAGTTTGAACTGCTAAACAAATCTGAAATGTTTCATCAATACCAGAAATACAACTGTGGCTAGTAACTCACTGCCGCTATGTTCATTTATATTTTAAGACACTACAAATGATATCCAGTTACAAGAAAGCGTGAAAAGCCAGTGGTTGGAACTGAAGTACAGAGAGTCTTTTCTATGGAGACAATACACTGTCTCATCTAAATGAATTAAACTGGCAGGCTTTTCAAAATGTTGCAGACTGGCACATTGCAAACAGCTGCAAGTTACAACTCCTCTTATCAGGAATCTTTGGTCTGGACTGGGCTTAACACGTCCCTTTGAATTCTCTCAGAGATTTTCAGTCGGGTTGAGATCTGGTGAAGGCCATAGAGCATGATTCATTTCATTTTCATACTTATTAAACCATTCAGTGGCCCTTAATGCCCTGTATGACAGTGTCTGCGCTTGTTCTGTTTCTCTACTAGTTTATTCCCCTTACATATATATATTGGAAGTGTTCAGGTACAACAAGGATGGAGGTATAGTGGCAAATTTTCTGCCAAAGCAATAATATGAAATTAGTTAGGTTAGCTACTTAGTTCAGGTGAACAATCATGTCAGTACAATTATATTAGCCTGGAGCTGTCTAAGGAAGCTTTGCTAGCTAACGTGGTGACCTAACGAGATAAAAAAATCTTTTGGCTGTGATGAATGAAAACAGAATTTTGAAGAAGTTCCCTCTTTGTCACTCAAGTTTTTCTAGTTGTTCAGAGAAGCTTTGTTTCTGTAGTTCTGCCTACTTGGGATTAACTCAAACAATAAGATTATTTCCACCCTCAGAAAAATGTGTGTACACAAATATTTGTGTCAGAGTGTGCTTGCTCACAAGTGCTGTAAATAGACAAATATGAGGAGGATGCTGACAGGAAGACCCACACTTTTACAGTTAAAGAATGTAATTCTCAGCCAACACTAGTAAACACAGACAGGTAGAAACTCACAATCACACATACGTGTACACACTGCTTTTTCTCTCTCTCTCACACATACACACACACACACACACACACACACCACATGAAACAGTACCCTGGGGAGATGAAGTGAAGAGTTGAGGCTTCACCAGAGAGCCTGTTTGTGGCATGTGAAAGGAAGTGAGGTGTATTTGTGTATCTTGGTGTTAATTTTCAGACTTTTTGTGCATGCAGCAGAGATAAAAAAAAAACATTTGAGAACAAGACGGTGTGGTTGTATGTGAGAAACGAGACAATGTACCTGTGTCTGTGTGTGTGCGTGAAATAGTGATATACAGAATCCACATAGTTTGAATTGCAAGTGGAAAAACTGCAGCTCTCTTCATGTTGGTGCATGTATTCATGCTCCAATAGGTTCTCATAAGGGGAAGAAGAGGAGATAGGAGATGACTCAGAAGGCAGAGTGTAGCTATTTTGGCATTTGTATTTAGAAAGACAGTGAAAAATAACGAGCTTAAATCCCCAAATTTCTGCCTCCAACTGTGCTCCAATCAGGTTTTATAGCGCTTTGTCTTCAGAGGATAGTGAGGAAAGAATAATGCAACAAAATAAAAATATCATTAGAGTAATATGGCAAAACTCTCTGCCAGAAAACAACATATATATATGCATGTAAAATGTGCTAAATGTCAGTATTAACAGCTGTTAAAACGGGGAAACACCAAGGCATGTATACCTCTGCTCATGAATTCTGATTTAGAATCAGACTGTTGGTAAACCAAATCTGTTGTACAAAAGATGGTGTACAAATAGATTCAAACCACTGCCATTAGTGCTGCTGAGGCCAGAAGGCATTTGGAGCTTGTCATAGTGGAAACCCAAATACTTAGTGGTGAACAGCAGCAGTGATGGAAGCTGTCAAGCTGCAGAAGGATGTTTTCCAAGCCTGGTTTGCACAGGCAACTGTGCTCACAGTTCGGAAGGGCTAGGTTGACTTAAAGGGGATGCCAGAGTGGTTGTTTTTTTCAAATCTTTTGTGTGACTCAAGAGGCAGGGAAACCAGGCTTTTTCCACATGGACGGGACCTGAAAAGTGGATTGAATTGTTGAAGGACTCTTGCGTTTGACACAATCTGTGATAAAGGGTCAGAAATGGAAGACTTTAGGGGTTAGCGGTCATATCTTTATAGGTACAAAGCTGCTCAGTGGCAGAGTAGTGGCTCTTCATTGTCACATGGATTTTGCTTGCTATACCCATGGATTGGCACAAAAGTGTGAAAGCAGCCATTTTCACAAAAAGGGGATTGGAAGTTTTGTGCCCACGCTACTTTGTCTTTTTTGGGAAATCTGTGCCACGATCCTGGAAATTGCATTGGAAATTGCAGATGAATACTGAAACACGGATTTAGTAGGAATGAGATTTTGTGCTGGGTATGGAACACTAGACAGTAGATTTCTTTTAGTCTGCCAATTTATTTGTGCTATTCCACTGTTTTGTGTTTTGTCGATCTGAAAAGGTTTATCAGCATGTTCACCAAGGTATCTTGTGGGAATTAATGTATGAGTCAAGGATGTTGAAGCGAGCCATTTGTTCCCATTGCTGTTTTTGCATTTAAGAAGGAAATTAGCATGACACTACAAGTAGGCCTTGCTACCTCTCATAAGATATTCATCAACAACACAAAAAGGCATGAGTGAGGCTGGAGAGCGCCCAATTTGATGGCATATTTGCAGATGATTTTATCCACTACAATCTACATTGTGTACTGATATTGAGACTGGGTTGAGCAGTGGTTATGGGTACCAACCAGAGGTTGCGTTAGACTTTCTCATCATCCATCATTTTGACAGACAGGTTATATACTTTTTATATTTTGGGGCTTTTTGGTCTCAAAATAGTACCCCTGAAGAGTGAATGGAAAAGGGGAGAGGGAGGTGATGACATGCAGCAAAGGGCCAAAGACTGGATTCAAACGGTAGTACTCCCAGGAACCACAGGGTTGTAAAAATTCTATCAAATTCCGTGATGATAATATAGCTTATTTAATAGCAATGAAAGAATGAATGCTGCCACTAGCTTCCCCTGTAACATTACCTGCTGCTTGTTGATAAACGTTATAAGTATTACTTGCTGGTCCTTCATCCTCCACCACATCAGTCCCTCTTTTTTTTGTTTATCCATCACAATTATTAGACTTTCTAAAGAAACTTCGGACAGCTAGGCTGTGTAGCAATATAAAGCTACATAGCCAGCTAAACAACGAGGTCATACATGTGAGATCAAAGACAAAACTACTTGACAATTATAGCAAATTAATATGCAGACTGTATGCAGCAAAGTGTAAAGGGTGGTCTACTAAAAGTGGTCTACATGTGGTTTATCCAAAGTTACAGTAGATTATCCTTGTGTTTATATGTCAAAGACTGAATAAATGTTGGTATTGCTGCTATTATTTTTTTTTTTTAAAGCAGTCAGTGACAGAGAATATTCAGAGAACAAGACCTATTGTGACCAGTACCGACTGAACTGATGTTGGCTTTGCACCAGCTGTTGTAGACGGCGATCAGTTGGAAAGCAAAGCTCTCAATTAACTGGTCAATCTCAGTTTTGATACTCACCCCGTTTACAAGCTTTGAAGCCATAAAAGTGGGATCACAGCTACATAATATCGAGATGAAATGTGTCTGCAAGGTGGCTGGCGTATATGTATGTGAGGAGTTCAGCAAATTCAGGAGGAGCTCAGTATTGACCCGCTGCTCTATCACAATGAGAGAAGCCAGTTGAGGTGATTTGGGTACTAGGAAATGATGTCCTCTGGGCATTACCTACAGGGATGGTCCCCTGGGCAGACTCAGGACCAACTGGTGGGATTATATCCAAGAATGCTTTGGGATCCCGCAAACTGGACAGATGGATGGTTGCATTGGTGTTTTTGTACATTTTTAGACTGTAAAAGTGTAAAAAAAATAAATAATAATTTTATTTTATAATTGTATTAAATGTCTATTTACTTCAGTCCCCGTTGTTTTCTGTATTTTTACATTTGAGCTGGCACTCTTATCCACAGGATTTCAGTGGGAATAAGGTTCAGATCCAACATCCCAGACATTACAAGCAATCAACAGTAAAGACTGCAAGTGTCAAATCCACTGTGCTCAAACAAGAGTAAGGATTTTAAAGGTCACAATGACAGCACCCAGACAATAGATGAAACAAATAGCCTTGTTTCCCCAGATTGTTCTCTAACTGAGAAAATTGGCAACAATTACATCTAGACTGACATTGGACTCTTTTATCAAGTCCCTGGATTTACTGGCACAAAAAAAAAACTAATTCAAGAAAACATCCTCTCTCCAGTCTCTCTGCTTTCAACAGAGGGTTTTACTCACAAGCTGGTGACATTTCAAGTGTATCTTTCTAACAACATTGTGGTCTACAACAGTTATTAAGCCCCATTTTTGTCCCAGTCCATCTCAACATTGACAAATAAGAGATGTAAACACCTGTTCTGCTTTGTGCACTTGAGCAGGGCATTAAAACATCTAAAGATGGGATAACATAATGAGAGCACCGCATAATAAGATGTCTTGTTGACAACCAGTTGTTCTGTGGTCAGGATCATTGTCATCTTGTACAACAGCCTCCTCTCCCCTCTTGGCATGGTACAGCATGGGTGCAGCTGGCAGGGTGGACGTGGTTCAGTATGCTGTCAGCTATGCCCTCTAATGGGCTCTGTGACCATGCTTTAGGATAGACGACTTGTTCAGAGCCAAGTGGATCTCGCTCATGTGAATGAGCCTCGATTAAGTCATATAATACAGTACTGTTTCTTTCTTTAGTTATTTAAAATACTGGATACCAGCAAATAAATGTAATTTAGTCAATTATTCAGTTTTTCAATTATATTATTATTATTCCACTTATTGTTGAAAAGGTTTCATGTAGTTCTAATTTACTACACCTTTTAAAAAGCGACTAACCCCTACATTAACTTCTTTGGTTTCTCATAATGGTCTAAATTTTGTAGAGGATTCGTGGTACCCAGAGTAAAAATCCTACTGACTTAATGATCCCTGACTTTTCCTCTAGCAGTACCATGAGGTTGACAGTTTTGTTTTTTTAATGAAATGTCTCACCAATGTTTGGCCTTTAAATTTGGTAAAGATGTCCATAGTGCCCTGAAGGTGAATCCTAGTGACTTTGGCGCTCTCCTAACTTTTCATCCAGCACCACCAACAGGATAAAGGATCAAATTATCCAGTAAAATATCTCAATATTTATTGTTACAAAAACTGTAGAGACATTCAGACAGTTGATTTGAATGCCTTTGGTGATCCCACCCTGACTTTTCCCCTCGCACCACCCGACATTGACATTTTTCAAATTTGGATGAATTGCGATGAAATTTGGTACTGATATTCATTCATCAATTGTAATAACTGATCATATAATTTGTCCAATACTTACCTCATCTGTACTTTATGTTTAGTGCCAATCAACAAATTTTAGCATGCTAAAATGCTAAAGTGGATGGTAAACATGGCTTTGTTTGTCATTATGAGCATGTTAGCATTCAACACAAAGCATTGTTGTGCCTAGGTACAGCCTCACAGAGGCTCTAAGTCTAGTTATTGTCCATTTTATGGTAATTCATTTGGTGACCAGCACCAGAAAATCTATCTCACAAAAACATCACACAGAAATACATCAAATATCCTCCCTCCTTACAGTATCGAGCATTATATTCTTTCAGACTCAAAGGCTGTTTCATCTTTGTACTAAAATTGCAGCTTCTGTCACCTTGTCATCCTGTGTATGTGTTTGAAGGTACTTTGTGTTTACATGTGTGCTTGTATTTGGACCTAACTAACAAAAGCCAATGCTAATTTAAAATCCCTAAGGAATTGGGAACAAAGAGTCTAAATCGCTTCCTTGATAGTATAAGCTGGTCATCATGGCAAATGATTGAGGATCCAGGATAATGTTGTTCACCAGACTCAGAAGTCTTTCAAAGAAGGCTTCTCTCCAGTGGTTGACCAACCAGTTCGGAGCAAGCTTTCAGTTGCCTTAGGATAGAAAGAACTGACCCTCACCGGGCAGCCATACATCTTAGCACTTTGAATGACTGTGTAGAAAAAGAGAAAGGGAAGTTCTTTGCTGGCCCCCAAGGACCTGCTTGATTCATTACCACAGACTCTCAGTTCTCCTCACCTTCACTTTAACCTTTCACCTCTTTTTAGAATTACTCTCAAGTTAGAGTGGCTCTAAAATCTGTGACAGGTGGCAGTAAAATAACTTAACCACTGAGCGTTTTTCTTCTCTTCCTTCTTCTAGTTTAGTAGCTTATCAAATCCAGTTGCAGGCCAGATACTACTCAACTTTTTTATTTTCAGAAGCTGTTTGGTCACCACAACCTCAACCAAAGAGAGTTAAGTTGTGTTTTTGGCCCTCACTACATTTTAAATAAATGCATAAGGAGGGAAAGTAGTAGAAAAGGTATATACCTATATTTACATAAAAAAATAGCAGTAGCATTATATGGAGATACTGTATATTCCAATACAAAAAGAGTCCTGGTCCTTTTTCCTTACTAGTTTAGTATACTTATAGTTTACTGATACTATTTTATGGATTTCTATGCTCTCAGATCAGTTGAGGAATGAAAATAACCAAAAAAAGAAAGAAAATACAAGACAATCCACTTACTCATTGCTTCTGGAGCTTTTGACTGTATCACACAGTCCTTTCATCAACAAGAACTGTAAATGTTCAAATGTATAGTAATATAAAGTAATATATTACTATATATTTACTCTAGATTGTTGTACTTTAAAGCTCAAGTACCAGTACTATATCTCACATTTATATTGAAGTACATGTATTTGGTTGTTTTCTACCTCAAAATACTTCTGAAAAGATGTGAAATGTCCAGCAAAAGGCAAATGCTATTCTACCTTTATTAAATATTATTATAATCTCATGCAGTACCTCTAATTTACATTCACATAAAAAGTCTTCATTATCATAAAATCCATCCATCCAATTTTTAGAGCTACTGATTGAAGTCTTGAGCCTTTGTCTTTTATTTCTTTTCAAATGATCTAGTAATCTAACTTCAGCGTAATAATCATTTCATTCCTCCATCGTTTCATTCAGTCTAAAATCAATTTATTATTATCTTGCACAACATAAATGTGCCGGCAAAAAGTATGATCTCTGCTTCAAAAGAGTAAAATTATTTTCTCACTGGCAAAATGAGTTTTTGAAATTGTAAAAATAGTTTTTCATCAAGCTCTCGGGTCTCACATACATTCCCACACATACTTTCAATTCTAAGAAGACAAAGAAAAATGCTCAAATTGCAGTTGTGTGGTTATTCTGGAACAGCTGTGGAATGATATTGACTTTCTTCGGGATGGATTAGTCACTGAGGAATTTCGGAAGGAAATTAGTATTCTGCATCACAGCCAGACTAGTCTCCTGGTTCCCCTCTAAATTTCATCATCTTTTGCTGAATCAATGCTACAGAGCAAAAGGACCCTATCACAGCATATTTTGAGGACCAATTATTTTCCAAATAAGTCTTGCTGCAAACAAAATTTATGGAAAAGTGTCTAAATAGTTTTTTCACTTGTGTGCGACTGTTTGCATAAGTGGATTTACACGAGCATATTTGTTCTTCCCCATCGATGTGTGTGTTTGTGTACATTTATGGGAAGAATATTGCCTTTTTGTTTTGGCAACACTGCTGGGGAGGAGAAAGGGCATTATTAGTAGCTGTGAAAAAAAGAGACAACATGGCAGGAGAAACCCCAGCAGATACAGTGAGTCATCTCGGTTAAAAAGTGTTCAGGGAGGCACAGTTAGCTAATAAGGAACTACACTGTACAGTAACAGAAGCGTGGTCCCTTGGTAGTACTGTCAAAGATTTGCCAAACAATCCAAGAGCCTGTTATCTCTAATAGGATTTATCATACTGTCTATAGCAAGGCACTCAACCATCTAGTCAAGAAATCATTGATTTAAAAATAAGTTACGGAGAACAGCGCGCACAGTGCATCAGCTCGAATTGAGAAAACAAACTTCATTCATCACACATGAACTCAGATCTTAGTTAGTTCAGTCAATGTTGCAAACTTGGAGTTGCAACTTGGAACTACAACTACAAGTTCCTACATAAACACTGACTTTAAGTCTTAACTGAATGGATTTTGCTGAATGTTGCATTCTCTTTGGTCCTCTTGGTAATAGTCTCCTCAAAATCTTTGTAAAGTAAGTTGTTCCACTGACTTATGCATTTCAATGTCTCAATCGAGTTTACAGGCCCACAACTAGGACTGGAGCAAATTATTTTTTTCAGTATCAATTAAGATTGATTGAAAATGTCTGCTTGAAGTTAAAAATGTTGATATTGAATGTATCTGAAAAACACTGACTGAAATAATATTTCATCTGTTTTCCCAAACAGTATTAGAATTAATGTATTAATGTTTTCTTTTAGCAACTGAAGCATGATTAATGTTATCTATGGAGGCAAATCAAAGCAATTGATCAAGTTTAGGGAAAGGTTATGGTCTTGATTAAATTTAGAATGATCTTTTACCAAAACCAGGTTCTTTCCCTAACCCTAACCAAAGATTTTAGCTGAAACGTATCACTCAAGATGTATACACATATATACATTAAATATAGACATGTATTCCATTCAATGTATGTAAATAGTGAAAAATGCCAATCACAACCTCCAAGAGCCCAAGATGATGTGTTCAAAGTGCTTGTTTTATGAAACAAAAGTCCAAAATCCAAAGATATCTAATTTACAATAATGCGAAATGGAGAAAAGCATTTTCACATTTGAGGAAGTGGAATCAGCTAATGTTTTCCATTTGGATGATCAGTTATCTGAAAGATGAATCAATTATCAAGATTGTTGTTGGTCGGTTACACTTCCTGCCACTTTAGGTACAGCTGAATGCAATCCAGCACAACAGCTCTGCCACACATTCAACCATTACAAAGCTTATAATAGACACTTTTTGATACAACTTTCTGAGAGGTTTTAATTCAACTGTCGATTTATTAGTTTTACAAAATACAAATGTATTGGTGTTGTACTGAACTGCATGATACCCCTCATGTTTGTAAGTGCGGTGGGCAAAACATGAGAAACACTTCTCAGTACGATGCAGTCAGTTCATCACCACTGCAAACCACAAACAAGTGGTACAGGCGTATCTAATAGAACGGCCACTGAGTGAAATTGTTTCAGCTCTGCACAAAGCTGAAGTTGCCAGTTCAGCCCAGGCTTTCTAAGGAGACAAGGAAATACAACTGAAAAACCTCAAAAACGTAGAACAAAATTATACAAAAACTCAAATAGAAAAATCCTTGGAGGCCCTAAGACAGTCAGTGTACAAATACATTTACAAATGATAAGCAGAAAGTTACAAGAATTAAGAACAGAAGGGGTTTATAATCCAAAATGGAATTATAATAAATCCTGCACTCTGATTCTTTCTATAGTGGAATGCAACTTCAATGATGATTGAGCAGTAAAGTTGTTACTGTTGCTGTTTTCTGGGATATTGACTCACAAAAAACGCTGAGTCAAGCGAACATACAATTCATTTTATCATTGTCATCACTATCTCTGTTCTCGTCCCAGTTTTATCATCATCATTCATTTTATAAACTCTTCACAGTGATGAGCATCAGTTATCGAGAATTAAATCTTATTGAGCTTCCCTCGTGTGACGTAACAAGAATGCAGCACTTTCTGCGGTGCAGCTCTTATAGATTTTAAAGGAAGCTTTCTCTCGCTGGCTGATAGGTAGCGGCTGATGGCAGTGACTGATGCCCGGTGGCTGTAGAGGAGCCTGGGGTTTAGGTGGGAGGCGGAAAGAGGTGATGAGCCACCGGATGAGATGAGGGTAGCTCGAGTTCTTTGAGAGTGGAGTGCCGACAGGGAGAGGGTGATAAGAAAGGTGGTTATTTTGTGTTGGTTGTAAGGTATTCTTGTTAATCTCACCCATTGTTGTCTAGTAGTTGCAGCTGTAAATAAACATGTTTATATGCTTGCAGGATTACATTTGCTTTCAATTCATGTCCCACAACACTGTCAACAATTTTTCAGTTAATGCTAATTTGGACAGTCCCACGCTTTGTCTATCAAAAAAAAAAAAAAGGCGCAAATTTCCCTTGGATGTCTTTTGTTTCTAGCTTCGAGAATGAAGCCAGAGATCACATGAATTAACATTTGTTTTGGGGTATCCCATTTCCATGAAAATATTTTGTAAATTTCAGAATCAGCTCCTTGAACCGTAGCTGGTGTGTTTGTGTATGAATGAGGGATGGGAGAAAAAAACAAAAAGGAAGGGGGGAGATAAGGGGAAAGGATGATGCGAGCACAGAAGAAATTGGAGAGAAAGAGGAAAACAAACAAAAAAGCGATGAGAGGGAGAGCTAAAACAGATTATTTACCTCAGTGGGATAAACAGGGAGGCATATAGGATGGAACGAATTTGAATGACAAGGCAACTGATTTCTCTTAATTGGTTTTGACTGGCTCTCTTTGAACTGCCGGTGTGCTGCGGCTCTGTTTCCAGGCAAACAGCTATCTCTTGCAATCTGGAGTGCTGCTTAATTTCTCAGACAAATATCAAACCTCTCTCCACACTAGATTAGTTGCAATTTAATAAGATTTGCACTGTTGCTGCTCACCAGGGGTTTTTCTTCTTTTGCCTTGAAGCCTAGGGAAGCCAAACCTTGCTTTAAGGTTTTTCTGTGCTCCACCTCCTATATCAGAACACCCACACACACCACCCACATATCTGCTGCCCACCTACAGTTCCACACACTTGCATAAGAGGAAGCAAAATAAATCACTCCAAATATGTTTAAATATTGTTTTCTCTTAAACTGAGTGCAGGAACCTACCACAGGGGTGACATAATATCCCGTATTTCCAATGCAAATCTGCATTTTAAGAGTTTTCTCAAAGCGAATGAAGTATCTTGACATAAGGCTGATTCCTCCGCTTTTTTCAAGGTACCATCACTTGATCCAAGAAAACTTGAGAGTGGAGCTGATTTGCATCGAAAACGAATGACATTATCTCACCCTACAGTTTTTTCCCCCTCCCTTTGCTTTACATAAAATAAATCGCATAGTGGAATAAATGACTTTTTGAGGGGGATTTTTTTTTTGTGCAGGGGGTTTGTTGGCACAGTAAGTGCCGCCTGTCAAGACCTCAGCAAAGATGAGCTCTTCACTTGAGTGGCAGATGCTTTCTCTCAATAGGATCCACAAACATCCCAAACCCATGGCAACAAGCTTTTTGCCTCACTGTCTGTCTAGACTTTTATTGACAGCCTACAGCTAGATTAGCTGAGTCCTCGGAAAGGTTGAGAAGTCTCCTGCTGGGCACATGGCAGTTAACCCTATTTTTCCACAAGCACAGCAGACTTCAGCTAACAATGTAGACAGATACATTGTACTCTTTTCTTTTTTATCTGATCCTCTCTAGAGTCACATAACCCACAGAGAGTTACTCTGAGTTGCAGATTGATCCAAGTGAAAATGTAGAATTCTGACAGTCTTGTCAGTCTGCCGGTGGAAAATGAGCATGCTTCTGCCTATATTGGGATACTGCTTTCGCTCCCCATCACTTGATTGAGCTGTGATCAAATTAAATTTGATTAAGATTTAATTACCGAACCAACTCGCTGCACAAAAAGTCTCATCAAGTCGTCAGTGACACAGAAATGATTTTGGACATAATTTCTTGGAATCTGTCCAGCAGTGATAACTAATTCTTCTCACTTGTTTAAAACTTATCAGTATAATTTTAGATTGTTTTAAATTCTTTCTAAAGAGAGCAGTGAATGGTGGTACCCTCAATACAACTGCACTGTTATAATGGTTATTTAATCAAACCATTAACATACACTTTCCCCCCTTTTTCCCCAGTATTTCACCTTGTCTGACAGCATTTCATATATATTCTGTCTCAGCTTACTCCGGCTCTTTATCAAAGCCATTTGATGTTCACAATGGGTGAAATAGACCCAAGAGTCTATATTTTTACCGCTGCACTATTCACTCAAATAGAAATATTCTAGACGTCTTTCTAGATGTGCATTATTTTATACACCTTTCACCAAAATTCAGGCTGACATATTTGGTATTTGGAAACTTTGGGATTTCTACTGGAGTAGAAGTTATGTGTGTTTGAAAAAAGTTTGGCTGCACAGGGTGAGTGTGTACCAGGCTGATCCACCATAAAGTCTGAGTTTTTTAGCCAAGCTGGCAGCTCTAGGGATGGCTTTGTTGGTCAGTCGATCGGTCTACCACTTTGATCCATACTTCAAACAACTTTTGGATAGATTGTCATGAAATTTGATCCATGTATCTTTGGTGCCCAGACAATGAATCCTAATGACGTTTGTGAATCCCTGACCTGTCCTGTAGCGCCACCAGCAGCTTGACATAGGTGGTTTTGAGTGCAATGTCTTACCATCCATTGGACAGATTGCTATGGAATTTGGAACAGACAACCAAGATGAATTGTAAAGCCTTTAATGATCCTCTGACTTTTCATCAAGGCAGAAATTTGTGTTTGTCCAAGACGTTGGTTTATGAAATATCTGTAAAACTAATGACACTTTCTGTTTTGTGCTAATTAGCGAAAGTTAGCTTGGTAACAGACAAACATAATATTGTGAACATGGTAAACATACCTGCTAAACATCAGCGTGTTAGCATTAGGAGCATGTTAGCATGCTGATGTTAGCATTTAGCTCAAAAGTACAGCCTCAAAGGGCCTCTAGACACATGGATGGAAAACACTACACCATTTTTAACGAATCAAAGAGCTCTTAGACAGCTTGGGAAAAAAAGCATTTAGTCTCCTTAGGGGAATAAAGCTTGCATGTCATTAGTGCCACATGAAACAAGACAACAGTAAACATAATGTCCCCCCACAAATGTTGCAGCCCTTTCTGGGCCAATCTGTAACAAATATGACATTTTGTTTTGAGTGGAGATGAAACCCATCAGTGTAATTTTGAACATGTCAAGATGTATTGGCGAGATGCATCATCCCCCCAAGTTTCATCAAAATCCAGTCTGTGGTGTCAGAAGTATTCTATGTGGCAACTGTATGAATTCATGAATAATATAGCACCCCCTCGGGTTTATGAATATAAATTTATAATGCTGGAATACAGGAGTGAGATTCATCGTTGACCAAGTTTGATCACTACTGACAGGGGCTGTAGAAGTGTAATCCAATTATTCAGTTCAATTCAATTTACACTATTTTAGCAATGATTCAGTAGATCATAAAATCTCACATTCATTCACCAGTATATTTTGATTTGCTTAAAGCATAGAGCAATCCTACGATTTTTCACACAGAAGTTAATGGGGGGGTTGAGTAACGTCTTCTGTGGCTCTGTCATCTTGTGGGCATTTACAAAGAAAGGTCTAAAAAAGGATGCATTGCAATGTGAACCATACTAGAAAATATTTTTTTACTAATAGTATTTTAACAAAATATATGTTGCTTCACATTATATTTTTTTCAGAGGAATTGCAGGTCTACTGAATGATTTAGTGCCCCTTACAATCAAGATATGCTTATCAGGGTAGCTGTTTCTCCAAGTCTTATATCGAATGTGGCTAATCATGGGTAAATAAATGAAATATTTGTATGTTTTTATTAGTTTCCTCTGTGTTTGGCCTGTTCTTTCCCTTGCAGCCTGAAAAACTGTTCTGGTGGTTTGTTTGGTGTCCAATTTATAAGATCAATACTGCTGTTATTTATACCTCCAAAATGGCCTCTGAAAACTTAACTGAGCAAGTGTACAGAAAGCCAAATCCAGAGACCAATCTCCAACTCTGAGCTCATCATGGGGGACCACAACATGACACTAACCTGTCCTCTGTCTGCCTTGTCTTGCAGGAGTCCCACGTATGGCTCTCTCTGCGGGCGGGAGGGACTGTCTGCGTGCCGGGGACACTTGCTCCAGCGACGACACCTGCAGCCCGCGACTGCGCACCCTCAGGCAGTGTGTGGCGGGGGACGGCAGTGTGAAGCTGGGGCCCGGGGCACGAAACCAGTGTGAGAACGCTATGACGGCGCTGTTGTCCACTCCTCTGCACGGCTGCCAATGTAAACGAGGCATGAAGAAGGAGAAGAACTGCCTGAGTATCTACTGGAGTCTGCATCAGTCTGTGCTGCATGGTAAGACTGGCATTAACACACAGAATCTGATGGTTCTGTTCCAGAGAGGTGGGTGGGAGGAGGTACAATAAATTATTGGGATTATCAAGTGTGTGCCGCCCATTACACATGAATTAGGCCTCCGCCTCCAGACGGCTCAACAGTAAATTCCAGGCTGAAATGAAAAGAGTAATTATAGTGTCAAAAATAGTTAAAACTGAGCCTCCGATTCCTTTTGTTCCACCCACACTCATTGTATTTGATCAGTTTTGTGCTTATTTCAAATGCTTTGCACTACCATTGTCGTTTTCTTCACTGAATCCCATAATTTGTGGAATATTTACATTCAAATGTACGCATTAAGCAAATATTTGTATTTTCAAAACAAATTAAACGAGTGCAACAGTGGTTGCAAATGTGAAAGACATGGCATGGAGATCATTTATTAATGTAACAAACAGTAAAGCTCAGTTGCCTGAATTTCATACATCAACCATCATTATTTCCAGGCTGGAGGGAGTGTGCAACAATCATTCATGAGGAACAAGACACATACACAGGGTAGACTGCATAATATAAGTTAATAACTGGTTATGAAACAGTCACAATTTAATACTGATGTCTCTACATGACCTACATAAGCACACAAGTCCATCAGCGAGAAGATTGGCTATATAGTTATTCTTAATGGCTGCCCCCGTGTGGTATTCTGTTGGATTCAAATAAACGAGGCGGTGGACACACTACCACTTTTGTCCAGAGGGGCCGCCAGAATCAATTCAAAATGAAAGTTCCTTGTAGGAGCTTTACCTTGTAGGCTGTTTAACAGAATTAGTCAACAACCTCATCCTAAAATATTTTTCACTGGGACGCCTGGATAGCTCACCTGGCAGAGCTAGAGATGTTCAAATCTAACCTGTGGACCTCATCCCCGCTCTCTCTCCCCTTTCCTGTCTATCTTCAGCTGTCACTATCAATTAAAAAATAAGATGCCTAGACATCTTTTGACCAACACATCTTTAAATGATGTTTAGAGGCTGTGTTTGGTGTATTTTGACACAATTCTCAAGAACATTGACCTTATTTTAACTTTGTTATTTAAACAAGCTGTTTTTATTAACTCAAGCACGCTGCAGTTATCTGGCCTCTTTACAGCTCCTTTAGTCACGTCATGCTGCTTTGAGAACCCACATATTAAAGTGCTGATTGCTAGAAATGTTGTAGAACTAATAAGACTGTTAATTTGATTTCAACCTCATATGACCTGCTTTTGTATCTGAGTTCTGTATCTGTTTTTTGTAACTGTAGCAACTTGAGTTGAGTTGAACTTTTTTTTCAATTAATGTTAATTACTTTGTTAACTGGATTAATTTATTCTGTAATTAGCGCAAGTTAAGTTTAATATAAAGTAACAGTGGTCCTGCATTAATACTTTTGTGTCTGTGTTTGTTCTAGTTTCAGGTCCTTCAGTTTACTGTATGTTGTGCTCACATGGTGCACATTTAAAGTTTTGTTTATTAAAATTACCACAAACTAACTGATACAATAAAGCATGGGGGTCAGCCACTTTACAAAGTATGCAGTGCACAGAGACTTTGTACGTAACGTTTATGATATATAGTGAGTGTTTGTTGTCATGACAACGGTAACTAACCTCTCTCCTCTGTGTTGGCAGGGCTCAGCCTGGTGGAGAGCTACCCATATGAACCAGAGGAGAGAGGCTCTGACTACGTGCGTCTGGCCTCCATCGCTGCAGGTGACTGGGCGAGCTGCCACTGCTACAAGTCTTTCTCTGCTTCTGCCTTCAGTTACAGAGCAGAGGAAAAAAAAGCTATTCAAATAATCAAAAGCATCTATTTTTCACAAAACAACAAACTAATTGACTCCCAACCAAGTTCACAAGTTATGTGTCAAAGCAAGATAAAATCTAGATGTTATTCTGCATCATTTTGACGGAGTAGGCAGGTGAATATGCAGGTGGGTTTGCAAAGTGTTTGATGAGTAACAACCCACACTTTGCTTCTGTCTTACCTCTGAGCCTGTGGGCAAGCCGCAGGGCTGGTATGTGCTGCTGTTAGCCCCTGAGGCACAGATTAATTACCTATTTACTTTAATGCAGCTGGAAGCAACAAAACGGGGGGGTGGGGGGGGGACAGAAAG
>NW_023339873.1:2708577-2723356 GCF_004916995.1 Morone saxatilis
TTAATACTGTGGTGGTCATGATTTCTGTTACATGAACTGAAAAAAACAACAACAATCTAACTGATCTAACAATGTGTACCACTTTCATATTGACATCATTTTAAACTTTATATTTTATATAAAATGTGTATTTGTCCTGGCGATCTAAGCAGCTTAGAACCTGTTCAGGCGGGCAACTCAGTGGGCTTTAAGGGGTGTTATACATCCAAGTAAGTTCAATAAAATCCAGACCCAACATTTGGGTTGAGTTTATTTGTCAAAATATGTAACAACAACAGGCTAGTAATGGGGATCTGTGTCTAAATGGGACCATGCTTTTAATTTAAGTTTTATGTTGTTTTTGCCCACAGCACTGTACAACTGCGTTTGCACACAAGCCACTTAAAGAATGATTCTGGTTTATTCCAACTTCTGACGTCAAAATCAGACAACATTAAATGTTGTATAACTTCTAGGTTATATCTGTCATTAATAATTGAATAGTTTTTTCAGTTATTATAAAAGCATTAATATCTCAAATTCTATATATGCTACATATACATAAACATAGACATAACACTTGATACACATGGTGCCCCATGGTTAAGTGCTAAATGTATTGGAACACTTTATCAATAAAGCCCCCATGTGGTCAGTTATCCTTTCCTTTTGGTTAAAGGTTATATATACGAAATGTACTGCTACTAAATGCATCTCAGACCAAAGTATTTGTTCGATAGGACCCACCAGACTACATAGACAAAACCAATAATTTTATCTCAGTAATCGGAAAACACACTTTAAACACACATTCCCAAATGCTGACAGCTTTAAACATGGCACATATACTTCTAACTTGTTCAGCATATTTCATATTTTAGCAGCAGCTTGTAGCAGTCATGCATATTTCCTTCAGAAAAATATTTTTTGTCTTTTTAAATAGGCTTGTTTTGCATAATCGAGGGACAACACAGATTACGAAAATGTAATAAACTGCCCTCACCTGCTTGTGAGACTTTGTGTATAGGAGTGGAAAATTCATACAAAAACCACGAAAAAAACAAAAAAACAATTCAGATTTAGTGGATGTCCCCTTTTACGTGCTTGATCATACGTTTTGTGACCTCATACATAAGCTGCTTATTAAAATGACACCACTCGTTTTAGGCTGCTTTGAATTACAGCAGCACCAGACCTGCACTGTACAGCCTCCTCATAAATTTCACTCCACCGACTCCACAGCAGGTCAAAGTTGACATCCATGCCATGCATCTCGACAAGTCGACTGCCAAAACAACAAAGATGTGATTAATGGATGTTTTTCCGCCCTTTTAGCATCTCTCCCTCAAACAGAGTAATGACCCTTTTCAAAGACGCAAACTGGAGCCACCGCTCATCATATTTTGAGGAGTAGTCAAACAACAGAGTACTTCACCCTTTACCAATTAATCAGTTAACTAAAGTTAAGTCAGTGGCATTAAGAAAGTGCCTCCGTTTAAACACATTAGAAAGAAACCTTGTAATGCACCATTGGCCTCTAGAAGTGGTACAAATTGATTTTCCGTACTAAGATTTTCTACTTCATGCACCCTGGTTGTAAGACAAATACCAACAGTTTTATTTTCTTTGGTTCTCTAATGCAACACGTTGGTCACAAACCTCATGAAAGCAATGAGGAAACCACCACTCTCGATCCAAAACGAAGCAATAGTTGCTATGTAAATATAGGGTTTTCTCTCAGAAGAACTCATCAAGTCAAAGTTTAGTTAAACATAGGACTTTATTAGCTTCAGGGCTGAGCATCATCACAGCAACATGTAATGTTTGCACTCACAGCTGAGGGTGGATTACCTACACACCACAACACTCACAGTCTAACTATATTAATACTGACTAAAAATAACCACAGATGAACTGTAGGAACAGTGAGAACTCTATAGAACATGTTGAATACCAGTAGCATTGCAGTAACAGATCGATGTCGATAAAAATGTTGTCTAGGTGCCTGCTGGGAGGCTTTCCACTGTACTGCCACAATATGTTTTTACAAATATGTATGGTGGATAAATGGATTATACTATAGGAGTGGTTTAAGAAGTTGCTATGGACTTGCTGGTAACTGCTGTGACTCCAAGCTGAGTACAGCCTCTGTCTTTCACAGAGGAGCTGATACGACCACTCCCATCTGCCTGCAGTGGTTATTAGGCTGGCCACTTGCAGTCAGGGAGGGTTGTTGAGGTAATGTGGTAGCACCTGTGTAGGCCTCCACCAAGGCTTTAAAGATAAGCCTTTCCTCTTTGTCTTTCTCTCTATCTAAGGTTCACGCCTTCCAGGTTATGGTTGGGTTTGACATTGTGCTGCCACAAACATACACATCCCTCACTCACCCATACATTCCACTCACCACTGATGCAATCACTCACCACACCTCATGCACTTTTCTAAACAGTAATGTTGGTTCACAGAGAGCTGCAGAATCAAACCCGGGCCACTGTGGTAAAGACTCAGCCTTTGTACATGCACATGCTCTACCAGGTGAGCTTCCAGGGAGCCCCGTTTGTCAGTTTCTAAAAAATTACTTAATTAACCTGACTGGTCTCCCCTCTGCAAACTACAAACTTTTCAGAGCCGCCTTTGAAGCTTACAGGTTGTGAGTTCCGATGGTGAAGTATTCCTTTTTAGAATTTAAAAGTGTGATCGCATCAATTTTAGATGAACTACAGGAATTTTAGACCATAGCTGTCTGTGCCTTTTAAAATGAACAAATAAAACCAAGGTTGTAATGGTTAAAAATATTAAAATAAAGTTTACAAATATTTAAGTTTCATTCAAAGTTTGAAGTCAGTTCACTCAGACACTGATTTTTCACAGCAGAATGTGTCACCGTCCAAATACTAAGACTCCACTGTAGATTTAAAATTTAGATATGCCATGATGAATATTACACAACCAGGCCTGTGCATGGAAAACAAGCTAGAGCATAAGTACATTCAGCCTCCAGTGTCTCCAGTGAGGAATGGCTCAGGACTGTGGTTGTACTGGGCATCTCTTAGGTGTAAATGTGTTAAGGCATGAATGTGAAGCAGGATGTTCCTGGATAAGAGCATGCATGCTCAGCAAGACTCCTCTGAATAAATAATGGCTTAAAGAAACACAATGACAACATAAAAACGTACGTGCATATTCCATCTCCCACGCGTGTGGCCACTGGATGCAATTTGTCATCCCACTCTGCGTTTCCACCAGGTTCTCCCGTCCTCCCCCTTCGTCTGCTTAGCAGTTAAGTTGGGAATAACCTATGCTTTGTGATGGGTTGTTAGCTTTCTCTCCAAGGCCATTCATATTTTATGACAGCTTGGTGAGAGGCGAACTCACCAGGAGACACAACTACAGGCAGTTTACAAACTAATGAGCAGCGCTGTCTGCCAGAGGAGCTGAGCGTCATCATGGCCGTATTGACTGGGAGGTGGCTTGGGAAAAAAAACACATGATGATGGATTGGGAAATAATGTGGCCAAAAAAGATGTTTATGAAAGGGGCTTTCCACTGCCTCCACGGAGGTGGCTCATTACCGCGCAGAAGTCAAAGGTAGCATGGGCATTGAGGGAGGCAGAGATGGACAAAGTTGAGGAAGAATGGATGGAAAAGAGGAGAGAGTGTGCTGAATGGGGGAAGGAAAGAGACAGATGGAGTGTGGGGCGATGGCAGTGCTGAGAGTGGCAGACACACAGCGAGGGAGGAAGATGGTGAGGGAAGGAGGGAGTCAGGTGAGTGAGGGATGGACCCAGATGTAGGGAGGGAGTGTTGGAAAGATGGATGGATGGATGAAGGGGAAGGAGCAGTAATTACAGGCCTTGTTGTGCGGTTGGAGAGATGGAGGAGCCGCTTTTGCAGCACTGCCACTCTGCATTAACACAGCAGAATGAAATATTCAGCCATTAGGACTCGGCTGAAACACATCCAGTGCCCCGTCTCATGCAGCATTTAAACACCATTCATGTTCTATTCATTATAAGGCGGCCTATTACATATAATCATCATTTTGCTTGAGTTTGTACTTCAAGACATACACTCTTTTTTTCATCTGTAAATGCAACACTGCATCTGAGTCTAGAGGTGAGAGTGGCAAGTCAATACCAACTCCAATTAGGCCTTGAAATCATTGGTAAACATTGCCTGGGATTTGATTTTCTCAAGCTACACAGAAGGATGAAATGCTTTCTGCCTCACATTTGTGTCTTATTCTCTTACTAGAGTCTGAAGTAACGACGGTGAACCGCTGCCTGGATGCTGCCAAGGCGTGTAACATAGATGAGACATGTCAGAAGCTTCGTACGGAATACGTCTCGGCCTGCATCCAGCCGTCAGCCCGCTCGGGGCCATGTAACCGACCAAAGTGCAACAAGGCGCTGAGGAAGTTCTTTGACCGTGTTCCCCCCGACTACACCCATGAGCTGCTGTTCTGCCCCTGCACCGATACAGCCTGCGCAGAGCGCCGCCGTCAAACCATCGTGCCGACCTGCTCCTACGAGGACAAGGAAAAGCCCAACTGCCTGGCTCAGCTGCGGATCTGCAAAGCAGACTACGTGTGCAGGTAGAAATTAGAAATCTTGTCTAACATGCTGCCTGCTGCCAAGAACATTTAACTCTTAATTTCCCGAGTTGAGTTCAACTCGGGAAATTAATACTCATTCGACTTACTGAACTGATAATTTGCAGCGACTGTGACTTCTGTTTAGAGATCACAAAGGTCATTTTATATGTTTTGGCTCAATTTTTGCAAGTTATGTACACATTATATCAATGCTGAACCTTTTTCAAATCATATTATAATTGTTAGATATTGGTTAGACATGGTGTTCTTTTTTGTCTTAGTATAGTATAAAATAGAATTTCTAGTGACTTCACATAAAAATAGGTAAATATGTAATACATGACAGCACACACTGATTGATTTGTCCTGGTGTGTTCAAGTGCCGCTTTGAAGCTCTGATGTCCGAGATTTAAAGCTGAAATAAATTGTTTTGACGGTCAGAGGCAGAAAGTACACTCCCACATAAATGGAGAAACAAGCTTTGATACACTACATCAGCTTATAGAGTTCTTATGTTTAACTTGTTAGCAAACACCTGCCTGAGGTTACTGACACATCCAGCATCTTGTTTGATCTGCCAACTCCTGAGAAAACTATCTGGGTCTTTTTTTCTTGTTAGATGTTTGACCAGCTTCACCAGCTACTTATTTACTTTGGCTCTCTGCTGTTTCACGCTGGACAGGTATTCTACAGTAGATTTGTGCAAGCCTGAGGAGTAGTTTGTGAAAGTTGGAGCAACTCAACTATACAGACTGGAAAACACAGTCTTGTCTAATTACAGAAAATTACATTAAAGCTGCTTCAATTGTTTTTTGGCAACTAGTTGACAGACAAACGAAAGTAGTTATGGGTAGCAAATTGTTGCCTATTTACAGCATTTTCTTTGCCAGCTGTTTGGATCTGGGCAGGTAGTGTACACTCACTTCATTATAGCTTTTTTGGGCTGAAAACAGCAGCCAAACGTGCATTAAAACTTAAACAATGAGTTAAGAGGCTAAAAAGCTCTGTTGAGCTGTAGATTTGGGAAATAATTGTATGTATGTGCATTGCAACCACTTTCACATGGCAGATGGATTACTGATACTGACTAACATACTTTAGTAAGGCTCAGTCACACCAGCATTTAAAACAGCAAAATTTTAAATTTGGTTCATGTCAATCGCCATAATGAGTGTTTTTGCTCAAATCCTTTCCATTGAGTTAAAGTTGGATATTCTGTGACACCGCTGACCATTAACAATCTGCTTTGACAGTGCTGACCTTTTGCGAGAACGGACAGGAAGCTATTGTCACTTACCTGTCACCTTGATTTAACCTCCTCTGTTAGAGTATAAACTGCTCCATAAAAGAGACCTTGTTTGTAGAGACAGTTTTGGGACAGGGAAATGGAAACAATGGTATTATTAGTCTGTGTGAGCTTATTGTCCCATTAGCTATCTAGCTTGAAAACTGACGGTTAGCTAGCTGAGAGTGCTTTTGAAGCTCACTAGTTCCCAGCTAGTTTGCTTGTTAGCGATTAGCTCACCAACTAGCCAACATCACAAGCTTATTGCAGCACCTTTTTGGTCATGCAGCTTCATTTTGCTGTACCATTTTATAGTGTGACCAGGACCTTATTCTTAAGTATCATGTGTTGCAACCGAACATGAATGCACCCACCCCAAATGCTGCAAAACAGCACCTACTTTCAACTTTAACTTGGATTTAAAATGACATTGGATTACCTATGAAAACAAGTTGCAGCGGTATCTTCACCACTATTGTGCTCAATATGAAGTGCTTTGTGTAGCTATGTGGTGGCCTCGCACACTAACATCCCCTCAGGACAATAAATGGCATTGTGTATCTTGGAAGATAGGTCTGAATGGTATGATATGTTCATTTAGATTTAATTAGTCTGCTGCGTTTAATTAATTCAATTGTTATACTCATTAACTGTGTTTAATTAGTTCAATTAAATTCTGCATTCATTTTCTGAGAGAAGCAGCCAGGCAACAAGCAGCCAACTATGTGAAATAGTCATTATTAGAGCAGCCATTATCATTTGGGATTCACACATGACTTTCCTGCCAAAGTGCTCTGAAAATATTTGTCAATGTACAGCCGAGACATCAGAAGGATTAGCTGGTAATTTGCAGAAATCTGACCCTCTCTACAAGATATCGGAATGAGCCTATTTATTCTGCATTAAATCCCTTTGTATGTGAGACACCAATAAAAATAAAGATTACATTTAAATTTAAATTGATTGTAAACATCCAATCAGAAAACTAACAGTGTCTTATGAAGTCATTAAAATTCAGAGGGTGTATTTCTCCCTATCGCTGGAGACTGAAAACATGCAGTTCTCATACACATCCAGTCAGCCTCCTCCCTCTGACAGCAAATGGTCGCCAGCGTTTAATCTAGTTCCTCTTCAAATGTCAGGAAGACAAAGGGCTTCATCTGTCACGGCTATCGATCAGGCATTATTCTCCACCGCCGCCCGATGGATGGAGTATCTCAAGGCCCCTACACAGCCCGCCAATCCCGCACTAGTCAGCTGGCATTAACCGGCAGCCTGCAGAGGATGCTTTCACTTAGTGCACAGCCTATGAGTTTTACGCGCATCATTATAATGACATGACAAACGAGGGGAGAGTGGGGAGTTGTAGCGCCCTGAGGGGATCCCGTTGCAAATGCCAGTCGACGGGAGCTGATGATGCGATATGATGGCCACGATAGCCTTGTACGATGATGATGATGATGAGGCTAGATGTCTGAGCGGCTGGCAGGAAAGGTGAAGGAGGAAAGGCAGAGCGGCTGTGGGAGGATATTTATATGGAAGATCCATATTTGTCTAATCTCCTCATGGCCAGGCCTGCCAGACACTGCCCACGGTATTTAGAGAGCAGAGCCAAGGCCTATCTTTGCCCCTCATTGACTCTTTACAGCCTGGCAACCTTCCATAAGACAGCTCGCTGGGGAAAGTGAGGAGGAAAGAAAAAGAGGGATGAATGTCACCAGGGGTGACTGGAGTCGAGGTTGAAGTGCTGCAGAGCGGGAAATCTTGAAGGGGGCTGATGTAGGTGTATAGGTAGGTAGATGAGCGTTGGGGGTTTCAGATCCACATCCTGTTGTTGAGAGAAAGCACCGATGCCGGCCATTCCTCGGTGACACAAAGTGTGCAGCAGCCAAGCACGAGTAAATGATGGATGGCATGTTATTGCTCCCACAGGTCTCGCTGGGCACAGTTCCAGTATGATTGCCAACCTTCCGAGCAGAGCGCCAGTGGCTGCAAGCAGGAGAACTACGGAGCATGTCTACTTGCGTACACTGGCCTGATGGGTAAGAACTAAATTTTCCTGTGCCAGCTCTGGCTCACCCACCTTCTGTGATAGATCAGAAAAAAAAGGTTTTAGAGGGAGGAAGGCGGAGAGCAGAGAAGTGCACTGAACAGGACTCAAAAGAATGAATCAAGGATTGTGATGAGAAGCGTGGTCGAACAATCGATGGAGCGCTGATTAATGTGGCTGCAGCATGCCCGGCCAAGTCGTTGGTATTATAAGTAGTGCAATTACAACTATTGACCGCTGTTTTGAGAGAATTATCCCTGACATGACGATGAGTGGGAGCAGGCAGAGGCGTAGAACATGGCTTATTGTACTTTAGATAAAAACTTAACAAAAGATCACATAATGCACAAAAGGTTGTTTAAAAACCACTCAGTCTAAACATGTCATTATGGGACAACAATACTGCACTGAACTGCAGCGGCTAAAAGAGTAAAAAAAAAAAACATAAGTTGTTTAGTTTGTGAGGGACTGAAGGAGACAGATTAAGGAAGACAGAGACAGAAAGCTGTGCAGCAGTGATTGGCCATTCTAGACAACTGAAGTAGAAGTGAGACGCTGAGGTGTTGTTGTTTGGAAGTCTGGAACCCAGAAAATCGATGGAGGTAAATCAGAACTTTTTTCGCAACACAGCCTCAAAGTGCAGCAATTCTATTTCCCACCCCTTTTAAAAATACAAGCTACAAGACTATATAGCCCTTCCCAGAGAATGACTTCCCAATCATTTCCCACTGAAAAGCTCCAAAGGCAGAAAAGAATAAAAAGAATACATTTGAAAGACCTCTGTGCTGGTGCCTGGACTTTGCACTGCGGGCCGCTGCACTTATCAAAGTCCACCAAGCTCCCTGCCCCGGTGGATATGCATGTTAGAAACTCTGAAAACTAGAAAAGCTAAACCAGAGCTACTGTACTTGTTGTTTGGTCTTTATCTGTTGCATCAAAAACAACTCACAGAGACATCGAGAGAAGGATGCTGTATAAGCAATCAGCTCTGTGTCTCTTTTTTTATGCATTCATATGATAAATACATCCACAAAGAAAATCACATTTAAAAATAATTGCCTGTCACAAAAGATCAGAATGTTTTTAGCAAATGTTAGCTGGTTTCTAATACCCATTCCTGTGAAAAACACAGACAGTACAACTTTATTGGCTCAGTAATGTAAAGCCCTGTCAGCAACTGGGATTGAACCAGTGAACATATGATCACCAGGCTGCCTGCTTAACTAACCTGCCATTCTTTGTCTCTATTCACTTCACTTTTATCTGTTCTTCTTCTTTTTGATATTCCTCTCGGTTTCTCTCTCTGTGAATATATTTACGTGCACACTAATAATTCAGTCTTAACCTGATTAGGTCAATGTTGTGATGATCGAAATTGCCTTGTCTTTATTTAATTATCATAATCAGAGTAAGGTCATAATCAGGATAAGCGTACCAAGATTAAATCAGCCAGAATTTTGCTCAAACGTTCAATTTGTTGGAATATTGAATTCCTTAGTCAGACAGTATTTCTAGCTCAAAATGGCACAAGGCAGCAGGTTGAGTAGCTTGAATAACACCTAAACAGTTCAACTAAATAAAAGACACTACTTATTCATGTGATCTTATGTTCAGATCAAATCATTGTGTTATTAACCTTGAAACATGGAAGTTATATTACTTTGGTATGCGTACAGAACAACGGTGTTGTGTCTCCCTCTCCTCCCCTCTACAGGAAGCATGATAACTCCCAACTACCTTGACAACTCCACATCCAACGTGGGACCCTGGTGCTCCTGCACAGCAAGCGGCAACCACAGAGAACAATGCAATGACTTCCTCACTTTTTTCCACGACAATGTCTGCCTGAGTGAGTACCTTCTGCAGAGAGAGACCTCTGGCAACACAGTAGCAATAACAACCATGACAAAGAACCGGGACAAGTGTGCGCATTAAGAAAGTGTACTTATACAAAAATAACAAAATAATCAATGATACTTCTAAACCTCAAAAGTCCTTTTGATAACAATTTGTAACACTAAAACGAGTCAGTCTAAACCAGTTAATGAATATTTTTGCATTTGCTGCTCTTACAGTTCCTTAAAACTATATTTTGTGGTTTATTTCGTGCACAGGTAAACAAAAGAACACAACTTGCAGACACTTTATATAAATATTATTTTCAAGCCTTTTTAAGTCTGATTTTGATATTTGTTCAGACATAATATCCTGAACAGTGTCTGTTTTAGGCAGAAACAAAATAATATATTAAAATTATTCTCTTCCAGAATTAGAAAGGGGTTGGAAACAGCATTTTACCATTACATAATAAAATTACAGGAATTAGAAAGGAATAGTTAAAGAAGTATTCATCATTTTATCCTCTCATTTGCTTTTTTGCAGAGAAATCTGTGCTTTAAACAGGATTGAGATTAGTTTAGCTCGCTTAGCTGAGTTAAATTTAGCATAAAGACTGGAAACAGCTAGTCTTGCTCTGTCTAAAGTTTTACAGACTACACGTACAACATATGTGGTTACATGTGAGCATTAAAAGGTGCTGGTAGGTGTATTTTTGGGATATAGCCAAGTAGTATCAATCTTTTAACTGGGCAAGAAAGAGAATAAAATAAATAAAATTTTCCTTTTTCATTATAACAATCAATTCAACAATATTTGGACTCATAGCCTCAATATGAAATGCTAGCTACTGTCCTGTTTATCAATAAGAAAACAGAAAACAAAGTCCTGCCCAAGTTGTCAAACTGACTAGTCCTCTCCAGACGACCACTTTGTTTCATTTTTCAATATCCGTGAAGAGTGAGCACTCCTGACACATCAGTGACACAGTGAAGACTACACAGTCACTCCCTCGCCATGTCTTTACTTCAGTCAGTATTAATTTATATCTCTGCACACATAGGACTTCGCAGACAAACCATCCCTGAGTGATCGCAGCAGTGACAGACCAGTGACATTAATGAAACACTACATCTGTTGACACACAGTAATGGGTTACCACATATAATATCTGTTTGTTTTGAATATGCTGGGAAAATCATCTCTGCAGAAATAAATATTTACAATAAGAGAGTGGCAGCACCAATGATAAAACTAAGACATCAGCGACTGATACACTACAGCTGATATTGCATAAGGATTATCCACCAATCCACTGTAGTCTTTTACCCTTTGTTGTAGCTTTCATTCATCCATCAACAACAACAACAACCAAACCGTTGATAGGAGATCATCTCTCTGAATGAGTGATATCACTAGTGACATAAGAATGACACCAGTGACAAAGTAATATAAACTGTAGCTGCTGGTGACACAACAGACACTGGAGTTTATTTTGGGTTATTATTTTTTCTAACAACAGAAGAAGACAAGTTCTTACAAAGCTGTCTGTATGAGTAACAACACCAGTGACAGACCAATGACACCAGTAACAGTACAAAGCAAACTGCGGCTGCTGTCATGTGGTGACAAAAGAGAATGTCAGTGTTTGTTAAGTTTATTCAAGGCTGAGTCTTAGTTCAACTATGCCCAAAACAAAATCACACAAGAAGCATCATACACTGCTTCCACTGGACATGGTTGTCTTGTTTTCTGGCGCCAAGAAACAAACTGATGCTGTTCTATCCCGTGTGCCAAAGTCCACTGGACACGTGACTGAAGCATCCACTGCTCCGCTATCATTACATATACCGGGTCTATTTTAGACCAGCTTCACTTCTCAAGTGCGAAATTCACAATAACGCTTGACATTACAGCCCACAAATTACATTACTTATAACACACACACTATTCTTTAGGATGTGTGTTGTCTAATTAACCAGTGGATCCCAACCTTTTTTCTTAAGGGACCCCTTTCCTATCATTGTGTAAACTGACGACCTCTGACATAATAATTTCACATTATACTCAATGCAATACAATACCAGAACAACTGATAAACTGTGCAATTACCCAAATAGTGAACTCAATAACTGCAGAAAGTTTGTGTAAAACGAGTGTTTGGATGAACTTTGAGCATTTTATTTCCTGTGAATATTGCATTAGAGTTTTTTTTTAGGAACTTTAGTTTTTTCTTCTTCCTCATTCTTTGCCATAGTTCTCTTAGCTCTTTGGCTGTTTAAATGGCATACTTTTCTAATGCCAGGTAAGGCTGTTTGAGAGTGAAAGCACTGTGAATATAGTTTGTGTCTTCAAGATTAAGATTTTAAATAATATTCTAAACTTTACAACAGTAAAGCAGTTTTAGTTTATTTAGTTTTCTTCATAAGAATTATAGAAATGCTGAGATATATATATATATATATATATAGGCTGTGTATATTTTTGTGGGTTTTGTGTGTTGTGTTTTCTTACACCCCTTTAAATCAAGAAACCCTCGTGACCCCTTGTGAAGCTTTTACAACTCCCTGGTAGGGGGATAGTATATGTCAGGACATAAAAGCTAGTCTTCTCCAGCATCAGTTTCGTCACATGGATCCTATTTTGGACCCGCTAAAAAAGACTGTCCCTCAGTATTCTATCATAATTTTAAAACCATACACATTACTGTTTTATAGCTACAGCTATAAAGGTTCGTCCTTCTACCCTAGTTTAGCCAAATGTTTTGTCCCCGAGCAACAATAATGAACTCCATATTAAATAATGAGGATTCCATATTGAAAACTTTTTATGATATCATTTCCCAAAGTAATATTTTCATTATAATATCATCATCATGTATATATCATAATGTTTTAAATAAATCATGCCATAATTGCAATATCAGCACTGTTACCACATTTTGCCAATTTAGCCTGCTTTGTAACAAAATAACTTTACCCTATAATAAAGCACTCACACAACTTGCTCCCTAACGTCTTCTCTTCTTCCCATGTATTTATATATTTGTCCCAGTATAAGTATTATACTGGGTATTTTATTGACATCCCAGATTAAACTGCAAAATAATTATAATATAATTTGCAGGTAGTAATCTAAAGCAGTACCAAATTTACTTGTGTTTGTGTATAAATGTTAATATTATTGTCAATTGCCAATTGAGGCAGGCGCTGAAAAGCAGGAGACTGAATGTTATGGTTTACCTTCCACTGATGTGCTATATTCTGGAAAAACAGATTCAAAATAGATAGCTGCATAAATTAGTCAAAAAAGTAAATGATGTGTTACTACATCAATCATAAGTGAGAAGCAAAATGTATTTAATGTGCTTATAAAACAAAATGTTTTACAAACAACTCTAAACAATGTTGCTGCTTAAAAACAGATTACTGCGGTGGCACAACTGAAACATGACACAGCCGCATCCGAGCTCAGGGTGGGATATCTGGTCAAAACCCATTTTAAAACAGCTTTTACATTTCATGTTGTCCCCAGTGTAAAGGTAGTGTTCTTCAGGCAAACTATTTTTGTGTATGGAAGTAGAAAAGGATACAACATTTACCAGCTTGCTGGTTAATCCTCAGCATCAAAGATGGAGACAAAAGCATAAAAACAACCATCTGGAGTGCCACCAATAGAAAAAGAAGATATACAGGACGATTTACATGGGAAAAAGAAAATAAAAAAAAGACTAAAATTTCTACTAATTAAAAACATTATCTCCTTCTCCAGTGACAAACCTCTTTGTACAGTAAACCACTTATATTAATTGTGCTCCACAAAGGGATCACTACTTGATGTTCTGTAATGGGCTTTAATGAGTTAATCAGTGATTGCAGCTGCAGATTCCCAAACAACAGAGCAACAAACTGTCATTAATAATTCCTGGTTTGCCAACTTCAAATTCATTTAAAGCATACCAGCTTGTTTTCCTGGTGTGCAGGTGTTTATGCATGACAGCAGTCAATGCTATCTCTGACTAATAATACTTGTTATAAGGATGTCACTTGGTGCTTAATACTGGAAATGTTTTTAGGAGACTGTCCTCTCAAGGAATCAAAATATGATAGAATGGGTTAACAAAAAGTAAGACATTAACGTGGGTTAGGGTTAACCCACTGCTTCATTTCCAGCCAACAGTCAGTATTGTTGTTCTCTTAGCCTGATCACGGTCATTCCCTAGTCAGGTGTTTATTATTGTAACCAGGAAGATGAAACACTTACCCAACAAAGTAGTAATTTAAACCAAAACCACAATGTTTTCCTAAGTACTTTTTTTAACCCAAATCCTAAACCTAACCAAGTTGTGTGTCTGAACCATAACCATATTCTGTTATGAGTTATTAATGGTTGCAGACATAAGGAAAATTCAAGGGACCAGACATATACCATAAAACTAAACCATAAAATCTTGAAATCCAAAATTGCACCACCACACATTAACCAAACACTGGCTGTAGATCGGGCCTTTTGTGAGTTTCATGGCTACTACAGTTTCTCCTACAGGCTTGGAGCAGGAGGGTCAGAAGAAGGCGTTGTAATCTGCAACTACACTGCTAGATGCTACTAAATCCTACACACTGGTCCTTTAAATGAGAAACACCCACATAAAAGCACTTTTGTTGCTCCTTGAAGGAATAAAACTCGCTTATTTTTCAACAGTTACTTTTAAGGATTTTGGAAGGCACAAACAAATTGTGTCATCCTGCCGATGCAGGCATCAAATCAGAAAACAATTTTACGTGTTGTTGTAAAGAGCAGTTAACTTTAATTTAATTAATTCATTTGAAGGACCAGTTGGTTTTTATATGTTACATATAACCGTTATTTTTAGGATGGACCTACTGAAGTCTCATCACTTCATTTTAGGACCTCTATATGATTCAAGCTGAGTTAATGTGACGTCGTCTAACAGTGTCTAAAACTCCATTTCCAGTGCCACTATTGAAGCTGCTGCACACACAACACACATAACAAAACATACAATTATACAAAC
>NW_023339873.1:2723373-2766556 GCF_004916995.1 Morone saxatilis
AACTCTTCTCTCTTTCTCATTCTTCAACCATTCTTCACTCTGCCACTTTTCCTGTGTAACACCAAGAATGCTTTTGAGGGGTTTGCCGTTATCCCCATTTGTAAAATTCATTGAGTCAAGACTACAAAGACGTGCAAAAGCCACAGAATCCTTGGAGAGAGATCAGGGAAGCAGTGTGATGGAGCCTAAAGGAGGCTATGACAGCAGGCTTTTCGCCCGGCCTTCGAGTGTGGCCATTTGGAACTGCTATAAACCCTTTTTGCGTGAGGATGTAGTTGGACGACCCGTTATGCAACCAATTTCCCTTCAGAAGAAATCTGCCATGAAGCTGCTGGTGAACATACTATAGAAAACATGCAGGACATACACTTATATACACTGCAATACACATGAAAACTAAAAAAAACAAAGAAAGAAGCAGCAGATAAAAATGGTGCACATTTGGACAAATTAGAGTTTTATCTAGGAAGAGAAATAGCTGTGTTTAAGCTATATTTAGACAAATTACAACGCTTTGTATCCATTTAAAAGAATAGTTGCCACCTGACATGCATCGCTCAATGAGATAATGACATTTTTTAAAATGCTTTTTTCTCTAATTAGCCAACTCTCAATGACAATAAAATTTACATTATCCTTTGATGAGTTAAAGCTCCCAGTGTAGTCACATATGTTTTTCAATTGCTTGATGGATGTCTTGTTTTTCAATGAAACTCCTCATGTGCATCCTGCATCCAGGACTCAAACTTGCCAAGGAAGCTCCTGTGTGCTGTTTACTGTAAGCTCCTTAGAGACCCAGAAAAACAAACCTCAGACTGACTGGCCTCATTTCCCTCCGTCTGAGCAAAAAAAAAAAGCCCTATTCCTTCTGCCTGAGCAAATGGCTGAAGCCAAACAGCGCATACAGTACGTGATAATAAGGATGAACAAGTTTCTAATGGGAAAGGCGATTCATGGACCAGCGGTGCACGTCGCGCTCTCATCTCAATTGGAATTCAGACTCGTTTGCCAGGCACAGGCAGGCCACAGTTCTATTTTGGGGAGAAAGTGTGCGTAATGATTTGGCAAGGAGAGTTTGGATCTGAGCCAATAACTGGGAAAATGAATCCGCCCTGGGAGAGTTCCTGAATGTTTGTCTTTCCCCCATGTTCCTCATGTAATCACAGCGTACAGAGAATGAAATGTTATTCATTTTGACTGGAGCCAAAAGACTCTCTTCTCCTTCGGTGATGGTTCTCTTTTACAAGTGGACAGCATGATCGTCAATTAAATAAATCCTCCTGGTCTCTTTTCGTGCTTACATCTTTTTGCGACCAAATTCAGCATTATTTTGCATGCAGGGCCCCCCCTGTGGTGTTGTGCTGGGGCCGGCTTGCTGAGACAGGACTTCAGATGGCCTTTGATGACTTTGTAATTGAACGTAATTTGGTTTCCTGCCTCTGAACTAATGAGGTGGACAGAGAGAATAGTGGCAGGGAAGAATACAGTCGTTTGCAGATAGGGGAAGGGGAAAAACTGCAGAAAAAATTTGTCTCTGGAGTGAGTGCGCTCAGGTTTTGAAAACAGCTGTCACCCTACCTTACCTCCTCATCACAGTGATAATAACCACATCACTATGCAGAACAGCAGCTCTGGACTTCTTCGTTCTCTGAAAGCTAAGTGTGTCAGGGAAAAAATGATAGGACAGATGGAGGTGAAGCTCATTTATTTCTGCAATTATTTTAATTTTTCTGAAAGTTAAGTTGGTAGTGGAAAAGGAAAAAAGTGAGCGCAACCAGCCAAATGTCAGGAAGGTTTGGGACAGAAAGGGGGTGTTCACAGGATGTACTCTGCAGTGTGGCTTTGGGGGAACCTATGAAGTCAGTAAAAGAAAAAAAAATAAGCCCTTAGGGAGAAACTTAAAAGTCAAAGAGATGCGAGATGCGAGATTAAATAGCCGTGTCCAAACATTTACAAAGGAACTGTCACAACAGCTTACCACTGAAGATATCAATTGGCACTTCATCTCTGCGTGACTGCGGGTGGCGAGGCACGGTGGCGAGCAGCTGGAGTTGCACCCCTCACTTCTCTCATTCGTCAGCCTGCCAGGGGATCGCTGCATGCTGCCGAGCGCTAACTGCACACTTTGAGCGCTGCAGCACACTTTCCCACCTGTCCTACCAACGCTAATGGCCCACAGCACCATTAGCTGGTCCACAGCCTTTGCTGCGAGGTGCTGATGTATACACACCATCAGCCGGGCTCAATCTGTTTCCCTCACTATTGACTCGTCGCTGTTGTGTTGCAACTTGCAGATTCCCTAATTAGCTGCAGAGCTGGCAATGAGCACACAGGTTACCCATCCACCACCTCCATCTCTGTCTGGTAGTTGATGCTCAGTGTTGCACCAGTGGAGGGAGTCGAGTCAAGGCTCTGCATTGATTGCTGCAGAATTGTTTTTGCAAAGGTAACCTACCTCAAGAGGATGGATCAATTTGTTATGATCCTGTGAGAAATCAATGTTTGTGTGTCACACCCTGATACTCCACTGAAGGCTTTGAAATCCCATCACTAATAACCAGTGAGTCACTTCTGAAATCGGTGGGTTTTTGCTGGGAACAGATGGAATAATGGTGTGAATTTCATTTCTAAGAACCCACATCCATCTTACAGTATAAGCTGGGGATATTAATTGATGAATCTCTCATTCATGTCGTCATTTGAGCATATTTTAATTGAAGTGACTTTCATGCAAACGTAATTGCTGCCGAGTAGCCCATTAGTCGAATGAAAATTAATGCTTATAGAATATTAATTCATCTTATGATTATAAGTCATTCTGATTGTGGTAAATCCAAGAATGTGATGTAATGAGTGTCCTTTAGGGTGTATAAACCCATATATATCCACCAGACTGTAAATTATACATAGTACAGAATGTACATACTGTAATATTCCTCCCATTCAAAGTACTGTAAGTGGCCCGTTTAAATATTCACCATGATCATGATATCACACCATTACGGACAACTGAAAAATGAGAAATTGAAAGGCTGACTGATGTTTTTAATTTAATGTTAGGGAACTAAGTCAAAGTCCATTTTCATTTTTGGAAATTGGGGATACAGTTGTATGAGTTTTTCTACACCATCCCACTTTAGTGTATCAACAAGGAAAAGAAAAGGGTAAAAAAGTCGAGAGAATAGAGATATCTCACACTCACAATCCTCTTCGTTATATACTTGTTTTTAGCGCCGACAGCAAAGGCGTAAAACATTATCTGTTTCGGTCAGATGAGGATTCAAACCTGAAACATCGAAAGCATCTGTTTATTCAATTGAATTACATCCAAACTTGAACATCTGTTCATTTTACACCTGTGAAAGAGGGAGAAAGATCTCTGAAGATTCACTCAAGTCATCAATATAAATATGCAACTGTTCCAACAACTTAACAAGAATGAATAACACCCAGTAGTTTGTGTAAATACAAATGCTAACAAGTACATGTACTGTGAAGATTTGGCAGCAAGAGATTGAACCCTGGTCCCTGTCATTTGTTTGCAAGTCACTGTTGATATACTGTATATGAGTGGAAGAATGTCATGCCATGTAAACTTATGTAAAATAAGTAAAAAAAATATTGGGGCAGCAGAACAGGCTGAAAATTAACATGCAGTATTTGGCGCTTCAGCTTCCAAATTTAAGCTATTTAGTCACTAATTTTGTCTGCCATTTGGTGTTTGGCAGGAAGTGTATAGATTTATCAAAGCTTGTTAACAGTGTTATAATAATAAGGTTAGCAGGCAGCTGAAAAATCAATCATACACTACCTGCTCAGCACCAAACACAGACAATGTTAGCAATTAGCTGATGAACATGGTTGAGCGTTTAGCAGCTAACAAGCTAAAAGAAGAGTGAATATTCGACTGACATTCATCACGAAGCAAATGTCCTTAGCAAGCAGAATTACCCTTTTCATTGTTAATTATTAAATGTTATATTTTTTTATTATTATTACTGATGAATTCAAATGTAAACAGACTTTTTACATTATATGTGGTTGCAGTGGAATTCACTTTAAGATTTTACATACTAAACTTACGATGAGTATACATTTTTTATGTTTATAGATTAAACTATCCAACTGAATATAAAGAACTTAATCTCAATGTAGTGAAGTAAAATGTACAATATACAGCATAAATATAAGGAAACATATATAAAAATAGTAACGGTTTGACCACTGTATAAGACATTTTTGATGGTATCTTGAAAATCAAAAAGCAACAAGGACACTTTCTTGAAGAAGCAACTTGGTAACGTTCCTTTTATCGATATACAATGTGAGTGATGAAACATGGATGGTGGATCCCACCTGCTGTACTGTACCATTTGCATTGCCTTTGAGCCTTACCGCCTTCTTCTTCACATCACCGTCCATCAAACATGCTCTAAAAGTTTTAAACTTAACGTGATGGAACACGCTTGAATTTAAATTACATCCGCTCTACAAAGAGGTTTGAACTGACAGCAGAAAGATTGGTCGGGATTTCAGAAAATGTTGCAGGTAGCAGCAGAAGGAGATGACATAACTTTAATTTTGGGGCTTTTGTTAAACATACATTTTCACTGTTATTGCTGGGTGGCAAATCAAAATCTATTTAACATCACCAACGTTTGGTGATCTGTTGTTATGACTCAGCTGTTGTACTACTGTAACCTGTTCAGTCATTACTTAGCTTTTCCTGTGGGCTGGATGCTTACCACCCATGACTAGTGATGTCAGCGATATTCAATGGACACCTTCATCCTCATTCATTTATTTTATCATGCTGTCAATATTAGAGAAAGTGTTAACAGATAGTGACAACAGTAGCAGCAAAAACCAATCAGTGATCTTTCTTGTTCCTATCTGAACAGCAACTACCCTCCCATCAAAAAGTCTGTCTGCATATATCTGACCTGCAGCAGCTATTGCCTCAGAGATTTCTGTAATTAAAACCAAACCTTCAGTTTGCCACTGACTGAGGCACTCTTCTGTTTGGCAAAACAGGCTTTCCCATCTTCCATTTACATTTTTATACATAGCAAAGAGAATTCCTGCTCCCACAGCACTCCTTTCTCTCTTGTGTAATGGCAGAAAGTGTTCAAGACTGCAGACCTAAGAATAACATATTTAAACTTATCCCCCAGGCATATGAATAACATATGTTACTCCGTTTAGGCAGTTTCTTTTACTGGTGGCCCAAAATGGTAACAAGATGTATACATTTTAAAAATATGAGCTTCCATTATTCAGAAATCTTCCTTTCTTTGGATGGATGAGCATTTGCTGCTGTTTCAGGGACAGTTTTTCTCTTTAACTTCTGATGCATCACTACCTTTGAGAATAAAAGTGTACATACTTTGATTTTTACTTCTGGTGAATGAGCAGATCAAACCAACATGGCCTCTTGTATGTGTATTTTTTTTTATTCAAAAGTCTTGCCAAATGCAGTTTGAAATGAATGCTTCAGACCAAAGAGAGTACAGTCACTAACTCAGTAGACTGATGACTCACTCTGTGGTCCTCGCATACAATGACATCGTAATTTCAGTGCTACACTGCATCATTATAAAGTGACCAATCACATTACAAAGAACCATACAGAGGTAAAAAAGCAAAAGGAAAGTATAGGTGATGGCTGGCGCAAAAGTTGATGGTGAAGTAATTCCATTTAACCCTCATCAATCTGTTACAAACAGTCAGTCTCAAACTGCTGGCCCAGGGGCCATTTCTGGCCCTCCATCCCACTCCCTAGTGGTTTAATATAAATTTAAACTACCCCTTAATGTACAATTAAAATAAATAAAATAAAGATTATATATTGCTTGGCGAAAAATAATAGCAAAGTTCCAAGGTGCCTGCAAATGTTTAGAAGTGGTAGATTAAAAAAAAGCAAGTTCTGGGCTTTTATTTGTTGTTTGGTTGGGAACAACAAAGATGATATGAGAATGTAAAAATTTATAGGAACTGCATTTGCACAAGTATGATGTAATGGAAATATTTTCAGAATATTGTGCTTTCTTGAAGTACTTGAACATTGAAGTGGCCCTCCTATAAGAGGACAATACCAGCAGTGGCCCCAAGCCAAATTGAGTTGGAGACCCCTGATTTAAACACAACATCTGCTGCTCTTTTGTTGTAGAAAATGCCATCCTGGCCTTTGGGAATGGATCGGACGTGAAAACGGGCTCCAGCCAGCCCGGGATGCCCAGTCCAGCGACGGACAACCAGAGCCCGCACTTGGCAACCACCGCCCCAGGCGTCTCCATGGAAACGGAGCAGAACATTCTGAGAGCACAGATACCTACTCAGGTGAGACGAGATGGAAGACTAAAAATGTGATGTACAACCTTTTCCAAACAGAGAGGCCCTAATGGAGGCGGCCTCGCTCAGAATTGGGTCGCACTACACTGCAGATAACTCGGGGTGTTTGTTTTATCCTGCAGGGAGCAGCAGACGGGTGGGATTTACATTATCTGCATAATTCAGACAGCGTCAGGTACAAAGTCAGTCACACAAAGACTGAGATGAAGAGAACTGAAGCTGTGTTTGTTTGTTATCACATGCAAAAAAAATCCCTTTATGCTTATTTGTGTCCAAATTCTAGGTGTAATAAGTTTATATTATGTAATTAAAATTTTAAAAAAGGTGTCCTTTTTATACGTTTACATTCATTTGGCAGATGCTTTTGTCCAAAGCAGCAATTTATGACACAGTAGATCAAGTAGAAGCTATCAAGAGTAAGTGGCAACATGCTCAGCTTCAATGAAAACAACTTTTTGCCAAAGAAATGTAAAAAAAAAACTAAAACAAAGATGTAACGCTTCGACCTTGCTGCTAAAGGCGAGTGTGGCTCTACACTTGTCAGTAGGGAAAGAAAAATAATGATCCATATGTTTCTTAAATGTCAATTTCCTGCTCATTAGTGTCAAATCGATATGGGATTTGCGAGTTAAATAAAATTGTGACAATGACACCTTATTATCTGATTATCCTTTTGTGCACAAACACACAATAAAAACTGCAGTTTGGTAATGATGCCTCACATTTGATTATCAAAACGTTTAAATGAAGATATGTGCTGAGGCAAGAAATACTGTATATGTTCCAATACATTGGTCAGGCTCTACTGCTCACTATAGACTAACCTATTGATGTTTATCATGTAGAGAATTAAAGTAAGTGAATGAAGGAAGCTTTGAAGCTTTAAGATTGGATGTAACTTTATTGATCCCAGAGGGATCATTAGATCTCTGCAGCAGTAAAAAGATTCAGCACACAAAGCAGAGCATAAAACAAACACGTTATAATAATGAGAATGAAAGAGTTAAGATAATTAGAACAAGCTGCGGAAAACAATGTAAACAAATTTGTGTTATATAAGCTTATTCTATTGATAGTTTACACACATTAACCAGACTTTACTGGAGAGAAAAACTGATGGCAGTTTCATATAAATGTTATTTGCACCATGATTGCAAATATAAACACAGCCTTAGTAACTTAAAATGTGCAATATGCTGCAGATAAATATATATAAGAAGATGCCATACAAAAGTGTCTGTGGACAGATGGAAGTTCCTGTACCTAACTATCAGCTAATGTAGAAACACTAGTGATGGAGTGTCAGAAGTCTTCGGGGGGTTCTGGGTCCTGTAGTTGTTATCACACATCACTAAAAGTGAACAATCAGCGTGAACACAAAACTCTTGAACTGTCTCATATTCCTAACTGCTCCATCAACAATATAAACAGGTTCTTTAAACATAATTACTGTAGCCCATGCCATGAAGTGGTAAAGTAAACAACTATTAAACTCTGTTGAGCATCAATTTTAATGTGGACAGCCTGTTCTGCATTAAACATACACACAGTATCTCCGATTTTAATAATGAGGAGAGAATTATAAATAATATAATTCACTGCAGGCTAAGGAAATTTGTTCCATGCATTCAGCATGGGAATTGGGAAAAATGCTGTAGATAACATAATTGACAATCCGCCAACAGATATAAATAAACTTCACAAGCTAAATGTATAACTAGGCCACTTACTTATTTCCAGAGGGAAAGCAGAAGAAAAGGGCCAAAAGCCCAAATTACATATTCTCGCCTCAGGTCCTCTGAAGCCCCTCGTCCCACACAGCGATTCTTTCAACAGTCTGTATCATCCTCCGACTGCATTAGACTTCATATTACGGTACAGAGATAAAGTAAACAGGGAAGTGACACTTTGCTGAGCACTGACATTTCGTCACCTGATCGTCGAGTATCAACTCAGGATCAAATAAAGTGTCACCGAGTCGACACCAGTCGGAGTTAATTAATCCAGTAAATGGGCTCTGGACAGCTGCCTCAGAGTCATATCATCAGACACACAACTCTTCAACCAACATCCTGTCACATTTAAATAACTGTCACTGATAATTCAACAAAAATTAAATTAACACTGGAGATGTTGCAGTGCATTTCAATCAGACCCGTCTTGTCCACAGTCGCAGCTGAATAGAAAGGACAGGACAACTCACTGTTAGCAATGTTATTTTCAACTACCTATGTATTGTCACTGTCACCTACATGGAAGAAGAAGACAGAGTTGCCAGCTAGGAAATGTTACAAATGTTCTTTTATTAGTACAGATCTCATTTTAAACTGTATAAAATTTCGATTCTATTTCAGGTTTCAACTTCACTTAAAAATGTCAGATTGCCATTCCAAGTATCAGTTTGTCATTATCATGTTTCATTATCCAATTTCCTTTTAATTCTAACATTTAATTATAATCTGATTATCCTTTATGTAGTAGAGTAAAATAATAATTTTGTGTATTTCATCTTATTTTCCCTTTTCCTATTTATCCCCCTTATCCCCCTTAAGGTATTAGATTCTCTAGAAATAAGTAAAACAAGTTGTTTTGTGTTAGATTTTTTCAATTGTCCCTGTTTTTTAAATAAAAATATACAAAGATGATTTCAGAATTGAGAATTTAACATAACTTTGCATAACTGACGTCCAAATAATACCATATAAGGCTACACAGCCAGCCCCCTGTGTGAGGAAGTTAATTCATGAGAATGGTACAGAAGAGTAAATAGAAGAACTTTACGAGCTCGGAGATTAAAGTCCTGCTCTCGGAGATAAACAAAGGAAAGTCCATCATTTCTTAACAGTGTCTGCAGTGTGAGTAAAGAACCTGTTAAAGCCAAGGAGTGGGGAAAAATAAGGAGTACTGTTAATGCCATGTCACCTGAGGGTCGTACTGCTGCTGAAATCAAGAAGAAGTGGTTTGATATGAAAAGCAAGGCAATCGATGACCGTAATGGGAGGGGGTCAAGGGGAAGTCTCACAGGTCATTGGCTAAAAGGTGATTGTCAGGCAGTGCAACAGAGGAGGTAATGTGAAGACAACCCTAACCCCATCAAAAGCCAATTTAAATTAATGATGATATCATTAGGCTATATGATACATTTAGAACTATATTATAATTTGAACTGTACAGTCAAACAGGATGCTGTCAGCATAATTATAAAGTGTAATTTACATAGGAAATTGCTTTATAATAATACACAATCCTTCAGTGAAAAACGTGTTTGGATAACAGCAGACCAATCGCACATGGCTCCTACGAGTGGTCTGGACCACTGATAAAGTGTGTCCGTGCCTAAGAAAAATTCTGAATAAGAAAAAATCTGTGAATGCTGCAAGTTCTCCTAAATCAGTCGAACAAGCCACTTAAAAACAAATATGTTGGTACGAGTGGACCAACTCTTGCATGAGGCCCAATTTCTTCTCTCGGACCTTCATCAGGTAAAATTCCTATAGACAACACCAGTTTCATACTGTATAAATGTATATAATCCTTATATAAATAAAGGCCATGCTACTGGTGATGTTTGTATGAATTTTACCTGGTGAAAGACTGAGGAAAGAAACATAATAAACAGTACAAACGTACAAGTGATTGACAGTGTAGAGGATTAGATTTTTTCAGTTACAGTCCCACACCACAAACCTGTAAAACTAATATAAAATATAGAAACAGTTGAGGAGCAAAGGAAAACAAAAGAGAAATTAAAAATAAAAAGAGTGCAGTTGAAATCTGATGGAGGATGGAGGGAGAAGAAGCGAATAATCTAGAGATGGAGCTCGACTGATTGAAGAGTTTATTCAGAATATGTTCGCAGTGAAAAAACATCGCTAGCTGTGAAATTGCGTCTGGCTGATAAGTGGCAATGTCCTCGCCATCACTTGTCTTATTTTTTCACTACAGATATGGAAAACTTGGCCATTATACCACATAGTTGGTCATAAAAATTCTCCTGGATCAGTTTTTTCCCCCACTGCTTATGCAAAAGATGGTTCCTGGTGTGGAACCTGGAGGCAGATTAGTTATTTTTCTACCCAAAAAAAAAAAAAAAATTGATGACTAATGACAACACGTGTTTGTTTTCTTTTAGGTAAACGAGAACGACAGATTGTGGGGCGACGAGGGAGACTCCACTCTTCCCTCTCCGGGCCTGTCGGACCGTGGAGCCGAGCCCATCCGCCTTTCCCTGCTGCTGGTCCTCGGTTGGCTGCTCCTGCTGCTACTCTCCGACCAATAAGAGGCCAGTATCAGCTGGCCTCCACGGACAAACCTCCAGACCTGGGGGGGAGGGTGGGTGAGAGAGAGAGAGAGAGAGAGCAAAGAGCCATTTTTGATGCATCAAATGACGTGCGGGAAAGGGGTCGACTCTGTCCCCCCGCTCCCCCTCTTCCCTCACCAAAATCAACTTAATCTCGTTTTTGTTGAATCATGATCAGAGCAGATGTGTGTGCAGCCCCACGCCTTGGAGGAAGACACCGGAAGGGTGCCGCTACAGCACCACGGGGGGTGGGGGGAACAGGAAGAACCACAACTCATTTCTTCGCTTCACTGCCTGCCCAAACCAAAACCTGTTACGAAACACACCACTGACTTTGCTCATCTGAAATATCGTCTAAGACTCCATGGAAAAGGCCCGTGGGTTCTGAAGGTGTACAGTGAACAGACTCACTGTACGAATGCAGTGCTGGGAAAAGTCTAAAAAAAAAAAAAAGATTATATATATATATATAAAACAAAACAAAAAAAATGTTTTTTTGTCCCTGAACATTCCTTGATGTAAAAGAAAAATATTAAATGTTAAGACTTTTCTCTCAGATGAACTGTGATGAAGTGTTACACGAGATTTAAGGTGGATGTGTGTGTTTGTCCACATGTCGCGCTCATTCAGCTCTGCTCTTTATTTTGACACTTTTATTATTTTATTATTAGACATAATTTTGTTACGCATATGTTAGATGGACGCACTTGTTATAATCAAGTCAAATCACAATGGAATTCTTTGTTTGTTGTTGTGTTTTAAGTGGCAGGATGAAGAGTTTGTTTCCAAATAAAGAATTATATATAGAAAAACTTAAGTTGTTAATTGAAATTTAACATTCAAGAAGCTCCCAAAGTCTGTAAAGGTGTTTTATTTTGTCAAACAAGGACCTACATTAGCCTTCAACGTATTGTAATTTGTTTTCATTTTATCATTTTGTATTAGTAGATGTCATTGGAAGGGGACTCTTCATATATTTCATTAAGCTTTAAGTGTGAGAGCCATTTGAGTTTTTCCTCTTCAGAAATGTATTTAAAAAATATCATGTGGTTATGGTGAAGCAACAACAGATGGAAACAAGTTTATATTTTTTAAATGTATGTGGACTTTGCCGCAGAGAAAACAGATATCTATAGACAAGTTTGTGACCAATCATGCTTTGCCGTGGCGGGAGGATTAGTGGAAGACAGACGGAGCGGGTTTTGATGCATGAACAGATGCATCTGTTTTTCGAGAGACTCATGAGATGAAGGTGGTGACCCACGTTAGCCCACTACCTGCTGGGACTCTTCACTCGATGTGGGACGCCAGAGGATTTACAATATGTACTGTAAAAGCTCAGTTCTGCTTTGTGGAGCGGACACGTCTATGAAATGTGTTGAGGGGTTGGTCATGTGTCATCTTCAATACTGCCATTGAATTCAGTTAAATTAAGGAAGCACCCATTGGTTTCATGCATTATTAAATGACACAACATATGTTGATTTTAACACAAAGAGAAAATGTGTTGCCCCCAAGCTACAGCAGACCTGATGAAAATGACACTTTCTAGTTGGACCTATAAAAGCTCACACTATAAGCTCATAATATTGTCATAACAGCACAATAGTTGTTGGATTTTGCCTGCCAAGTTCCACAGGAAGGAAAAAAAACTGTTTATTCTTCCTCAATGATGCCAATGTAGTTTTGAAACAACACCCCATTTGGGGCGAAGGACCTAAAAAATTATTCAACACATACACAGATGTCTTAAAGGGGCAGTTCACTCAAATCACAAACAATATTTTCTCACTTGCCTGTAGGAGGTATCAGGTATGCAGACCCAGGTTTTGAGATTCTCTGAGATTGCTGCTGCCATCAAAATACAATAAAGATCATTTAAATTTTTCTTTGATCTACGTTCTTGATACCAAAGCTGAGAGGTTAAGTATGTCCCGCAGTTTCCACTCAAGCTCCATATTGAGGCTTGTATCACTTTGAAAACATAATTTGATTGATGAAAAAAACAAGGCATTATTTTCACATCTGTTTTGTGTTCCCACCCGTCTAAACTCCATTTGTGTTATCCCTCAGTATCCCAATTTTCTGGATATTTCACAAGGTATAGTTGCAAACGTACGCTACTATTCAAACGTTTTGAATCACATTCCACATAAGCTGAGAGGTCTTTCATGCTTTCAAGTTTAGAAAGTCCTCTTTACAAGGTTATTTTGTATGAAGGGTTTGCAAAAGAATTATGTTTTGTACATTGAGAGCAAAACGCTGTTCAATGGTTCAACCAGACTTACAAAAGAAAGGGCAGAAAGAGACAAAGATTCCTCTGAGCAAGAGTTAAATAAGAATATTAAAAAAATGTAATTGTTAAAGAAATTGGAAGCGCAGAATCAAAATCTGTGCAGATTTAAAGAGGAACAGGTTCCTGTTCCAGTCTCAAGGGTACAATAATGCTTTTAACAAGTTGGAATGAACGGGTGTGTTGCTTTGAGATAGAAACTTAGTACTATTGAAACCGGATCCCAGACTATCAGCTGAACATGCTCTGGACGGCCAAATAACAGTTGAAACCTGTTTAATCTAACAACTGAGTGCAAAACATTTAGAGCCCAATTGCACTGTTGTGGTTCAATAATGGTAATGGTCACTTTTCTGGACTGGAAAACAAATCCCAATCGAAGGATTTCTTTGGAGGAAATGCAACACTGTGGGGACATCGATTAAATAGAAGTTTTAATCATTTAATCCTTCTCCTTTGAAACTATTTCAAAGGAAAATAACGTTTGGTGTCTGATTTACACTGTTTTTATCTGAACAGTCATTAACTGAAGGAAAGAGGATAAACATCAATGTAACAGGTGATTCCAAACTTTTGAATGGTAGTGTACATGAAAATAGGTGCATCATTAGCACATTTTTAACTTAGAAACACAATACTAACACATTATCACCTTGTAAAGCTGTTTTGGCCAGTGTGCTAGTAAACTGTTGCCAATCTATTCATTCATTTAGTCGCAGAGCAAATTTAAGTCCAAGTTTTACTCTCCTTTTAGCTTTAGGAAATATCTCTTTATGAGTTAAATGTTCCACTATGTTCACCAGCTAGTCACTAACCTTTTCAGCCATTTGGTGGTTGCAGTGGGATTATCAGAGAGAAAACCACTGGAAAAGACATTGAATGCTGTCGGTCAGTCACTTTTAGCATTTTAGTAGTCATTTGACCCATTGTTGATTGAAAGTTTTTTATCCAAACCTGGGCAAATAAAATCCAGATTTACTACTAGATGTAAGTGAGAAATATGTTTGTGATTTTGAGAACTGATCCATTAAATTTTCATTACCAAAACTGCAGTTATGTGGTTACCTGGCGATAAGAGTGTCTCAGTGATACCTCTTGCTTTCACAAAGCCTCCGTTTCCAGCTGAGCTCTGTTGTCCCAGTTTGATTTGTCTTGTGATTTATCAGTCAGCGGGTGTCCTGTGGCGTGCTCTGCTGCCGTGAGGTGACTGACCAACCTGCTCCCTGTTCATCTGCGCCAGCAGAATCTCAGATGTGACATGTGTCACTTCCTGCAAATAAAGGCGACACTGTAAGTGGAGGTGAATTCTGACCAGTTTTCTTGCGCTGAGGGGAGGTGCTTTTTCACCTGTCTAGAAATGTTTGGTCTCCTGACAAAACTCTTGACCCTTATCCAGATTCAACTAAGTTCAGCATCACCTCAGAGGAACCTTTTCTTCCCTCTAGCAGCACCCCTGGCATCAAGTTCAAAGTCCATTTTTCATCACATACAGGGAGTGATTTGTAAAGATGTTATAGTATAGTGTATATACTACACAGTGTATACCATATACAGTATATGATGTCTATAACATTCATACCTTGAGTAATAATAAAAAAGATTTTATCCAAGGTTTTGCTTTTGATATGTCAGACAGAGAAAATCACTGCAGGCTGATTCTGACATTAACTTTATAAAGCACAACTTTGAGCACAAACTTGTGCATCAGAAACTTTAATAAATGAGACCCCTGGTGTAAACAAACCTAGAGCAGATTTGTGTTTCTTCTAACCTACTCTATACCTTAAGACTATAGTGTAGCATCTAAGGTAAAGCACATTGCAGCTGTAAAATCTATGGAAGACAATGAGGTATGTGAGCCACAGAAAGACGTTATTGTAGTCATAACGTCTTGGCAAAAATATCAAAATTACCCGAAAGTAACCTGACGTAAGTTTAAAACCACTGCGTCATCATCTCACCCACATTGCTTATTTCGGCCACAGAAAAAGACTCAGGCATTCATCCTTTTACAAAGTGAGACTCCAGCTGCCACTGTGCCACCTGTGCTTTGCATATGGCGGCTGTAATTGCTCCCAGTCTTCATGTTTTGGGTCAACAGCTATGTGGGACAGACCTCCTGCTGTCCCACATACTGTAGCTGTTGGGCCCATGGCTGCTGTGGCTGGCTGATAAAAGGCTAAAAATCTGACCACCAACAGGAAGCCGAGCACAGTATGAGATCAGAAACTAATGTGGGGTATTATCTATAACAGGGTTTCTTAACCTGTGACATTTTTTAGGTCCCCAAATTCTTCTCTCCATCAATTAAAGATTCATCAAGTTTTGACAGCACAGAGGGAGCTCTAAATGAACTATATACATACTAAAGAGAAAGATTTAAAAACTTCTTTTAGCCTTTTTAGTCTTAGTAGAAGTCTAATTTCTCAAAAACTCTTGCATGTCTTTTGAAAGTGTGAATTTATAAGTTAAGATAAGTTCTCCATGTTTCTGTGCTGTTAAAGGTTTGTTTACATCAGTAACTTGTGTAAACAAACACAGGTCTATTGTTGCAGTTATAGTGCATATGGAAACACAAAATACTTCTAGTCTAGTATGTTCAGTATTATACGGTAAGAATCTATGATTGGACCCTAAAAACAAACTAGATGACATCAAGAGGAGCAATTTCATGACTTTACAAGAAATGAAAAGACATGAAATATGCTAACTGAAATATTGAGCCACAACAGCAGTGCTGATCAGCAGTAAAGTTATTGTGTTTCTGCGGTGTCCACCAGGGCCTGTAACAAAACATAATGTAATAACTTCCCCACATATTGAGATATTATGGGAGTTGCACATTATTTTATGAACAGAGTTTTGATTAAGCTGAAGATTTTTTAAGGCTTTTTGGGGAGCCCTGTCAAAAGATCATTGCAGTAGTCAACCTGCTAGAAATAAAAGCATGGAGGAATTTTTCTAGGTCAGCATTTGACTTGAAGTTCGAAAGTTTGGCTTTATTTGTAAAATGATGATGAGCTGATCTTGTTACTGCTTTTATGTGGTTATTTAGACTAAGATCGTTTACATTTTATTGAGTTATTATGTAGGTAATACAGTGTTTTTATATAATGTGTTAAATTCTATATATATATATATTATATAAACAAACAGAACCAGGATTGATGTGAGCAGCTCGCACAATCTGGCACACTGTTTTTTGTGTTGTGTTAGCTTACCTTATGACTACACTTTTCTTTTTTCGGCAGTGAGGAAAATAGTCTAAAAAGATGACAAAACACTCACTGTAGGCAAGGCTGCACAAGCTGATTGCAATACTATTAAAACGATAAAAATTTCCTACCAACTGCACTGAAGAAGAGCTGAAGCTACGTATAATCTGATCTGGTACCGAGTCTGATACTGGGTAAACATTCTGTATCAGCAAAAATAATAGTTACATTAAAAATGATGACAAATATGATATATAATCTGGATACTGCTATCATATTAGCATTGTGGAGCTCTTTACACTGAAGGAGGAAAAAGGCAGAAAGCCAAGCGAGTGTTTCTAGGGGTGACACAGCATTTAAAACTCAAGCATCACAAACATGTCACAAAGGTGGAGGAAGTAGGGAACTGTGCTGTGACAAACTTTCCCTCGTTAGCAAAGGCAAACAAATCATGAAATGTATTGAACAATCTTCTCCAGGGTTAAAAAATATGTGGCATTTTGATTTTTAATCAAACAATCTCAAGCATTATTACCTACTGCCAAACTGACATTTAATCTGTGAAATTGCACGTCTGCACGAGTAAGTTAGGGAATTCCTGAGTAAGTTAGGGAATTCCTTTCAAAATATGTGGAAAACGTATAGAGCCCACTGGTTCATATGAATGGTTTATTAACAGCTTAGTTAATATTAAAGGTCCAGTGTGTAACATTTAGGACCTATTGGCAGAAATGATCACTAACCGTTTAGTTGCAGATTGCAACTCCCTCGCTTCACCCTCCCCTTTCTAGTGCAAAGGAGAAACTACAGTGGCTGTGACACTCACAAAAAACACAAAAGAGCCAGTATTGAAACATGGCAATTGAACATGACGGACTCCGCCAAAGAAAACCTTCTCCTTCTGTATAGAAAACCGGCTCATAAGGTGATGAAAACACAATTATTCTTATTTTCAGGATTATACACAAATGAAAACATGAATTTTATATTCCATTTCTGCGATACATTCTAAATGTTACACACTGAGAATACTATAGCACTGAAACAGTACATGAAACACACAAACCGGAGCTAGTCCCAGTCTTTTCACACATCAGGATGTATTATGTTACACAATAATTCTGATCCTACTTAACACTTGAGATTAGACCAGTGTTTTGGTTTGATATTGGCCTTTAATTAAAAATCTTAACCTAATCATGTGTTTTATTGTAGCAGAAATAAACGTTCCCTCTAGACTGCAGCTTGTGAAAAAATGTTATTAGTATTTTTTTCCAGATTGCTGCTCAGAGAAATCAGCGCATTGTGGTGCCCAAATAATTAACCGAGTGAGCTTCTATGAAACATAAAGTGAAACCTGCCTTAAAGGAACAGTAAATCAGATTTCCACCATGTTGGTTTAAAGGTCGAGTGTGTAACATTTAGGAGGCTTTATTGGCAGAAATGCAAGTTACCAGTGTTGTAAACTGCAAAATTCAATTGGTGATTAATTTTTGCACCAAAGCTTCATCACAAGGTCCTTTTAGTTAAGTTAGATTTTGATCATATTACAGGATCTTCCTGAGCAGATGGAGTTTTGCATTGTTGTCATGGAATTAGAATTGGTCAAAAGAACAGCAACTACATGGCCCTTCATCATTTATAAAAAAATTTAAGCCAACATGGATGAGCAATTTTTAATTTTTAATTTATACTGGCGTCAGTATTTCACGATCTAGGAGTGAGAACGGGCTGTGGAGTGTGTAGGAGAAACTACGGTGGCTGCAAAATTTGCAAAAATGCCAGTGAAAACATGCCGGCTCAAAATGGTGGAGTCCATGGAAGGCAACCCGTGGTGTCTTTAGATAAAAAGGGCTCATTCTAAGGTAATGAAAACAAGAGATACATATGTTAAAAAGAGCACTTATAATTAGATAAATGGACAAACTCCATCTGCTGTGGAAGGTCATGACATTTGACCAACAAACAGGTTTTCTTTCCAAATATGGATTTACTGCAGCTTATTTATGAGTGAAACCCTTCAACATAACAAGTACTGAGGGGGAAAACATCATCATTAATCAGAATCTGACAACTCAGTATACAGGATGAAGAGGGGGCGGATAGATCGGAGCAACTCCTCTGAGAAATGTTTACTAATTGTGATAATGTGTCTAATGCTGTCAGCAAGATGTAAGAGAGAGAGAAAAAAAAGAAAACGTCTGCGACAAGAAAACACAAATGCAGCATTTCTCCGAATTACTTTTCACCGTGTAACCTTTGTTCAGCAAATTTGAAATACGACGGGGGAAATTTTTTACAGACATTATTGCCCTTGACAGCTCTGCTGAAAACCCAACCAAATCAAAGCTGAGGAGAGATAATTATATTAGACTGTTCGGTGAAAGCAATAAAGACTAGATGACCTGAAAATGGGCAGACGCATGGAAAGTCTGCAAACAATCTCTTGCTTACTCGGAATTAGACTCAGAGGATGATGATGAGGAGGAGGGAAGGATGGTTTTCATAAACAGCCTCGCCATAATGTGAAGGACGGAAAAAATAAAAAAATAAGAGCCTCATTATCAGCCAACTGCTACTGAGCAGCAGTGTGCAGGCTGTCAAAATGATCAGGATGGATTTAGTCAAAGACTTGGAATCAAAGGGCAGCACCTAATCATCTGTTTACACCGTACAGAGGCTCCTGGGGAGGGGAGGGAGAGAAAACAGGGTCGGCAGTGGAAAAAGAAAAAGAAGAAGAGGGCAAAAGGAAATGAGAAAGGAGGAGCAAAAGGAGATAAAATGATGGAGAACGGTGACATTAAATATAGATGACAGAGAATGGGAGGAGTGGATTTGCAGAAGTGGGAGGAAAGAAGTGGAGGGAAAACAGAAGAAGAGAAAGTAGAAGGAGAGGAGGGAGCAGCAATAAAGGAAAAAAACTACAGAGGAGAGAAGCTGGAGGGATCAGTAATGAAAAGAGACGGTGGGTGAGAGAATAAGAGAAAAAGAAAGCGAGAGAGAGGAGAATGGAGGGATGGAGTGGTAGAAGACAAGAGATATATACAAATAACCGAAGAAAGGGATTAATAAGGGAAAGAAAGAAAAAAACGAGAGAAAGAGGGTAAGGTCGTAGGAGGGAGAAGAGAAAGGGTGATGAAAAGAGAGAGAAGGAGAGGGTGAGGTGAGAGGTGGGAGATGTGAGACGGAGAGGAGAGAAAATGATTGATGAGAATAAAGGAGAGAAAGAATAGACAGATTAACCAATAATGGAGACAGGAGGAGAACATTAAAATGAAGAAGAGAGGAAGAGAGGAAGGGGCAGAAATTGATTGAGGAGGGAGAGATGGGGTGAATGTGGATGGAAAGAAAGAGGTAAAAAAGAGAAAACAAAAGGAGGGGAAAATAGAGGAGAAAGAGGAAGAAAAGCAACAATGGCAAAGAGGTGAATGGGATTAGTAAAAAAACGAGAGGAGGGAGAAAAGAGAGAGAGGAGAGAGAGAGGAGAGATCTATAGAAAAACAAAAAGAGCAAAAAAGAAAGAAGAGTGAAGGGGTGGGAGAGGAAAGATAGAAAGAAAGTTGGATGGAGGAGGAAGGAAGGGAAGAAGTGATGGGAGGAAAGAATGATAGAGGATATGGAAGATAGAAAAAAGGGAGGATGGATGGGGTGACTAAGAGATGGAGGAATTATAGAGAACAAAAGGAGGATGGAGAGAGTGGAGAAGAGAGAAGGAGATGGAGAGAGCAAAAGAGAGGCAGGATAGAAGTAATAGTGAATATGGAGGATAGAGAAAAGGGGTAGCTGGAGTGAGTGGACGAGACCAATGAAAAGAGAGGTGGGAGGAGAGGGAAAGAAGGAAGGAAAGAAGAGGGAGGAAGGGAAGAAAGGGATGGAGGTTGGGTGATTGGGAAAGTGAGGAAAGATAGAGAGGAGAGGAGACAGAGGGGGAAGGAGGGAATGAAAGCAGGGAGAGATGTTCTAGGTGAAGAAAAGAAGAAATGTAAAAGGAGAGGAGAGAGGAGCAAGGGATGAAAGGAGAGGGGAGAGAGTGGCTGACAAAAAGTCAAAGTAATTGGAAGAGAGGGAGGACGAGGAGAAGAAGTTGAAGGGGTAAAGAGAAGGGAGATGAAAAGAAATACTGGAGGAGAGGAAAAATAACAGGAAGACGAGAAAAGAAGGGAGAGGTGAGAGAGAGATGGAAGAAAAAAAGATAAACAGAGAAAGATGGAGTGAGTGGGAGAGGTGTGAGATGAGGAGAGGAGACAGAAGGAGCCAAGAACGGAGGAGAAACGATGGAAGGAAGAGAAAAATGTTTCAGACAGAGCGGGAGAAAGTGAAAGAGTGAGAGAAGCAGGGAAAGAGAAAGGAGAGAAAACGAGAGCTCAGAGGTAGGAGAGAGAGATCAGGAGTGAAAGGAGGAGAAGAGAGTGGGAGAGGGAAACAAAAAGAGACACGGGGTGAAGGAGGGAGGGAGAGGTGGGAGACGGAGAGATTAAAGGGAGAGAAAGAATGAAAGAGAGATGCAGGATGACTGGTGATGAATAATTGCTGGTGAGAACACAGCAGCTCACCGACACTCAGCCTCTCCTGCCGCCGTTTCGCTGGAGGGCTCGGGAACATCAACAGCGGCATTAAAAATAGCGATTATTTGAAAACAAGCCTGGGGAAAAGTGTATTTACAAATAATCAACATTTGTTTTATCCTACTCAGAGCCGCAGACGGTTGCGCTGTGTCACAATGTGACAGTCCAACGTGGGGGGGAAAGTTTTGGTCTTTCACTTTTAATCCAGAGTGAGACATCACGACACCCACTGAGATTGATATGAAGGTTGGTTCAGGTATTTATGATCCCCTGAGGATGATCTCTAAAGATTTTTGTGACCCCTTGACCTTTCCTTTAGCATCACCAACAGGTCAAAATGTATGCTCGACCAAAATTCCTTATGCATGATCCCCAGAGGATGAATCCTAATGTTTTTGGTGACCTCCTGACCTTTATGATAACTTTTGTCTCTCTAGATGGGCCAGAATCTCAACTTCCACACAAAGACATTTTAATAGGAAGATACTAAGAATGCACAATGATATCGGCCAAAAATGAAAATTTCTGCCAAGCTGATAATATGACGCTTAAATTACGCACACACAACGCGATGTGGAGGTTTTTTGAAATGAAGAAGGATGGCAACATTTCTATTTGCAATGGTTCCTCAGTAAGTCATTATAGGAGGAGCCAAACTGCATCCTACTACAAATTTAATTGCCCATCTTTAGAGCCGTCATCCCAATCATTATGACACATTTGTGAAAAACAAAGAGAGAAAAGCACCGGTGAAAAAAAACCTGTCCGCAGTAGTTTTCTTATTTTGCTCAGTGAATGTGTACATTTGGAAAAGAACTGTATTCTATGTTTGCATCTGTCAGTGTACCATCTCAACAAGAGCAGTCATAATAATGTGTTAATTTCAGTACAGGAGACAAAAAAGGTGAATTTATTGGTGTCAGTGTTAGCAATCAGCCAAAATGAGTTGGAAAACAACTGGATATTGGATATCGGCAAAAATTCAATATATTATATATACATATATCCAATATGCATCCCTAGATAACACCATGAAATGTATGTATGTATGTATAATGTAAGTACATTCAGGCTCCCCAGAGTAAGAAACCTCTTTACTTAGATACTGACACTGTCATCAGACACTGATCTCAGTTCACAATTTTGTCTTTGTAAACAAAATATTGAACAATTAATTATGGATATTCTTGATCAAAAGATAAATCCTTTCCTCACGTTCCCCTGAAGATGAACCTGTTGGATTTCCTGCTAACCAAGTCAATCCTGGTATCCTGGTGTGTGCTGGAACATTTCTGTTTGTTTACTTTAGTTTGCTCTGCACTGGCTGGCTCCCAGAACAGAAGTACATGGGGTAATTTCTTGATTTTTGGATACTTCAAGAATTGCTTTCTAGTACTGTCCTCAGGTAAAAATGTCAACTCTGAAATATAGATAGGGTTACAGCAAACAGTGCTTCGGCACAGTGATGCTTTCTGTGAGCTAAAACATCAAGCATCTTCAAACATCATGTCAACATCAAGATAGCCAGTGGTATCATGTTGGTGTATAAGGTTTATCATGTTCACCATCTTAGTGTAACGTGCTACCATTAATGTCATTAGTTCAGCTGTTTTTGGGTACTGATGATGGCGCTGGATAAAAAGCCCATGTAGACCATCAGAGCTATTAAAATGTATCCTGTTTTAAACATGAATGTCCCCTTTTATTTACTCTTCAGTCCCTCCACAAAGTTGCAAAGTTGTGATCACAACAATTAACACAAATTCAACCAATTCCTGTGATTTCTGCACATCCTTGTAATTTTGATTTGACCAATCAGAGCAGTCCCCCACACAAAATGTTGAGCCATAACAACACCAAACAATTAGCTGCTACTACTGACCAACTATTCCTGCGATTTTCTTTCTCCTGCAATTTCATTGCAAAAAACCCCCCCAAAAAACAAAACGCCTAGGGCACAACAATCCCAGGAAGACTGCAAAATCCTGTAGGGATCTTTGGGTCTTCATAAGTTGTCAGGTCATCACCCGCAGGTCAAATTGTTTGCAAGTAACAAAAAACAAAGTTGGTGTAGATATTCATGATCCACAGAGGAAGAATTGCCTTTTACTCTAACACCACCATGAGACCACAATTTCCAAACTACACAAGAGATTTCCCACATTGTTGTGGAAATGTGTGAGCATGTTTGTTCCCTAAAGGATGAACTTTAATGAGGACATTTATGCTCCTGTGATCATTTACATATTTGACTTTAAAGACTCGCTGAACTCCATCCACACTGTGCATTGTGAGGTGAACACTGCAGCCTCCAGGGGAAGCTAACAGGGCCTGTTTTATAGTTACACCATCAAAAGAAAATCTTGAATCATTTTTTTACTATACTTACTTGAAAGACATGTTACCAGAAACTGTGGCACCACCACTCTAGCACTCTAGGCAGATTCAAACAAGCACTACAGGAAAAGTTTGAAATTGGGTAAAATGCAGTTATCAAGACAAACAGCACTGGGAGGATTTTCACATTTAATAATAGACAAAAATGTTCTGTCATTCTTTTATGTACATCAGTAATTACAAGTTCAGTAAGCTATTATCCTCAAGTTTTACACGTAGTTTCATCAGCTTCTAGTAATGCTTGTTCATCTTTACACTGCGGTCTTACATACAAAATATGCTATGTACTGCAGTCACATTTATAAAAGCCTGGGGAGTTTGCCATAAATGATTTTTTAAAACCATTCAACAAATGTCATTCACAATACTTTCTCATTATTTACAAAAAAACAGCAACTGCTAAATTATACATATTAACAAACTACTTCCTCAGGATATATAATGCCGCTATACAAAGAGACGGAAAGAAAGAAAGAGGGTAATGCCAGATTTTACAATGACCTTATTCTGATGCTTCAACCTGTGTATTAAATCATTTTAAATAGCCTATATTAACGCTGCCAGTGTTTGAGAAAACTCTACTTGTAAGGTGAATATTAGGGACATTTCCAGTTACTAATCACTTTATAAATATGTATTTGCTGTACATTTCTAACAGTTAATACAGAGATTAATAAGCTGAAATAAGGCCACTGTAAAGTTAAAGTGTTACCCGCTAAAGTTTGAGGCTTGGAAAGCAGGGCAAGATAGAGGAAGTTGCTCATCTCTTTAAATCGAAACAAGTTTGACAGGTATTTCACAGGTATGGTGGCACGTACAGGGTTCCTACACATTTCCCTTTGCAAACGTCCACACTCCCTCTCAGATATTTTGAGCAGCTCGGGGCCACTTCACACTCGGGCAGCTCCAAATGGTGGCGAGAGGTGATCATCTGGAAAACCTGAACTTTAGGACCCTGGAATCCTGTAAAGCAACATCAGTACAGGGAACAGGGCAGGGCTTTGATGCGTTCGAGGTGAGAAAGTCAAAAGATTTAACCTTGAGCCCAACCTTTTCTGGACAGAGCGAAGGTTTGTATTGTGCTCTTAAGTTTGGATTTGTCACTTCTATTGGGCCTCAGTTAGGAAGGCTGAGACAGTCAGAAAAAAAGGCGCATTTTTACATAAAAATTGTGTAATTTCAAACACCAACCACACCCACACAGGACTTTTCAGTTACACTTTCTTCAAATAGGGCTGAAGATACCCACACTGACCATTCAAAGCTATACTGGCAGTGAGTGTTGTTCCACGACACAGCAGCGTGTCGCATTGAGCTCTTCCACTGACAGCTCACTGTGGCTGTGACTACTTTAAATATTACAACCTGCAATAGTTAAAATTGATCCCCTGACAAAATAGCATCTTGTTGTGTAGACCAATTTCTGTTGAAGAACACGACTGCCAACAAAGCTTCGCTAACTCAGTGACCAATGCATTGCCACTTCCTATGGCTGCTTCACAATAAAAGCCTCCCACTGTTTGCTGGTGGAAAACCCTTAATGTGAAGCAGCAGCAGGAAATGTTTGGTTTGCATCAGCAGTAACTTTAAAGGTATTTGACCACTACTGCCGCCATAACATTTTTATGAGTGGTTGAATACACATTTTTACATTATTCCACTGATCCACAGGTGAATGCAGCAATGTGCCAGCAAAGGAAAAAATAGATGGCGAAACATGGACTTAAAAATCATTTAAACACACACAACTCCACAGGTCACCTTTAACACAGCTGCTACACAGCTGAAAGCGCTAAGGAAGCAGTAAAGTAATGCTGATATCTGAAAGTACGAACAGGAACACAAGAGTAAAATTAAACTCCAAACCACAGAAAGAGGTCACAAAAATATGAATTATGGATTAATGATTTCCATCTTGGGAGTGGTCCCATCAAGCAGCACCACGACACCCAGGCTCAGCGTGGCTAAGCCCTGCTGTGAGGTTGCAATAAGGGTGTGTGTTCGCAGCTTGGCCGGCTAAAGCAGACTGAAGTGGACCTGTGGAAAAACTGCAATTAATGTTGCTGATTAGACCCCTTAACAGGATATGCTGAGGAGACCAAACCGGTGTGGGCTGGACACAAAACTAATTCTATCGGATTACTGACATTACAAATCCGAACACAAGTTTCAATTAATTTGTGAATTTCTTGAACTGGTCATGTTGTAATTAATTACACAAACAGCTCAGCAATGAGCCAACATGAAGAGGAAAATATTTTACTCTTATATTAAAAAAGGTTCTTATTGTCCAGCACTATCTTAGAGGTCGAATTTAGTCCCACCATAACAGGTGTAAGAAAACTAAAAGGACAGCGAGGGAGATGTCAATCAAGCACCGCGCTGTAGACGCCTACAAACCTGAAAAGACGTCTAATCAGCCAGAAATAAATGAAAACTCCTGTGTGGGTGGACCAGGGGGGAAATGTCTCAAATAACAGTTGAAAATGCAACCATTTTTTCTATCATGTTCAACGCTTTGAGACTTTGCAGGCCTGTGTAGTTACCCAGTGTGAGGCTGCTGACAACAGATCTGGGTCAAATAGCATTTACAGATAATAGTTTGTTTTTCATCATTCTGCCAGTTTTGCAATTCGAAATGGGTCAGACTGGCCACACAGGACGAAAAAAATAGAATAAATAGTTGTTTATCAAATAACTGTTACATTAATTGTATGATAGAGGTAAACAAAAAACAAAAAAACAAACCTCTTAAGATTCATTTGTCGACACTATCAGACTCAGGATCCGTTTGTCTGAACCAAGGAGCAGAAATGGTTTGCGAGACCTTACATCTTCTTTACAAGTCCAGTCAGAACATCTTCAAAAAGACAAACCAGGTCTTACATCTGACCCGTGACCTTTGAGTCACTGTGCTGTCCGCGTTAACCACTGAACCCCGACCAGAAAGGAACTGATGGCAGCAGGCTGCTGGGAATCACCTCCACAATCTTAACTTTACAGATTCACCGTGGCCACACAGGTGATTTTTCATTTTACATTCATTTACAAAAGAACCCAAAAACAATCTTCATTCTTAGTGAAATTATTACTACAGTACATCTGAATCAGCTGTAGAGCAGATTCATGTATTTAGAGTTTCTTTGCAAAATGAGATCTCTGCCTTGTGGGAAACAGAATAAAATTTCCAACTGAAGGAGACTGTGGTTATACATTGTGTCACTGTTTGTTGTTACTGGAGAATGCAATGAAGTAATTTTCTAACTGAGCATCATGAACAGGTTAATGTTTTCTTAAATGGAAAGAAAGCATTTTGGAATTACACATTTCTACAGAAAATCAAATAAATGAGCTGTTGTCTGATCTCAGAGCTGCGTCTGTTGAAGTGAGAGTGCTGCTGATGCTGCAGGTGTATATGTACTTTTCAGGCATTACAGTGTTGACGGGTCATGTGAGTTCGCAGGTCATCCTCGCTTGCATCTCTGTGGTCTCCCTCAGCTCAGTCACATTTGCTAACTATTGCTTTTGTTTTAAGCTGCTTTGAGCATCAAATGAGCGTTTACTAAATATGGGCCCATGAATTAAGTCCCGCCAATTTGCCAAGCAGGTTAAACAAAAGGGATGTTTGTAAAACTGTTTGACCCAGAAATCAAATTTTACTTTAGTCAGTGAAAGTGGTACCATTTTCTGCTGAGGCTGAAGAATAGTGTTGCCTTCCTAAAGCCACAGAGCCTTGTACATCCCAAAATGTTTCCTCTATTGTCAGCATTTTACCATCCAACAACGTTTTTGGAATTGAATAGCACCTCCATATGATGGTTGGTTACCTGCCAAACAGACTGGTAATGCAGACAAACATAAAGTCAAAAGAACTTCTGCAAACCTGAGAAGAAGCAGAGATAACCTGTCCTCCTCGCTCTGCTTTCAGATGGACTGAACTAGTGTTTAATAAAATGCAGCTTTTTTTGTGGCAATTTGCAATCAGGTGCCCAAACCTAAACACAGACCAAATTGTCTCACATTAAGCTGATGAAAGATGGTTATTTTACACCATCAAGTCTGCAAAAGCAATCGAATTAACATCAAAACCTGAACCAGGCATGATGGCGAAAAAAGATACTCTAGCAGGGTCCCCACTCTTTTTAGGAAATCATTTTCCAGGACATTTTCCAGTGGTTTCTCTTGACAATACAGGAAAGCCCTTGCTCACAGTGGCGGTCAGCGTTTGTGGGACAATCCGTGGATATTTGGGAACCCCGTCTAGTGGGGAAAAAAAGAGCAAAAAACGATTGATTAAAAAAAAAATTGTGAAAGTGAAGTGCTTTGATTCCTCAGTGCAAGTATGAACAGAGCTGACTCCTAATGCTTGCTGGGGTCACTGAGTGGAGTTGTGAGCACATCCAGCTCTCTATAATTACAGAATGTCAACTTTGTTCATGCTTTCTGGCCTGACCTTTTCCCAATGCTAAAAGTGCGCCCTTTAACCAGACGGTGAGCAGTTCTAGTATGCTCAACACATGTGAGAGTCTGGAAATAAATACGATGCATTCTTAATGGAAAAATACAACTCATTAATTTTTTTCTATTACTGAACTTCTCAAAGAGCGGGAAGTTAATAATAATGTTGTGAGGCTGGAGATATTGTTTATATATCAGTGTATTCAGTGCCTTCAGTCAAAGACCTGCAGGCATTGTAATTTTTTAATGACCAATGTGGACTAATTCACACCTGCTCTGATATTTAGTGCTGAAAGAGAAAAGACAAAGACAAGAAGGCAAGAAACACAGATCTGACACCCTGATGCCCTTACAAAACAGAAAATTACTTGACATTTCAAAGCAACAGCTCTGTTTCAAACTAGCAGAGTTTTTTTTTTTTTTCGTGTCTGTGTTTGTCTCGTGTTTTTCATTCTGTGGTTTCCCTCATTTTTCCCAGTGGACAAAAAAAAAAGTAATGTTTCTTTAAAAATGGACCAGTGATTTCAGATAAGGACTCTGGAAAGAGCAGGTAGAGCAGACAGAAAAGGAAGGCAAAACAAAAGACCGGCTTAGAGCAACCTCACACATGGAGCACAAAAACAGAGTAAGCCCAAGACACCTCGCAATAAGATAATTTCAAAAGGCAATTTTTTTTTGTCTACTTTTTTTTTTGAATCAATAGCCGAGGTCTTCCATGAGATGTGGTCAATTCAGAGGTTCCATTTAACAAAAGGTGCAAATAAGGAGACTGACACTGACACATCATGGCTGCTCACTCTGCTAGAGTGTGTCTTGTGTGTGTGCTTTATGTTCAGGGTTGTCGGCCGGGTACCGTTTGAATGTGGCCATTAGCAGCTCCACTGTTGCTGCATCAATGTGAACACAGACGTCACTGCTGCAGGGGCTAATTGAGCAGCCGTAGATAGCTCAGGGACACGGAACAATCTGCATTAAACGGCAGGGGGAAAGCGACAGGCTTTCTGAGATGGACGGGGTTGGTGCTTTGCATTTGGGGGCACAGGAGCAGCAATTAGAGGCTATGGATTTCTTAGGGAATGATCACACAGGACGCTGAACCATTGCCCAGGCACCCATCACGCAGATCAGCCTAATACCTTCAGTCAATCTGAGTCAGGAGATCTATAGGAAGCCTGTTTCACATGATCTCCAGGCACAGCACTGCCAAAGGGACAATCGTTAAACACAGGAGGGTTTTCTCACCACCAACTGTTCGTTGTGTGTGAGAGCCCTGCGTGTGCACCCCTGTGTGCGCGGCCATTGGCTTTCATTGCAACTGGAGGAGTAATTAGCTTGAAAAGTTTCAATCTGCGCTGGCTTACGATGCAGCCAGCGTGGATGAGATGTTGCTGTGGTCTTGTTTTGTACTCGGCCACACCGCCAGAGAGGTGTGAGGCTGTTTGGCTCGGCAGCCAAACAGCCACAGAGGCAGAGAGAGAGAGAGACGGGCAGAGACAAAGCTCCAGACAGGCCACAGAGAAGACAGCAGCAGAAGACACAGAGCCGATTAGAAATGTCACAGACTCTTTAGATGGGCTTTGGCTGCACGGTCAGCCTCCTACAGTGGATCCTCATTAAAGGAAGACACAACATGCTGTTGGCTTGCTCGGAGGCTGGACTGTACAGGACACCGGTGACACTGCCTTCAGTGCTGAGCTCTGAACATGAACAGCAGGCGACAATGGGCTACAAATGAGTTACAAGGGCTTGGAAAGTTGGTTTTTGGAAGTGTGTGTGTATGTGTGTGTTTGTGTGCATGCGCAGCTGAACACGTCCAGTTTGTTCTTGCCTTCAAAATAAAACAATACAAAACAAAGAACAACAATAACTTAAGTAAAACGAGAATATAGAGGGTTGCAAAGTCTCTGGATTTTTCAAAAACTACGAGACGAGGATCTCTTCTAGCAGCAAGCCGTGGCCGCCTCGACTCTACCGAGGCGGTGTCGACAAATGTAAAATGTTTTTTTTGAGGGGGAAAGGGTGAAGTCAGCACCCGCTCTGTCCCTCCCTCCCTCCCTTACCATCCTCCCTGCCTCTCTCCTCCCTGCTCCCTCCTTTGTGTCAGTTTCTGTCAATTCAGTTCGCTGGGCACCCATAGTTCCCCTGTAGGAGGAGAGGGAGGAAGCCCAGCATAAAAGGCCCAGACCACCCCGCGCCCCCCCGGCCCCTCACCAAAAAATGTTCAGTTCTGCGCGTCCAGCATGCACCCTCCCTGCGCCTGCCCAGAGCGGCAGCTGGCGGAGGTCTCTGAGGGAGGGGGCCGAGGCGGGGGGGCTGATGGGAGAGCATTGGGTGGTGGGGTGGTAGAGGAGGACAGGGGGGCGTGGTCAGATACAGGTGGATGGCTGTGCGGTGGGCTGCTGTTTGCGGCTCCTCAGGCCTCCAGACTTCTCCTTGTAACCCACACACATCTGCTGAGAGACGTCCACCAGCGCACTGGCCACTGCCAGACCTGAACACACACAAATATTACAGTTAGGTGAAGATTATGCAAAGATGTACATGCCGTTGGTTTCTTTTTGTGATGTGGACATACCAAGCTGTGTTTTATTATATATATTTATAGGGATGTTACTTTTTCAATACTTTTTGGAGCTCCAATAAATGAGAACACACACAACATTTGTTCAAATTAATTCAAATGCAACTTTTCATGATCCGTAAATCATTTAACCTCTACAATCATATCTGTGAAGGGATGAAAAGACGACACAGTTTAGGATTTAGTGGTGTCTAGTGGTGAAGTTGCATGTTCCAAGCGTGTAGGAGAAACTACGGTGGCCCCATCTACAGCCAGTGTTTGGTTTGTCCTTTCTGGGCTACTGTAAAAAAAAAAATGGCGGTTCAACATTTTGGCATCTACTACATAGTAACAGGTTGTACTAAGATACTAATAGGAATTTTGCGAAACAAGTAGTCAAGAAAATAATGTCACCTACAGTTTTGTAGTAAGGAAAAAATGACGTGCGATACTTCAAACAGAAAGCTAAATCTTTTTTTATTTCTTCATACAAGTCCTAATTTTTTTTTTTTTGCAAGGCATTATGGGTCAATAATGTCCATCCGCACTGTCACTTTTCCACTATCAACACACATGCATGCTTAAACGGCATTTAGAATTACTGTGTAGTGTAAAATTGGGACAGACGTTTGCACTCACAACCACATACACAGGTGGTGAGATCCTAGACTGGCAGCGCAGGCAATCATTAACTTAGACCACACTTCATTAACATTTATTAATACTCTCTGAGCCATGAAATTCCAGTAAACTCCATTTATCTCCAATGATGGATGCATTTAGCCCGATCAAATGCACATAGCCAACGGCGAAATATAAATTCCACAGAGAGAAGCAGTGGCTGGGAGTCTGATCGTCTTCAGTATAACAGGCTGCAACCATTAGCTTGTTTCTTGATCTTAAAGTGGGTGCAGGATAGTTCAAAGCAAACAAATGAGGCTCAGATACAAATCAGAGAATGATCTACAGTGCTGACCTCCTCTTGGCTGTTTGGAGAGTGACAAGGGCAGCCATTTTGGAACAAGCTTAACTGTAAACAGATGTGCTGTGATGCCGTGACAGACCATAGCCTGAAGATTCCAAATGCACACGGCCGGATGGGAGACAAGTTAAAAGCAATATAACAGGAGATCCTTGTGGGCATGAGGAGATGGTAGGAATGTGGATAACATGGTCTCAACAAAAGCTGCCAGAGGGGAAGCTCCACTGAGAGCCGAGGCAGTTTTGTTATGACAAAAGGACTATGTGGTAATTAATAAGGGCCTGGGGCGCACTGATGGTCTGGGGACTGCAACTGCGGGAGGCAAAGAGGCTATAAAAGACAGAAGAGGAAAGAAAATACAGAAATGAAGTTGAGTTCTTGTTTGAGTCCTTGAAGACGACAGTGAAAGAAACAGAAAAAAAGAAAAAAAGCCAAGTTAAGTGCTTAGTCCGGGGTCCTATCAGACTGTCTTGGAAAAAAAAGATAAGGAAAACAGATGAAGGAACGGATGGGAACGTAAAGAGAGCAAGTGACAGAGCAGAGGATGAAAGGAAGTAATGGGCTCAATTCTCAGTGTTATCAGACGGCCCGGGAAAGAAAGAAGGAAGAGAAAGAAGGGGTACAGCACAGGGAAATACAGAAGAGACATAACACTCAAGCGAGGGAAAGAGAAGAGCTGCAGCAAGCTTCTTAGCAATGGAGAGACACGATAACATGCAGACAGAAAGACGATGAAGGGAGGAAACACAGATGAGAGGGAAAGCAACAAACAGACTGCAGCCTTCATTTCACCACACAGGACTGAAAGGAGAGACGAGACAGAATGAGGAAAAGAGAGAGAGCAGGGAGGGAACAGGGAGAGCAATGAGAGAAAGGAGGGAGAGCGCTGCAGCATCTTTAAAAATCAATACGTCCTTGTCACATTAATGGTGCAACCATGAAATAATTACTGTAAACAAATGAGACCATGGTCAAGATGATTCATAGCCTCTGTGTCACAGTGTGTGTGTGTGTGATTTTGCTTATTTATTTCTTAACACTAAGACCACATATCCCATAATCCCTTATTCTTCTTTTGTGTCACTGAGGATCGTCAGTCCAAGGTGTTATTTTATGTAAAAAGATTTCACTGTGGCTTCTATTTGGTTTTCTTTGTGTCAACCAGTAAAAAAATATTGTATAAAAATGCAGTGTAGAGACAGAAACCAATAATTATTATTAGATTTTACATGACAATGTCCACATTATGTGCATGGCTATATTAAAGGGTTAAGTGGGTCCCTTTAAAAACTGCTGATTGGACCCATCTGACCTCTCCAGCTCCTGTATGTATTGACCAAGTTGCCTCCAGGGTCCCATTGAGTACAGTACAGACAAACAGGAGAATCTAAGCAGCTACATTATATGGACACAGACCCAGAGACCAAGCCGTACTCCTGCACCACCAGATTTGATTTGAATGAAGATTTAAAAGAACTTTATCTAGTAATATGAATAACATGAGCTCAAAATAACTTACAATAATGTGTCTCATATGTTTTTTCTGCTAAAAAAAAAAAGTATAATTTCAACATTAAAATTCCCAAAAAGACATTTACTCCTTCTACCTCATTAGAAATGACAGAATCTGCTCATCCTGTTCCAAAGTTTTCCTGCTGGACATAAGATGTCTGTAAAGTCCTCATTCTCACTATATGTGCACTGTTGGCTTCACGAAGCTACATCACACTTGAACCAGGAACTGACTTCTAAACTATTTGTGATGCTTGTAGGCCCCGCCCCTTAAACTCAGATCTTCAGTGAGCTCAGAGAAACTTTCCACATTCAGCAGATAAATGTGGAAAACATCGTTCCAGAGTCAGACTCTGCACATACATTATTCTGTACAGTGAAGTTCAAACATTCAACTGTAGGAAGGATTTTTGAGTGGAGGGGGACAATATTAAGTATTTAAGTGCTATATTGGTTTTTATAGACCAGCCTTGACTAAGCTGGCTACATTTCAGAACTCATCTTTTTTTCCTGTGCTGGCCTTTGATTCTGAGTTCATTTTTTTTCTGTCCCCAAAACAGCATTATTTTTTCTGAATAGCTCTTGAGAGTGGATGGATCTGAAAATGCTGCTCTCACATTATAACAGGGATGGGAAAAAGCTAACCTCTGCAATATGCAGCAGAATTTGAAGATGCCAACTTTCATCTTCCACTCTTTTTGAGATCTTTCATTCCTAATACTAAAACACAGGTACTGGTAATAATACAGGTATTGATGTATTTATGCTTCTGTTATCAGATGAATTTCTAAGCACAAAATCGATTTGACTGTTGGACCGCTGCAGCAGATCAAAAATGACTGTTTACCTGGTTAGGAGGCAGCATTTATGAGCTACAATTCCATCGCTTTGATTTATATTTATAGTTCTTTGTCAGACAACAGAAGTAGATAAATAGATTATGTGAATCAGACCACCTAATCAATGTATTATATTGAAACCACTCCATCCAGTGGAAAACCCATTTAACTGACTATCTAGCTGAGTCTGTCACAGTGTTTTAGCATGTGGCATTCATGAAACACACTATAAATAACATTTAAATATGGGTAGGTAGGAAAAAGAAAAAAATGGCAACGGGGTACCTACACAGATGGGTTGGGTCAATACTTTTTAGGGGAATGGGATATTTCACCTATATATTTTACCACATGGGCGCTGTATCATATAGACAACATTTTGTGCTTTACAGGTAATAAAGTCTTAAATGTTAATGGTCTTTTCATTGGTAGAGCGGTTCAAACCCTTAATGTTTTGGGTATATTGGAAATGTATGCATGTTCCACACTTAATGTTGCCCTAAAGGGGTTTAGTAGTGAGCTTACTGTTTTGGACCTCCAGAAACCTTTACTCTGTCCTATTCAGATGATGAATGCAGCTGTGGTGTTTCAGTGTGGGTTGATAACTTTATAAAAAATGAAATCATTAGTGTCGAAATAGTTTTTCCATTTTCTCCACTTTACTGTGGGAATAGTGTAAAAAGCTGAAGGAAGGATGATACCAAAGAAATAACAGAAAAAGATAAAGAGAAGTGAAACAAGTTTGAAAAGTGTGAGGTGTAAACTTGTCCATCTCTAACTGGAGCTAAAGCTTCAAAAGACAGGAAGGAAGGAAGATCAAGAAAAGGGATGTGAAAAAAGTGAACAATCATCAAACAAAGACAGCTGAAGTGAGGAAAGAAAACAAGTGAAGGATTCAATGGCTATGTCTTACCAGACTGTCCTGGAGGAGGGATGCCGCCAGTGCCCCTGGGTAACCGCACAAAGATGGAAAGCACGGCGGCTTTGTTGCCAAAGCAAGGCTCAAGGGCGATGGGTTTTGGGACGGACTGTGGAAAGAAAGGAAACAGAAAGGGAAAAAAAACAGTATTACACATCACAGGCCTTCCAGATCCTGGTGAACACATGCCATTTTCAAAGACATGGATAACGGAGGCTTTGCTGTTACTGTTCTTGTTTGTGTCAGCAACATGAACAGGGGGGAAAAAACCTTTTCCATCCCCTGTTGAGATACACATACTGATGTGCGGACACAAATTGGATCCACGGCCCCTCCCAAAATCCCCCGCTGTGCACAATTTCATGACAATGCTGCCTGTGTGCAGTGTGGGCCACGACTGGATATCAAGTGGCGGCGCTGGGAGCGGAGATTTGTGTCGGCAGTACTGGCAGACTGCACTCCTGTCGCCGCAGGCTGCCTGACACACCTGACTCTCTAATACCAATATCTCCTGTTTATCAGCAACTCATCCATATGTGGGGATGAGTTTCCCGCCTGTAAACACTGACTGGATCTGCTGCCGCTCACCTCGTACAATATTCATGGGTTTACCTCGACGGAGGATATGGATATGGAGAACGCCGCCACCTCAGCCGCATACAGATAACAGCCTATCTCTCTCTCGCCATCTATCTCGCTCTGTATTTCGAATTCCTGAGCCGGACAGGAAACTGGGCCATGGCATGGTTTCACACACATTCCTGACACTGCCTCTCAATTTGCTCACACATAAACACACACACATCCCAACACACAAATTCAATCCCTTCCCACGCCAGTCTTTATACTCGGGAGAGTTGAGCTTAAAGCCCCAAGTGGAAATGCCGCTGGAGTGACACACACACCACAGCACACACACACACACACACACACCCTACCTACACAGCACACACACACACACAGTTTTCATACATCAACTGTATATATACACTATACCTGTCGACATTTTCACACACAAATCATCACTGCTCGTTTTCTCCTCTCCACAAAGACACGACACACACACATAGTGTAAGCGTACACATGGGGAGTGGGGCAGTAATGATATTCAGGCTCTGACCCATTTTACACAATTATTCGCTGCTCCATCTCTCTGAGGCTTACCTTTCATACGAGCAGGATACACAGGCTGTCACACAGGTAGCTGGGGAGGTGGCACAAAGACCTGGATGCCTCCCCCGCTCCTGTGTGTGTGTGTGTGTGTGTGTGTGTGGTGTGTGTGTGTGTGTGTGTGTGTGTGTGTTGTGTGGTGTTGGTGAGGGCATCTCAGTGTTGTGGTGTGTTGTTGGGTGTGTCGTTGTTGTGTCGTGTACGTGTCAGTTGCAAGTGGTGTGGTAGTGAGGATTTTTAGTGCAATCTGAATGTACTCATATGTTGTGTGCATGCATGTGTGTGTGGATTTAGTGCATCTGATGTTGTAACAGAGGGGGATTCTGTATTTGTTTATGCCTTTATGGAGGTGTGTCTGCCTGTTTATAGCATGTATGTTTATACAGGTGATCTGACAGAGAAGGGCATTTTATTCTCCATTTGTTCTGTACACCGGTTAGTGGATTCGCTGGCTGGTCCATGACAGGCCCCTGCTTATCTGAATGAAAAGAATGGATATATCCGGCTGGCAGCTGGATGGTAGCCGGTGGGTGGCGGCAATTCTGAGTGGCGGGTACGACATCCCTTCCGACATACACTTCACTCAGTAAATCTGCTGGTAATTTTACATGTTGGTCTTGTACATGAATAAGCTCGCAATCAGTTTTCTGGAAAAGCCACGCCTACATCAGTTAGTCAGACTTTGCAACATTTCTATAACACAGCTGTGCCTTCAAAGGCTGGAATCATTGTTCTCAGAAGATACGCAAATGTTCTTGTTCTCAGGTCAGATCCATCTTGAAAGTGTTTTTATTACGTACTATTGTTCATTTTTCTCTAGTATGCAGGAGGAAGAGAAACAAAAAAAAAAACCTACCTTTGTAAAACCAAAATGATCATCACACCATCAGTTTCTGCTCTCAGCGTTCATTAATGCCAACTGCCTACAGTTTGAGTATTCAGTATAATGCTGAGGAAATAATGAGGAAATTAGAATGAACTGAGAGTCCTATGGTTTTTAACTCTGCTTGGATGCAGTCAGACTATATTCAACAGGGAGCAGAATGTTTATATTCCATCTGATAAGTGATTAAATTGATGAGAAAATGTATTAGGGAACCTACAGGGTTGATTAGAGTTGTTAAGCAGGGGCTTTATCTGTAATAGTACTGTCATTTTAAATAAGCTGTTAAGAATGTAAAGAATGCTTATGTTTGAAAAATACTTATACATATACAGATAAATAAAGCCAGCAACATTACAGACTCCATGTCTGAAAGGGGCACACATGATGTAATGTGTGTGTAATTGCAATATGACTGCATGTCTGAATGTGTGTGATTATTGTTCTATGCAGCTGAGAACTTGCTGTGGTTATGCATCTTTGTACGGAGAAAGTTATGAGGTTTTTGTTTGTGTGTGTAAGCTTTGCGTGCATGCCTCTGAGCTCACAGCAATTTTCAGCTGTGTTGATCCTGCACTCTCACGCACACGCACACACGCAGTGTTACAGACCCCCTAAGAACTGACAGGGGGAAAAGTTCAGATGCAGACAAATGGGCTCATAGTGGGACGGGGCTCGCCTGCTGGAAACACTGCAGTCAAACCAGCAGCAGCATCAACAGCGCGCGGAAAATAAATACTCCGACACATGTTTGGATACCAGAACTGTGTACAACTCTGACATGCTGGAATTTTAACAATAAATCATGAATCCAAGTGCTTTGACTTTGAGAAATTAGCGTGATTAATGTAAACAAACGAGTCCACGGGAGAAAGAAAAGGGTCACTGCTGTGTTTGTCCATCTTCAACTCTGTCCACTTGGTTTTCATTCTCTCTCTTGTCACGTTTATTTACAAAGGCAAAAGGGGTTTGTCCCAATGGGTTTTACCATTTGTACAGCCACCCTCTATCCTAACACCCCCGACTCAGAAATAACATTGCTCTTTCTCTCATTAAATGTGAAACAAGAACATTTACTTTCACTCCCTTCTTTTCTGTCTTTCGTCTATCTTTCCAATATTGCCTTCTGTGCAGTCTTTTGGAGTTGCTAACATTTTATCATTCATTTTAAAAGAAATTTTAATGACATTTTATTAGAAATATAGTATTAATAATAATTACCATAAACAAGCAAGACCACGCTGGAGGAGATTGGCAGCCTCTAACAACCACCCATTACACTGATGTATTTATCCTCTTTAGCAAAGTTAAAAGGAAAAACTACAGAATGATAACAGGAAGAGCGAGGAGGGACGAGTTGCAACAAAACAGAGAGAGGTTTTTATGAAAATGGGCTTTTAATTATGATAAACACTAGAACACAATACTGGTGTGAGAGAGAAGCTACAACTCATCTCATCTGTGGTACGACAAAACCGTATGAGGGTATCAAAAGTAATCCGACTGCCATTTTTCTTCATAAATGCTTCACACATCTCATATCCATGCATTTAAATAAGGTTAGTTTTATACGAACTGCTAGAATGAGCACGAAAAGGTGGGACACAAAGAGGTTTATAACCTTTACATAACGTTAAAAACACAAGTTAGAATTCTTCGGATTTCAGTTCTGGTTGATCGGTGAAACCTGTGGTTACTGTAGGTAATGGCAGGTTTGACAATCTATCTCTTAAGCTTGTGTTAACCACCATTTCAGGTATCCAACCAAAAACACATTCAAAAAACGCATCCACTTCGAGATGAGGGACCCTGAAGTGCAAAAATATTCACTCGCTTTGGTACTTATTCTGCAGCACTATTACACAATGGCTCTTGCTGAAATCTCGTCCATTTGTCGGCACCTGTTGTGTTTGAGAGGTTACCATAATCAAGTACATAAGAGTTTTATATTCTAGATGTTAGACATGTCAAGACAGTGGTGTGGGAAGAAAACAGCAGAGAGAAAGAATACTCTAATTAGACTGTTTTTATTCTTTCTTTAATTTGGTGAACTTTGGAAAACTAAAACAATAAAATCAAACCTCTATTAATTTGGCTGAGGACCTTGTGGGAACTTGTCAGAGGCTTCTATCCTGCCCTGGAAGCACTTTAGAGAAGCTTCTTTAAAAACTCACGAGAGAGGTGGGAGTGAACCAGATAAAAAATATCCTAATTAAATACTGATGGAGAATAAATTGCAATTTTGTTTTCCATTTGATTGCAGTAAAAGACAATATTGTCCCTCAGGGCAATAAAACATCACCCTAACAGCTTTAACAGCTTTATGTGATAAATGAGTGATGACTCAATAACTAGATAAGACAACCAAGCACTCAGTATGAGGATCATTTCTTTCCCTTTTCAAATTCATGGCACTAGAACTTCATTTTATGCAACTTACACAGATTGCAGAGAAACGGGAATAGAAATACTGACAACTATTCCAATACAACATTAGGTGGTGCAATATCACACTTGGCTAATTTTGCTCCTCAATCCCTTGGTACAAGAAAATATGAAACAATTATTTTGGCCTTGCCAGAAGCAATCCAACCAGGCTTGGTTTGCTCCAGTCCACAGGTCTGTTTTTGCCTCTGGCTAAATGCATTTCTCATCCAGTGTGTTTACAATTGGAAAAATGAGGGCTACCCGTGATAACCTGAACACATCTGTACTCTGTGTGTAAAAAAATAAGAGTGGCAGCTTTTAATTTTACAGCTTAGGGCTGTAAGACTCGTCTGCCAAGTCCAACTTCCACTGCAGCAGCTGCAAGCTGCTCTTAGGTTCTCGCTTGTTTACGTGCTCCTTTCTCATTTACTAACATCGGCATCTCATATTCAAACTGGAGAGGGAATAAACACACATTGGAACTTAGGGACTTGCTGTCAGACTGATGTTGGATGTGACAGTGGGATTATTTTGATTTCAACAGTTCTCGTTTTGTAATCGATTGCATTGAGAGCTCAACGGTACGACTATTATATCCGAGTCACAACCTCAATTTCAACATGAGGCTACAAGCAAGTTCTTCACTTTCCATTCTGACAAAAACAAACCAGTGCTCCCTTAAAAAAAACATAATTTATCTCCTACAACACACATGTCCGACTTATTTTGTCCTGAGTGGAAATTAAGGGGGAAAACAAAACAAAACACCTTGGAAAATTCAATTATCCTTCCTTTTAAACTCTTTGTGGATGTGATTATTTTCCCCCTAAGATGTTCCGCTAAAGGTAGTGTCTTTTCCCGTGGTCTTCTTCAGAGGCTGCATGTTAATAACATCCCCAAGCAGATGCCTTTGTTTTATAGCGTTGAAGCCCTCCCTTTGACTTCCCCCTGCCCAACCTCCCCCACCGGTGCCACTCCGGAGAGTTATCTAGACTGGCCAGGCAGAGCAGCGAAAGGTTTTGTTAAATTACCTCCAGTAATTAGCTCAGCACGTAGGATCACTGCTGAGCCCACACACACACACACAGACGCAGGCCTACACTGCGGCTGCATGCTGCTCCGCTTTCATCCGCTGCATTCATCTCTACTCTAGCAGCAGCTGGGGATGAGCTTCCCCCCGCCACCGACGAGAGCCAGTCAAACTCCCTGTTGCTATGACTCACCAGGTACAGCCACTTCCAGCGAGCCAACTTTGATGAGTTTTTGTTCAGTTGGCTTCTGTTTACTAAGTAAATGTTTCGTGAGCCTGTAATAATAACCCCATATTGCGATGTATTTAAACTAAACACTTCAGATAAATAAAGATAAACAAGGTAAGTTTAAGTGAACTGTATTTGCTAAATTAGAACAATTCTCAATCTGAAATACAATTAGAACTATATAATGTTCTACAAACTAATGAAGTTAACAATGGCCATATCTAACATCAAACCTAAGAGAAGTAACGCAGCTGATTCTTTGGTGCAATGTGCTAAAATAATGTGTAACTTCTAAACAAACGGGCGAGAAGCTTAATGTCTCTGATTACAGCAAACAAATAAAAACACCTTTTGTCTTTAGCACTGCCTCGTCTTTCTCTCACCTCGCTTTTCTTTCTTCTGTTGGTTGAAGTGAAAATTATTCATGAAAACGGAGTCACTGGTGGCTATATGCAACAACTTTTAAAGTTTTCCGCTTTCCTAAAACAGTCCTGCTCCTCTCCAGGCAACCTGAAGACATTACAGAAATAAAAATTATAGAAAATACTAGTGTCGCCATAAAAGATGCTATAAGTAACATTACAGGCTATTTACTTCCAGATATAAGACGTTATAGGTTAAAGACATTAAACTGTGTCACTTTGAGATCATATGGAAAATATCTCGAACACTTTCTGTCGGCCGTTCCCTCCTCTTGCATGTGCATCTGTACAAAATGGTGAGTCAGTCTGTCTGATTCAGAATTTATGAAAAAGGTTTTCACCATGCACTTATCTGTAAGAAATAATCTTAATTGAGCATTTCTCTGGTGTTTTGACCTTTGACCTTTTAATTCTCGTCTATAAAACTGGCAATGATGAAATTTAAGGTTATCACACTTGCACAATTGGTATAAAAATCAATATACAACAAGTGGAGGTGAAGAAAACGGTGCACCACAATCACGTCAGATAAACCCAACCCTTTTCTTTGCTTCTCCCCCCCCTTTTTTTTGCATAACATGTCCCGATTTTTTCCCTTCCCACGGTATCTATAAATAAAAGCTGAGCAGGAGGCGTCACAAAGGTAATCATCTGCCCGTGATGCCGGGGCCGCAAGCTCCATTTGGCAGAAGCACAGTGAATATATCTCATCTGCGGAGCAAGTTTGGACTTCCCACCGAGGCTATAAACAACTTTAATGATCTTCAGCCTACTGTGCGGCACCCGGCCCCCCATATACCCCGATCGCGGGTCTTAATACACTACTGTAGCATCCTGATAAAACAGCATGGAAACAAGGGGTAGAACCTGCTCCCAGTCGCTCAATCTGAGCCGGGAGGAGATAGGATAGTGTACGCTCACCGTTTGAGCTGGTAAAGGCAGAGAAAGCTGAGGAGGAAGATCTAAATTGGATCTCTGCTCCTGGGCTGCTCCTGCCCTGATGGAGAGGAGGAGAGCAGGCCAGAAAGAATGGAAGAAAAGAAGAGCAGGAGAAAAGGTAAAGCAGAGATGGAGGAGGGGTGGGGGCGCCTGATTTCCACAGCAAGCTGCATCTTTTCTTTCCACATAGAAGCACATATGCCAACACCCACACAAACATGCAGAGGTACACAAAAAAACACATATTTACACAAACAGAAGCAGCAGATAAGGCCAACAGAAAACCCCAGACAGCGGATAGGATCAGTAAAGGGCCAGTAAATTAGTGGAGAACACTGTAGTAAAGTAAGGATGTCAGACAGGAGACAAGAGAGAAGAAAAGAAAAGAAAATATATAAAAAGAGAGGAAGATACAAAGAGAAACAAAGAGAAAAGAAGAAAAGCAAGAAGAAGAAAGAAAATGAGAAGAAAAGAAGAGAACAGGACGGAACATCAACAAAAAGAACAAAATGGAGAACAGATGAAAAAGTAAAGAAAAAAAGAGGCAAGGAGTGAAGAGGAAGAGTGTTGAAGCAGGGATCTGATTAGCTGCTGATCTTCCCCAGGGGCCCTGCAGACTTTGTTGGGAGTAACCTTGTGCTCGGGAGCCGAGCCCCTTGAGATGCATGGCCCCTGTCAGAGCCGAGGGGCCCCTGAGTCACCCTGCTGAAACAGCCCTATAATTCTGCACTACATCTGCATTCAGAGGTCATTCATCACAAGGTGCACAGTCACAGGTATACCTGCCTGCGGCTACGTGCCTGCCGAATACTCAACTGCAATTTCTACAACTCTGCACAATTCCTACTTTTAAATGTTCTCTGCTGCTTTCTCTAGGCTCAAGATCTGCATTTAAATCTGCTCTAAGCTACTCTGCTAGTGTCAAACTCTTCTCTATAATAAAGTCCTCTCAACCACCATCTCCAACTCAGCTTGATCTTTACATTTAAATCAACCTTATACTACTTCAACAGGCTCCAGCTCAACTTTTAATTTGCTACACTGATTCTTCTTTATGGTTAAATCTACTGCAACACTATTCACTCTGCCTGGACCCTACATTAAAGAAGACTATAATTTCGCTAAACTAAATCTGTTCAAAGCGTCTGCCTTTGGCTTGGTAAAAGAGAAAGATCAGCATATCCCCACAGTCAAATTATTTGTCAAATTGTGTCTGTATACAGGTCTAGGGGAGTAGTACTGCATAAGTAAAAAAAGTTGTATAAAACCTTTTGTGGTTCCAAAGGGTGCTGTGTCAAATCTGATAACCTGCCTTAAATGATGTCACTTGAGTCAGTGTCAGGTGGGGCAAAGACTACAGGTATGAAAATGAAACAAATGTGTTGGTGTGGAGTCTCCTTATCTCTCCTTGAGGCTACATTAGCAGCTACTAGTGTAACACTTCCGTATATCTAACTATTATAATATCTACTATAGTTTAAATTCGACTTTCCCAAGTTTTGAGATATTTTTGTTTTAAGATATTCTCATCTGAGATTTCTTTGATACTCTCTGATACAATGGAGGTGACAGTTTGTTTTGTAGAGCTCACAGGACGGAGCTGATGACAGGTTCAGTGTAACTACTTTGTACCTGTGGTGATTCATTGTTTGTTAATACTTCATTTGTTATTTGGTAAGAAAGTGTTGGGAC
>NW_023339873.1:2766656-2766891 GCF_004916995.1 Morone saxatilis
GAGAATGACATGGTATTAATATATGGGGCCAGAGGCAGGCACACTCAAAATTTCTTTAGGAATTTTCTAGTTAATAATCATTGTTGTTTGTTTATCAAACCCTGGAAACTGTATTTAATGGCCTTGGTTCTTCTGACTCCACTAATTCCATTGTTAGAAGACAGCAGGTAATTCCACTTTATATAGAAGTGAGTCTTGTTTACTCCACTTTACAAATCTGATGTCTTGTTTCTTC
>NW_023339873.1:2766912-2773226 GCF_004916995.1 Morone saxatilis
TCAGAGGGTTCATAATACTTAAGCTGTATGACTTAATTAAATACATCCATGCAAGTCACTATAAAAAGTGTATTTTCCAGAGTAACTTGGACATCGTTTCGGGAAAGTTTTTTCAATGAGCAGCACAAACAGAAAGTCTGTTCATCTCCATGTACTGGGGTGGTGACAGAAGTTCCATAAAAACATATCTCCGAACCTCAGCATGGCTGGATACCATTATAAGTGAGGAAATGTGCTTTCTGTGGTTTGAAAGTATGGAAAATTATGGATCATGGTTTGGGGCTGTGTCTGATCTTGGGGGTTAAATATAATTCTAATTTGTGTCAGACTTTGGGTGACTCAAATCTTCACTTTAGGACCTACACTGAGAATTTCAACCTGACCCTGTGACCTGGTCTGATATAATGTGGTCCCAACAACAGTGACATGATTTGTTCTAAATTTAAAGCCCTCAGTTAGGACATCAACATATATAAAGATGGATGGCATGCAGCTCTCCAAAAGTGAAGCAGAACCATCTCTATCACGGTATAGGTAATAGGCATATATAGGTATACAGTATAGGTAATAAAACCCTTTTTCCCAAAGATGGTTTCTGTTACTTTAGGTACTTCTCATCAGGCTGATATATGTTCATGTGTTCATTTATCTGATAGGTTTGCTTTTAATTAGTCATCTGAAGCTATAAAAAGACAGACTCTGTCTTTCATTTTGTATATCAGTGGCTTTGTTCCAAAAAGCTGTACATCCATATGGACAGAACTTGCTACCTTCGGTGTCTCCGTCAGTATTTCAAAAACACAGATGGTTTGACGAACCAAAACAAGCCTCCTTTATGAAGATTAAGCATGATTTTAATAGAGTCCCATAATGGTCTTTATTTTCAGGCCAGCAAACATTTCCTGCAAGTAGGCGTTTATTTATTTATTTATTTCCAAATGAAGAATATCTCAATGTTGGAACCAAAGTCTTATCTCATTTCTAAGTATAGTCTTAATCTAAAATACCTTACTCTCATCTGCATGTATTTAACTCCAGGGTTAACTGAATTCATTCTCATTAGAATTCACAGCCTATCCACAATAACTGGCTATAACTGGTATAATGCGGTGTGTTACTCATCAGCAGCCCACTTTCATCATCATCATCCGGCCTTCTCACTGTCCCGCCAAATGTACACTGCATTGACCCTCATTAGGTGGACTAGACCTGCACTACACTTCAAACTCTTCTTCCTAAGTGAGCTCAATTTAGCCTCCTTGGCTTGTTGAAAAGTAATGAAATCATTTTAAAGAGTTCAGACTCATAAATGACATAAAAGCAGGATGGTCAAGACTGAGCTCCCACTTGAGGGAGGATGAGCGAAGACCCTGATGATGGATGCAGCTTCCCCGTTTGATGTCCTGTCAGCCAAGACAACAGGTAGATCTCTCAGGGGTTTGGCGGTGATCGCTCTAAGAAAAAGGTTGCACTCACCTTGACGTTTCCTCCTATCAGGTCAGGTGGCTCCTCGTCCGTCTCCAAGGCGACGTTGATGGTGGCGAAAGGCCGGCTGGCCATCTGCTGCATCTCCCTCAGTAGTTGCTAGGGAGAAGGAAGAAAAAGTGCGAAGGTCAGTGACCAGTAAACAAAGCCTGTCTATTGTCTATTCTCCAATCAACTGCTCAGCAAGACGCCGATGTGTTTCATCTACAGTTACTAAATAAAGTTGTTTTTAAAGACTTGTTCACATACAGCTTGAAATCAAGGAAGTAAAAGTGGAAGAAGTATTCAGACATTTGAAGTACAAGTCCAGCATTCAAAATAAGTAAAACCAGTGTTAACAAAATGTAATTTACACCATTAATTGACTTGCCAAAAACAATGTTTAAACACAACATTGACATATTATGAATTTATATAGTTGATATGATGAACAAACAGTTGCTTTTTTACACATTCAACACACTAGACACATTAGCATTAATTTGTAGTCTCTCTTTTAGCTCTGTTTTTGGTCTCCACCAATTACTGAGGGAAATATCTGGCTCTTAGCTGCTAAATGCTCCACTATCTTCACCAGCTAGTCACAAATTTTGTCTGTCTGTTCCTGGTAGCTTAGAATGGGGTTTATCAGAGCTTTTTTTTTTTCTGAGAACAGCTGATCAATAAACAATAAACAACAACAACAATAAAGCTAGAGGCCGTAAAATCAAAACAATGAGCTGTGTGTGAGCTGTTTTATAAGCATACTGTATGTATTGTAGTTATCAGATGAAGATAGTCTTTATTCACATCATGAAAATGTAGTGTTGTAGAAGTTCACATGACCATATATTAGAAATAGTGAAGTAAAGTACGACAACCATTTAAACTGCACTAGAGTAAATGTACTTTAAATGTAACTTTCCATCAGTGCAAGGTGGAGGCACAGTCTCATTTTGTTCTGATTTATAACATGGACCTTGGCCAGAGGAAGAGGAGGAGGGAGGCGATTATGAGGGAACAAGGGGGAGGAGGAGAAGGAACTGAAGCTGCAGAAAGAAGAGAACAAACAAGAAAATAAGAAGAATTAGAAAAAAGGGGAGAAGAGGAGGATGAGGATTGCAATAATGTGAAAGATGCAGAGTATGAGGAGCAGAGGGAGGGAGGCGACGGTGGGAGAAAAAGAGCAGGGGGAGGATGAGGAAAGCTAGAGACCACAGTAAATAAGGCGACAGCTTTGTAGTCAACTGTCAAAGCAGCCAAAATGCCATAAATAGAGAAACAAACGGCGTCAACTATCATGACACCAAGACCTGAATACCAGCAGCAAGCCCTCACATCAAAACAAAAACACCTGCAACCGCTGCATGAGCAGGAAAAACACTGACAGAAATGAGACAAATAACAAGGGAGGTAAAAAAAGAAAGTCAAACATGCAGGAAAAAAAAGCATAATTGATCATTTGTCTGAAATACACAGTTTTTCAGCTCATAAAGGAAGTGAAACACCAACGATGGAGCATGACGCAGTTTGTGTGTTGAGTTATTAACGTAAACAAAAAATCAAGAGTTTTGACACAATCCATTGGCCTCGGTCTCATTACAGTGAGTCGTTGGCAGAGAATAGGTGGAAGTAAAGGGTAGCACTGCAAATCAACTTGAAATCACACACGGTAGAAATCACAGGTGACATTTGTGCATCGATGCATGTTCAAGTTGGGGTCAAGGCTAACGCGAGAGGTCAACGACCTCCCCGTCTACTCTTAAGCAGCTTGCAATTAATCTGCTGAGCATTTTCATCCCCTGTGAGGTTGTCAGTTGTGGTTATTGACATGTTAGCACTTTCTCTGTAAATGTCAAGTCTTATAATCAGATCCTTATTAGGGGTTACAAAAATAGCTTGAGGGAAAGTTTCTTCTTTTCTACAGTTAAGCCTCCCATGGGAAAAAAAAATTCTAAATTTAATGTCCTGGATTCTCTTTGTGGAGCAAGTCAACTCATTAAAATCCTGCATGTGTCTGTGGATGTGTGTCTGTATCCATATCTCCCCATTCTCCTCTTTGTTGTAACAGCTGGGCTAGGAGGAGCTAAACCTTTATTTTCCTTGAGTCACTACTTTTTAAAGAAACTGTTTAACATTTTAGGGAATATGCTTATTTGCATTCTTGCTGAGTAATAAATGAGATAAATTCCATGCCTATTGAATATGAAGCTACAGCCAGTAGCTGGTTAGCTTGGCGAGCCTGGCTCTGTGCAAAAGTACCACTATCTGCCAGCCTACCAGCACCCCTAAAGCTCACTAATTATTAACACATTGCATCTTGTTTGTTCAACTGATTGTCTTGTCATCACTGTCAGAAGAGACTCCAGAAAGTGTTTCCCTCGGTTTTAAGAAACATTCTTTCACTTCATACAATTATATTATTATAATTTCAGCTTTCTAGAGAAACTAAAATAACCTCTCCTAGTAACTGGGATGGGTCATTATTCTTGACATTTTATATACCAAAGAATAAATCAATTTATCACAAAAAAAAGATTGGCAGAGTATTAGGTAACAAAAATAGCCCTAAACCACTCAAAGCTTGTACCACTTCTTACAAACTATTAAGGTTAACATTCCACACTTTAATTGGGTGACCTAAAATGAGCAGAAACGCACACACATGCTATATATTCACAAAGCAGCTGGTAAGAACAAGACGCCCAATAGTGACAGTACTCTGTGAACTGACTGCTGCCTGTTTACTGTTATCTGATAGAAGATTCTTCTTGGAAACTTACCTAGGCACTGACTGACTTATCATTCAGTCTTCTATTTTACTCCCTAACCACAAAGCCATTCAGACTTTATGAGTAACAGAGCTGGCAAGGCATGTCTGCAAGTTTCTGCAGCCACTTTCCAAAAGGCTTGGTTAACTGAACTCTTCTGTTGTACAAGGATGTTCATTAACAAATTTGAAAGTTAAAACATAAAAGTGCTAAATAAAATCAGTGATAAAACAGAATCAGAATATGACTTAATGTGGAGGAGATAAAGTATAAGAGGGGGTTTATAAGAATCACTCACCTCGAACAGAAAGAAACCAAATCAGTTATGACAAGCAAAACTATATATAGAAACAGTGTGATGCATTATAGTAGAACAATAACACCCATGAAGTATGAATGACTCCAAGCAAAGACTTTCCTCATTAGCGTGCACACAAATAAAAACAGGCTGAAGCAACTGACATGCCGGGTCTAACGTCTTGATGTTGTACATTTGCAGCCACCACAGCAGTCAACACGCAGAAACAAATGAAAACGCAAATGAGCAACTCATTGTGCCGAGTCCCGATTTGTCATGATTAGAAACCCCGCCGTGTGAAGCATCTGAGAGCCAAAATATGAAGCCTTTGTGAGTGTGATGACTGGTGGGTGTGTAGCAACACCGCACACTGAGCACTCTGCCATCTTGCAGTCTGGTTTCTTTTGTCTTTGACTGAAACATCAATCTATTAACACCAGCCCCTGTTAAGTACCAATCAAATACTGGCCAACCAACCAAAGCCAGGACTAAACACTGTGAGAATCAGGTTTCACTCTGAGGTGAAATGATGATGAAGAAGTTTTGCTTTTTGGCAGAATTAACCTCCTTCATAATGATGCAACAGGCCGAGCCAGGCAGCAACATTAGTCTGGATCTGCAAAAGGCATGCAGAAGAAGTGAGAATCTGCATGCAGATAACATCCTTTTTCATAAGCAGAGTTCCTTGAACAGCACAAAGCAACAGAATTGATTTACTGGATAAAAAGCAGATGGAGGAGCATCTGAATGTTGCAGTAAACAAACTTTATAGATTCAGTCCACCTCCCTCAGCCTCTCTGCAAACAGCCTGCTCTCTTGTCTAACATAAAGGTAACCTTTGTTTAAACAGACATTTGGCAGAACTTGTGTGTTTTTTTTGTCATATTCACAGTTATATCTACTGTACAACATGGAACTGTCCACAATCAATAGAGTCTGCTACTGAACAATAAAGTCCCAGTTTCTGTATGAATGTCAGTGTGAGGGCAGGCATAAAAGTTTATTGCTCAAGGGCAATCAGGCTTCTGCAAGTTTCATCAACTTGGACTGAAAGTATTTTTGTTGCAAATGGACCAAAAAAAGACCAAATCAATGCTTTAAAAACAGAAAAAAGTGTTTTAGATGAAAGTCTATGAATATTTGTTTTATTTGCAAAAAGAAAACTGCATAAATGCATTTCTAAAGGGTGAAATTTTAATTTTAGGCATCAATCTGTACAACCTGTTTTCACCAATTCATCATCTTAAATATTCAGAATTTTTCTGATCTCACAAGTTAAATCTGCCTTAATTGATTTTTTGGCTTCTTGGAGGAAGCATAACAAGCTGTAAACACAAAACTGAATTGACTGTGAATTCACTACACATCTAGCATTTAGCAACATTAGCATTTATTTAGGCTTGTGTTTCTGTCCACCTGATCCAGTCCAATATCCACTCTCCTTGTAGCACTGTTTTGGTCTCCACAAACCCCAAACTCCAGGGAAACATCTGGCTCTTTTGCTGTTAAAGCCAAGATGATTTTAACAAACTTTAGTTGCTGAAGTCATATGTCTGGGTGGTGCAGTTTGGGTGTTGGGCAAATAGTGTTTATCAAAACTGCTTTGCTTAAAACAACCGCCTGCTGCTATTAGAAATGAGTTGATGAGGCAGTATGACTGAACTAAAAAATACATTTAAGGTCTGTAACTTCACATCAGCATGGGTCCTGTATCCAGAGATCAGCTACAGAGAGCCAGAAAAAGCTGTTTATCTGTATTGTTGTTTCAAAGAAAATTTATT
>NW_023339873.1:2773238-2773883 GCF_004916995.1 Morone saxatilis
TTATTTTTATTATTTGCAAACCCCTGGCCCCCATTCTTATTGGCTATGATAACATTTTACCTGCAAAACCACAGTCCAACAGGGCAACAAACACAAGTAGTCAGACAATAAAACACGTAGTAAACAAACATTTTGCTACATCCCAACAACTGAACAGAGGTCATTGTGGGTGATGGGAATGCTGGCCAAAAACTACAGAAATAAGTCCAATATTGTAGAAAGTTTTCATTCAATTGGCATTCAATTGAACCATAGATCTGATACAGTTTTGCTATGACAGAAGTCTTCCAATCTGCAAACTACACACTACACAGTATTTTCCCACGACGACATTGCACAGTTAGTCCAAGGTTTTCAAACCTGTTTCTCTCAATCTTCAGCCCTCCTTAACGTCTGGACTGCCAACATCAGGTTAAGCAGGCGTGAGAATTCTGAGCACAACCGTCTTGGACGGAGTCCTACAGAAGATACAATTTGCCTAAATCTCATTATACTGTGCCACGAGTAGGCAGCTGCTGTACAGCAAACAGTCAGCGCTCCAAAGATAACCAGAAGCAAGAGGAGTTACAGTGCAAGTCCCCTACTTCTTAAATTGACTCTTAGTTTTCTGCAGGGTAGTTAGTGTCTGTAGGTGTGTGTGTGTGT
>NW_023339873.1:2773983-2774829 GCF_004916995.1 Morone saxatilis
ACAACAGGAGATTAAGTGGCATAGAGGATGGAACGATCATTCACAAAACCATCCACACCATGCATTGCATACAGGTAGTTTTGAGTACCCTGCAATGACAATCATCCAAGCTATCGTATTGTGCTGTGTGTGTGCTGATCGTGTGTGTGTCGTGTGTGTGTGTGTGTGTGTGGGGTGTGTGTGGTGTGTGGTGTGTGTGTGTGTATTTTCACAAATGCAAATTAATTTTCTCAAACACACAGTGATTGGGCACTGTGCCTTCAGGTAAAAGTTAGAATGATGGAATTAAATGCATTTATGTAGAGACATAAATACATGACAACAGTGAACACACTGGTGCGAAAACAAATATTCTATTTACTAAGTGATGGACCACTGGAAAATTAATAACCAACCATTTAAATGATTGATTAATCGCCATTTATCTAGCAAAACTGTTTGGTTTGTTACAACGAGCAACACCTTTCATATATATGTGTTAAGTGATTTATTGTTCAATAAATAAAAGAATCTCTAGATTGATCAATAATGACAATAATCATTAGCTGCTGCTGCTCTCAGAAGAAATTTGTGAATTCATAAATGCATGTATTGACTCTTTCACATACACACTCACAGAAACTGTCTGTGGGAATTGTGTTTGAGCATTCTCAAAGTGAGCAGCGGTGTGCCAAAGAGATTGAGTGCGTCAGCAGAGCGCACAGAGGGGATGGAGGGAGGGGGGACAGAGGGAGGAAAGAGAAAAAAGAGCAAGATACAGGGGAGAAACAAGGGAAGGGAAATGAGACTAAAGAGAAATATGGGAAGATGTTGCAGAGGGACGAGTGATAGCAAAAAAAAAAAGCT
>NW_023339873.1:2774928-2781999 GCF_004916995.1 Morone saxatilis
ACACACACACACACTGTGTGCAGTTACCCACGCACGTGGATGGACACACACACACACCCTCTGCACATCTCAGTGCACTACATCAAGCTGTTTATTTATTGATGCGTCTGTTTAAAAATGCTGTCGGTGGGAGAGCTCTCAATCATCCTTCAGCATCACTGAAGGAAAACTGCCGAGTGAGAGACATGGAGGGGAGGGGCGCGAGGGAGAGAGGGAGGGAGGAAATCTTTGTCTGTGAAGCAATGTTAGCTTCTTGCTGCTTCTCTCGCTTCATCTTTCCATCTCTCCGGCAGTGTGGTGGGGTGTAGAGGACACACACTGTGAATACTGACAAGGAAGAAGGCTTTGATCCCTCCCTCTCTCTTTCTCTCTCCCTCTCCACATCTTTTTTGTCTCTCCTCCTCTCTTTTCCACCTCAATCACTCCCCAGCTCTCTCCCTTTCTCAGCACCGGCCTCCTGCTGTCTGTGGCGTGCACCTCTCCATCCATCTCTCCCTCCCTCTTCCTCTGAATCTGTGCGTTTCTCTCCTGTACATACTGTACACTCCCAACTACATGGCCTCGTCCACAATGCTAATCAATACTCCATCAAAGAGGATCGGACAGTAGAAAAGGAGAAATGGAAAAAAAATGGAAAGTAAAGAAACTTCAGAGAGCTTGCTATTATAAAAAATGGAAAAATTAAACCCTAAAATAAAGCAATTGCTGAGAAGATTCACTGAAAGAGCATTTAAGCAAATGACACAGCGAGCAGTTGCACAGTCTCTGCTTAAAGGGGCTCAATTCAACTCTCACTCTGAGGTATTATCTTTAAATGGAGCATTTGGACTGACTCAAGATGCCTAAATATGTGAGTCTTTCCTCGTATTTGAGTGAACTGTGGTGTGAGGATGGGAGCCCTCGAAACAACGTATTTTAAGTACAATGAGACAGAATTTGACATCTGATAGTCAGCAGTTACTGGACCAAAGTCCAGCATGAGTAGCCAAGCACAACTTACATGTCAATAGATGTATTTTTAAGAAAAACAAAGGCTTGTAAAATAAGTTTTCTGATGTGCAGTTGTTTAAAATGTTTGGCAGGCTGTTAGGCCTCTGTTATTCCTGTCACTAACAGCTGAATAACACCTGGCCCAGCTCCAATTAGTCTCTGTTCTGTCTGCCGGTCAGATCTAATGTGTAAACAACCAAATCAATGCAGCCCACTATGCTATTTGCATAATCATGGATTGTGTTTTTAACCTTATCCACCATGCTTTATTTAATACTCTGTCAGTGCCAGGGTTTCATCTCGTAACTGACACAGTGTGTTAGTTTGTTCTTTTTGTTTTTAGCCCATAATGTTTTATTTTATGAACTTGGTTTGGTGCTATTTTAGATTTTTTATTGTTTGCAAACTGTATAGCTCCTGATCTGCCCACATATTAACAGACTATCTTGTTCAAATAAAGGTTAATTTTTATTACAGTATATATGTAAACTAGAAGAAAGGCTATTATCTGCAGAAAATGTATTGCTGAAACCGTTGTGACAGCTTAAGGCAGAAGGTGAAGCATTGATAGAAGTGGAAGTTACAGTTAAAATGCAAAGTGCTTGAATTAGTTTACATTTTAGTTTGAGAAACAAGAGAAGATGAATTATCAGATGAAGTCAAAGTTCTAACATGAGCTGGAAAGTTGGTTGAAATGTTGAGAATGTAACCAACAGAAGGAACATGTCCACTAACTTGCTTGTTCCAGAGCTTTTGACTGTATCTCATGATGTTCATCAATCTTGAACTTGAAAACAATAGTTGACTAAATGTTTCTAAGATCAAGAATGAATGTCAAGCGAAGTGTTCTGCCAACTGCCCAACATGGGTGAGAAGTCCTAGAGCTGCTCAGAACATCTTACGTTTTATTACAACTGAGACCGTGCGATACGGTCCGGAGTTCAAGAAAAAGCAGGTAAGTGGACCTTGGGACGGGACGCTATTATACATTAATTAAAAGCAATTTGAATTTACTTCATTACCTTCATTTCCATGATTAGAAACAACAATCTTTATGTAATTTTTTGAGCTACAAAGCTGACAATAATTGTGTAAGGATAAGCAAAGAGCACACTTTTGGACCCCAAAAATGTATATATAACATAATATTAAATATAAAATATAATATTTTTTCCTGCATTCAACATTCTGTAATGTCAACTGGTTGTGTTTCTGACAAAAGGTGTAAAACCCTTAAGGCAACACACACCATATGTGTTGCGACACCTGTGGCACGACACCTGTGGCACAGACCAGACGTGCTGTACAGACAGAAGAAGCAGACGATGTACAGGAGTCAGGATTTGTCTTCAAGGGAGAGAATGTGATAAAGCTGACTTAAAAATAGGACAGTGGTATATATAGTACCGACATGGAAAAGTGCCTGAGTGTTTAGACACATATGATAAGCCAGTTGTGTGCGTTTCCCTTTTACGATACAGCAATGTAGAGGTTAAGCAGCGTGAGCTCTAGTGTAAGACTGTGCCCTCTCTATTACAATATTTGTGTGTGTTTTCAGGACAAATCTACAATAGTTAGCTGAAGTTAGAAGTATCAGAGTTGTTTGACTTTTGAGTGACAGGAGAAGTGAACTAAGGTGGTTTCGGAGGTAAGAACAAAGATGGAGAAGATAAGACGGCTGTGGGAAGAAGAAATGAATAAAAGCAAAAGAAAGCAAAGACAGCCTGAGATGAGATGAAACGGAATCAAAAAGTACAGGAGCGGCAGTTTGACAGCGGTTCTGGGCTTATGATAAGCCCTGTACCAGCACCATGATGGATGGGGTGGGGGGTGGTGGTGTGAAGGGTTGGACGTTACTAGGCCAAATGGGGGTCACCCGCAGTGCAGTGGGGTTAGAACCATAAGCCTGCCTGCATATTGTGAGCAATAAGATACTGGCGCTGATCCAAACTCTAATTACACGCACCATCTCTGTGGAATTAAGATTAGCAGGGTTTAGAAGTGTCTTGGGAACTCTGAAACAAAAACACTACGTGTTCACACACACTGTAAGCTCTCACACACACACAGAAAAAGTAAAATGACACCAGCTCAAACACTGCACTGAAACAAAATGTGGGAAGCAGCTAGAATACGATCCAGCCGACCCACACATTCATAGACCAGCATTCATTCACTTGCTGCATTTGTTTGCTCACAAACACAGAGAATGCCACCCAAAACGAGCTGTACAAACACATACATGTATTATTAGTATTACTTTACTTGTGCAAACGTTTATGTTAGCAGTCTATTATTTGCATGCTGGTTATTTCCTTTTAAAACCAAAGCTAATATTTGCTATAGAGTTGGCACGGACGGTGAATGCATGAGTGTAAAGCTTGTCTTCTAACACTGTTGCAGAGGTAGCCGGCTGCCAGTGCTGCAGTGGCTCCCAATTCTTTTTCATCACATTTTGATGAATCCGCATCCTGTCAGGTCCGAGGAGACTCTTGTTAGCTCGACTATGCGGAGGATACCATTAACAAGGCCTTCTCTTTTACAGAGGAAGCATGTTTTCAAGATTCTCAGCTTCCTGTGTAAGTGACCTTCAGTGCTGCCTACTACTCTTCTTTCCTCTCTTTGTCGTCATCTTAACTCCCCTCTCTTTACCTCTCACTTCAGGATTGATCACCTCAGAAGTAGGCCTTTTGTTCTGTGTGGTGGTGCAGTGAACGTTGACCTCAGGAGAGAGCAGGAGATGGAAGGCAGCTCTCACAGAATCTTAAAGCATCGCTCTAGTTAATCTACAGTGCCTTACAGCGCTTTTAAAAACACGGTTGATGTTGCCTTTTCTGTAAGCAGGAAACACATTTTCCGCTCACGTCTGCTTGCCTTAGTTCATTTGCATTATAATCTGTATTCAAGAAAATGCCAATAACTCCCTTGTTATCGAAGTTATCATCCGCAAATCCTGGTTGGATTGACTGACAACAACAGTAAAAATGAATTGCTATTATAATCTTTTATTGACTAAGGTCCCTAAAAAATATATAATTTCAAACAGTTTTTGTGTAGCATCATTTAAAATTTGCTTTAGACACTTTCATCAAAACTAAACTGAAGAGTTTATGGCTCACATGGTTAGAATTTCATTTGCACTGGTTTCAAGGGAGAGTTTTATTTTTCGATCATCTAAATGCTACTGCACAGAATTTCATTAGTTTTGATTTCAAAGGATAGTTTAAGCATTTTATACAGCTAAACGGTGTTTCAGAGAAGTGCAGAGAATTAATGCAGAATTAGTTTTAATGGACAGCTTGGAGAGTTATGAAATGAAATACAGGATTTAATAAAACACTGCTCTAAATGAGTGAAAATGTAATAAAGCCTGATCTTATGATAATATATTTCCCTGATAATGTAATACATTATTACATTATAGGGATGATGAGTTTTCAAATGATCACTATATGGCTGGAAGTGTTATTGTAATAGCTGGTAATTGACTTAATTAGCACGTTTTATGCTACAGCTCTGACCCATTTAAAAAAAGAGCATCCTGTGAGATCTCTACATCATCAACCCACAAAGATACACTGGACCACACGGCAGCAAGCAGCAGGAAGACTTGCAGCGTGCGAGGCGACAGGACTGAATGAGTGTAAGGAACGGTGGCATGAGGGTGGGCGGGCAGAGCTGACAGTGTGCCGGCTGGGGTCACCTTGACCAATCAATCTCCCACCACCAGCAGGGAGGGAGGCCGCAGGAGCAAGAGGGGGAGAGGGAACCGGTTTCCTCCCACTTAATGGCATTCTGCTGAGGGTGAGATAAGGTGAGGGCTCTCCCTCTCTGAGCCACAGCTGGATTGGTGGGAGAGGAGATGTCCTGACATCCCCAACAGACAAACAACACATCGGTCTGAAAAGAGCCTTCCAAAAGCTGCGGCTCAAATGAGCTTTCACGTTGTGAAAAAGAAGAGGTGACAATTTTGCTTTTCCGCCTCAACCAGTCTGAGATGGGTGTTTTTTTCTCTCTTTTGTATTTTGCCAAAAAAAGAAAGGTAGAAAGTCAGCCTTTGATTCATTCCCCTTTTTTTTGGAGACTGTGAGAATACAAAAGATCAACCCTTACAGGAAAATAAGCTATTAAATGAAAGTAAATTCATCACCTGCATATTTTTTAACATTTTGGGTGCACCACATTCTCCCTGGAGAGCCAGGTGGCATTCTGTTGCTCTGTCAATTCTTAAGAAAAGTTTGTATTTCAGAGAGAAGCAGAGATAGCAGGGATGACTATTTCTGCATTGTGTTCATGCTGCAGAGCAAGAAAACAGACATTTTTAACCCATAAGTGACACTTACAAAGTTGTTAATAAAGTGCTGGGGGTTTCCTGACATCTTTATATTTCATAAAGCAATGTTGCACTTTTACTGCACAGTCCCTGTACAGCACATTGTACCACTGAGCCACAACGACGACCATCGGCTAAACAGTCCGCCTTTAAGGGTGCAATTATCCTTACTGAGTGCAGGCGTGGTTGAATGCGTTTTCAAGGGTACAGAATGGTAACACTGACCCACCTCGATCTTCAAATATTACAAAAAGTTTTCTGGATCTCTCACATTTTAGTCACGTAGCTTACACTGTTTTATCAAATGACCTTTAATAGGCAGAATGGTTTCATAAGCCTCACTTTACTGTTCTAAATTTGAAAAAACTTCAGACACAGAGAGAGTTCAAGTAGGCAAGTTTACATCGTGACAAGTGATGTTAAAAGCTGTATTTGCAAAGAGCTAACATTAACCTTTTTTTCTTGTCTTTCATTGGTCACCATTAAATTTAACAAAACGAACCTACAAAAATTTGCATTTGGATGAAAGTCCAGTATGATTTCCATTTCTCATGACAAGAGGAATCCAAATCTACAAACCGAAAACACCAACTGCAGCTGAAATCTGTGCAGATTAATATTACCAATGGACCTTTTTGTAACAAACTGTTACTGTAGGCAGCAAGCACTGGAATGTCCACCTTTTAAATTACAGACCACGCACACCAATTAAACACAGAAATGCCTTAAACCATATTATCGACCAGTCCAATGAGATTAAAGGGGTAAATGTCTGTCTGAGGGATGTGATGGACAGTCTCTGTGCAAAGCTCTCTTAGACTGTAACCATCCACTACACTGAGTTCCTCCAGCTCACCTCTGGTATCTGTTCCTGTCTTGTTAATCAGATTTTTCAGTAAACATGTACACGTTTGTTGGCAGACAAGAAAGGTATCCAGCCGTCGAGGGTAGCACGCGTTGTAACCATTTGGCTACAAAGGCACTCCAGATCTGCTCCTTTTTATTTGTTGCTTGCTTTTTTACACTGTTCTATTTTTTACTTGGTGTCTGGACTGATGATAAAAACTGAGCGGATTATTAAAAATTACTGGATGTCCCCAGGCTGTGTTAGTCCTAGGCAAATGAGGCTAAAGATAAGGTTTAGCTGGATCAAACTCTGCTCGGCTTGGTGTTATGCTGAAGTCTAATCATGTCTCCAGATTGTGAACAACAGGAAAATGCTTTGTTGTTCCAACTTGGGAGCATTCACACATTATTCCAAAATGATTTCCCCCGCACTGCTAAACCTGTTTCACATCATATAATTGGAAACGTTGCCTAAATTGTATATTTGTAGATTGGCATAAATTACATAACAAGTTAAATCACATATAAAAGAATCTCTGTAGGCTATATAGGTCCTTTTTGCTGAGGATACCATCAGCGTTGCTCTTCTTCATGTACTCTTACACCTGGAGAAAGCGGACTACATTCTGTTTATTGATTTCAGCTCAGCCTTTAATACCACAAAGCCTATCAAGCAGTACACTCATGGACATGAACCCCTGCATATGACAGCTCAGGGCTGTATCCCATCACCATGGCTCCAGTCCTAGTACACAAACAATTTTATATCCCAGCACAGTTTACTAACCATCCCTTTGTATGCCAATGACGCAACCTTAAGAGGGGTCACATCCAATAACAGAACACATCACTAGATAGATAGATAGATGTATATATATATATATGAGATATATGAGATATAT
>NW_023339873.1:2782099-2792348 GCF_004916995.1 Morone saxatilis
TAGAGATAGAGATAGATCTATATATCTAGAGATAGAGATAGAGATAGAGATAGAGATAGAGATAGAGATAGAGAGATAGATAGATAGATAGATAGATAGATATCTCTCTCAGGTGAACACATAACCATCACAGACTTGGCACACATAAGCAACCCACCCACAATAAATATTGACTTAAGCCACATCACAGAGCAGAGCCTGTTCTGTCTCAGACAACTCAAGAAATTCAAAGTAAAAAAACAGACTCCTACAGATTTATACAGCTATCACGGAAAATATCCTTACTTCACCTATACGAGTCTGGTATGACAGCACCCAAAAACCTGGAGCACACTGTCAACAGAAAATCAAAGGCTCCCTCCTCCCATCAATTGAATCACTGTACAACAAAAGCATAATCAGAAGGGCTGGTTAAATTATATCTGACCCATCTCACTGTGCTCATGATCTGTTTCAACTTCTGGGTTCTCGCCATATGCAGCTTTTCTCTGCCCACCCACGGCAGCAGTATTGTGATGATTATTTATTGTGTGATGTGTTATATGTCTGCCTAGATCTCTCAGATCTCCTACTGCCTTTCTTTTAGAAGTTGCATTTCCCACATGAAATCCCTTGAGGCTGCCTTCTGTTTTAGGGGCTGTAAACTGTAGAATACCCTCTCCTTGGATCTTAGAAAAGCAAATTCCCTTGGTATTTTTAAAAAGAAATATTAAAAGATCTATCTTTTAATTAGGGCTAATCCAACCTGGTTAATTTTGTATCTTTGGTATTCATATCAATTTGCCCTGTTGGTTTAACGTTTCTCATGTTTTATCGCACTGTTATTGTTTATTTTCTTTTTTGATTTTAGCCTACATTGTTTTTAATCCTGGTTATTAAAGCACTTCAGGCTGCATCTTTGCATGAGAGCTGCCACAGAAATAGGAGTTGTTGCTGTATGTTGTACAGCTGAGAATTTGCATTGAGCAACCACTGACTAATTGTGTGGCCTAAAGTGGAGTTTTAAATAGTTGCATTGATTGTAAGGGTGCTGATATTGGATTTTATTTAGGCTCGACTACAGGCGATGGCGGCTTTGCAGCTATTTTGGCAGCAGTTTGTTGACAACTCTTTAATTCCTTTCAGCAACTGAGACTTATTGTCGCTGTCAGAAATTCTCTATTCTTCCAACTTGTAATTAGGTTGTTGTGAATGGGTTTTTCCAACTCTGCTGAGTTACAGTTTGGTTATTGTGGTCATCTTTTTGTCCATTTGGCATTTAGGTCCAGGGTATTAAACCACTGTCAGGGGATGCATCCAGACATTCACCCTCTGGATTGTGTTGTATAACACTCCTGGCAAGCAGAAGTGGAGAGGCACAGAGCCACAGTGTATTCCCATGACTCTAGAATTCTAATGTATTACAGAGCATCATCGAGAAGTGCTTCGTAAGGGGGTAACAGCTGCAAAGCAAAGGTGGAAAGATTGTTTTTTCCTTTCTTCCCTGCTCATGTGTGAACTGCATTCACATCCAGCCATCTGCTTCAGGGACTGGAGTGCACAGGGCGGGAGCAGACACGCTGGTAAGAGGATCCTCCTTATCATTATGGATGATTCTGGAAACTAATTTGATGTGGAGCTCTACGTGCTCAGTGATATCTTCATTGTATTCCAGGACTCCGCTTATTCAGAGGATACCAGTGCCAATCTCTCCCACTCTACTGCGCTTTCACACTGAACCATCTGCTGTAGACCTTGTTGTGTGTGAGGAAGTGTGTATGAGGCAAGGGGAGAGTCAATGAGAGGGTGAGTGAAGTTGGTGAATGTTTAATGTGTGTCTGAAAGTGCAACTTATGTGACTGTGTTTATGAGAATAAGTTGTTGCGAATGCTTCTGAGCATGACTTGAGTGACTGATTATGAAGATGCCATTTAGAAACATGCCTCTCAATTTCCATCACTGTGTTGTGTATGACTGGTAGGGTTGGGTTCCAGTACCTGGTTTAAGGTTGGTAAAACACCCAGATTCGTGAAGCTCCAAAGCTGGCAAATTGAGTTTTGAATTTTCTATCCCTCCTGGATCTTTTCTTATCAGCAAAGAAAAATGTATTAAACATTCAGGAAGCAGCCTTTTCATGTTGACTGGCCCTGGCCATCACCTTATGCAAGTATCACGTCCTTGGACCACAATGAAATGTTTTTTGCAGTTTATTAAGACCAATAGAGTGGTGAGTTGTCTCCATTCAAACAATTAAGCGCATTGTGTCACTTTAGGGCAACACAAGTAAAGCTTTCATGTATTTCATATAAATATTTCACTTAAATCAAACACACATTGTGCTGTATCTGACACACGTCAAAACATCCACACCAATTGTTTTCTATTTAAGCCTGCAGCAATTTGATTCCAACTGCTGCCCAGATGGGCACTTCTGTCACCGACTACTTCTTCAGTCTATATGACGTGTTTGATGTGTGCTCCTGACATGAATTGATTGTAAATTGATACATATTCTTAATAGAGATAATCCAATTCAAATTCATGTAAAGTTTGGTTATTTACAAATGTTAGGTAAATGAATTTAATAAAAGGATTTAGAAAGGATTTGATAAGCAGATTTAATTTACTGGATTCAGAATCAAAACCATAATGTTCAGTTAATCCAAATGACAGGGTGGGTGACACTAATTTACAAAGCTATTCTTGAGAAATCTTTGCAACTTTATAATACCACATTAGTATGGAAACTACAGTTTATCCTTCCTCTTGGAACTTGCATCCTCTTTCTGTTCCAAGGATATGTACTGAGGAAGCGGTCTGTTATTAATTTTTCTGTCAATTTTGACATTAAACAACATTCTTCATAAATTGGAGGTGAGCCGATCCAGCTGCTACTCCAACCTAATAAAATGGTGGATGAACACTAAGAGGATATATTGTGAGCATCAGGATCATTTAATTTATTTATAATTGTATTCATGCATTTAAAGGATTTTCAATACATTATGTATTCATTATTATAATCTGTGTAGCACAGTAGTACACTGACTGTACAATATCCCTCTGATTTTAAATTAATTTTTATTTTTCTCTTTTATATTAAATGTTTTGTAACTAATGTTTTATATGTTCTATGTGCTGCTAACAGTTTACACAGTGCACTCCAATAACAGAGATTTTAAATCTTACTAAGGGACTTGGTTAAATAATGTTATATTGAAGGTTTCTGTGTGTGGATTAAATGTGCGCTTGTGAAAAGGAGGGTGTGTGTTTATGTACGTACGTGTGCTACTGAGCAGCAGGAGCAGTCTGGACTGCTGAAAGCTGCAGTCAGGGTCAGCGATGGCTCGGGTCAGAGGTCACACAGTTTTCTCTTATCAACGGAGGTGTGAATGTATCGGGGCGGACAGGCGAGGAGAGAACGGCACGATAGAAGGAGGCTTGACGACACGACTGCCCGGCCCAAAAAGAACTGAGGGTCAGCATTTGCGTTGGAAGAGGGCACAGACACAAGGACGCAGCCGTGGAACCGTTAACAACTTTATTGCCTGTTCTGATTCACCCTTACTCTCTGAATCAGATGGCAAGAAAAGGTCCTAGAGGAGCTATGTTTTAATTTGCCTGTGTATCATATCCGCACTGTAGGTATAAAACACAAAATGATGTGTTACCATTAGAAGGAATACAAAGTGTGGCTTACAAAAACTACAATAAGAAAAGTTAACATTCAAAAAAAAATAAATTAGCCTTTTCTTTTTTCATATATTTCATATTTCCATAATTATGTCAGGTTTGGAACTATGTATTTATCCAGCTGGATAGATAAGGACGTGCTTTATTCATATTTTTCCATATTTCAGTTTGTTGTATGCTGTGATCTACCAGGGTGTTGTGGATAGTTTAGATATCTTTTCTATTTTCTCTATTTTAAATATACAATGTCTGTATTGCTTTTATTAAACCCTAACTATCCATGTATGTTAGCAGATACATAAAGTGGGAGATATAAAAATACAATATGACACACACACACAAATCTTGTTTTACACGTTATTTTATACATTACTGTAAAAGCGTTAGAGAAATATCCTAGATCGACGCTTCAAGCATTGTAATACTTAATGAGCTTTATTCCAGTGTCGCTAACTGTGTATTAATCAGAGAGATTTTGTAGGTAGGCTCAGTGAGGTAATCAAATGCTCACATGCATAAATGTAAAAGGGTGTAATTAACTAAACCCTAAGGCCCAAATATAACTCTGCTGGGATGCAAAAATTAATTTGCTAAAAAACAAAGAAACCTGGTTAACTCACAGGTTAAAAGTCTTACTTCATAGAGTGGAGGCGTTACACAGCAGCCTGCCTTGTTAAGGCCTCAGACTCCTCTGATCTGCTCCCATTCTTTAGTAACTTTTATGTGTGGACTGTATACTTTCCCTCACAGAATCATCAAAGGGAGAAGTGAAACGGTGGCAGTTCGTTCCCGGCAGGAGAATATATGCATGTTCAGAGAGAGGACTTCTCAGAGAGCTGTGCCACTGCACAACACTTCATTACCATTCCACAACCTGAGCTGTATAACATTTGATCAGAAAGTTTACACATCACAGGCCATTGAGCAGCTTTCCACTCATTTTATGACATAATAGCAGGTATTTCTAACAGAGGCCCTACATCTTGACACCTTGGTTGACATTTATATTTATAGCCGAGGGAAGGTGGTGGTGAGGTGTCAGTGAGAGGAGGGGGGCAAGGAGGGCAGCTTAATGGGGTAATAAATATGTGAGGGTATCTGGAGACGTTTATGCCACTTCCTCTCCCTTTCTCCTCCCGGCGGTCTGCCTCTGGCGTAGTGTAAAGCATCTACAACACAGTTAATCATGTAGGGCGCCGAGGCAACGATCAGGCACATTATCACATTCTGCATTTCTGTCAATACCTCAGGGTGCAATATGTGTCTAATGTATGTCAACTTATGGGTGATTTATATCTGTGTTAGGGCAATGATGGATGTCAGCTAAATACACATGCTGTCATCAGGAGGATATTTTCGTGGAGGTACAGTAAAGAAGGGGGGGGGGCATGCTGGGGATATGACAGCAGTGAAGACAAAAAAAAAACTGTGAAAACTGACAACAATGAACATCAAAGACCTACTGTATTTTGCACCACAAAGTCATTCAAAAGGTACAGAAAGGTTTTAATGCCCCTTTATGAATCAGTACATATGATTCAACTCTTACGTGTCCAGGTACTAAAAATTCAGGATTACAAAGCTCACATTCTGGCCTTAAATCTAGTTTGGTGCTACAATCGAGTGAAACAAGGCTTTCTGTCCTGAGGCAAAGAAAGTGAATCTTAAAGCGGTACCATTATTACAGTATTTTGCATCATGATATATTACCCCGCCACTGGATGCTTCTGCTGGATCTCTGCTCTAATTAGCTAACTGGCTCATCTCTATTCAAAAAAATCTTTTTTTTTCATTTGTGTCTGTTACAGGAGTCCATAAGCTGTGCCTGAAACCTGTCAGTGTTTCTGTAATTGTTGGCTGCTGATAAAAGAAAGTTATACTCCACTTTCTACGAATTAGCCTCTCTTTAAAGATTAACTACATTTCACATACAGCGCATACTAAAAGATGGTATAAAAGTCACAATTATTTCCACTCACTACGCCAGTGTACCTTCTGTACTCAAATGTTCTCACAGGAATAATCAACCAACATTGACAGCAGCTCGCTCAAGTTGCATTGGGGCTCATTCTGACTAAAAGGCTGGTGCCTTCTATGGCACAAAATGTCTGCAGTTGTTGGGTCTGTCTATTGCCATCTGGCAGCTTACAGCTTGTTCAAAGGAACTGTCGGGTCTCAAAGGAAGGCTTTGATTAGGCTCAGACAGAACAGAAACGCACACACATACACAGCAAACACACGTGTGAGGAAAAACATGCAACTGAATACTCTGAAACACACACAAACAAGCATGCAGACCCCAACAGGTGGGCTATGGGTTGTTCCAAAAACCTTCACGAGTCTCAGCAGGTGCCTGGTACCACAGTTAAAAGAACCTCAAACATAATCCTGAATTTAATTCTGCTTTGAAATTTACACCTGAAAATCTGCAAATATAAAAATTAACTGTGCCAAATAGCATCACCACCTTACTTGCCAAATTGACTGAGGCTGAACCTGAACTACGAATGCGCAAACGCCAGACCAACCAAAGAGCAACTCAAAGAGCTTGGTCATGTGCACAAAGGTATGTTCACATATGTACAGAAAAAGTATCAATGGTTACAAATTGACATCTTCTCAGTGACACAGCTTGTCTCATAAGGTTTTAAATTTTAACACCCAAGTTTTTTTTCAGGTTGTCCATCTAAAATAAAATAAATTGACTCATTACACTCTTGCAATGAACTTGTACATTTGGAAATTTTTTAGGATTTATTACATTGTGAGTGGGCCGCACTGCTTTAAAGGTAAGAAGTTATGTATTTATTAAATTATTTTTTTTTTTTACAAATCAATATGAATATATTAGAAAACATGCAATGAGACTCATGAACAGTTTTATTTCAAGAAAACTTTTTTTTTTAAAGTTCAAAAAGTTGACTTTGAGTGCTGTTCCTACTGCCTTTAAAAGACATCACAGTGACATTTACATTTTAAGGCTTAAGCTAACACTGCTATCCAGAGCGACTTACAATGACTGTGACAGCACAATAAGCTTAAACTCCTTAAAGTCAGATGAAAAGCAGCCGGGAGTAAAAAGTACAAGGCTCAGGGCCATAGCCTGAAATTCATGTGACCCTTATAAAATGCAATGGCCACCATTTCCCAATGCACCGGGCCTAAGTGAGGTGAATGTGGGCATAATTAGTTGCAAATGTGTGTCACTGTACGGCTGATGCAAGCACAGAGTAACATGGAGGAGTCAGGGATGAATGTGGGAACGAAGCCTGGAGGGACAGTGCTGAATAGAACAGAACGGTCCCGGTGTCATAGAAGCAGACGGCTGTAACGAGAGTCGACCTCACGGAAAAACATGATTAGCTTTCTGTTTGCTGGAAATTATGTGTCACGTTGTGTTCACACAGTGCATGTGTACCTATGAAGGCAGGTCTGCTACGTGTAACTGTGTGCATTTCTGCATGAGTAGGACAAGGTAATTACAGTTAAGACTGAAACTAGAAATGAGGTTCCTACATAGTTTCAGAGAAAACATTTGAGCCGTTTCCAGGCGACTTCTTGATTTGTAATATTGTTTGGTTGGTGTTGCGTTTCCTGTTTAGAACTCCATTATCACGTCACTCTCAGTTGCAAAAACTATAATGTGTGTGAGATGATGAGGGTTTAAATTTACAGGGAAAAGTGTATTTGTTTGGAATTTTGAATCTGTAAAACACTTTAATACCTCAAGTAACGAAGAAGTCTTTGCAATAGTGAATAGACTATGAAAAATGTCCAAACTGAATTCTTTATGCATACAGAAAACTGTTCAGAGTGGATGTGGAGAGAGGTGGACACGGGATGCCAAAACCTACTGCTGAGTATTTCTAAAGGAGTCACAGCCTTAATTCAACTTGACATCTGTGATAGGAGGTGCTCACGATATAACTAATACTGTATCTGCTTTCTTCCGCCCCTCCCATCCCTTCTCACAAGCTTGAACAGAATCCTGGATTTAAGCACAGGGACAGTTTTCTTTGTGGATTTAAAGATACACCTAAATTGCTGTGAAACCCCTTAATCATTACTTTTGCAATGAAGAGGAAATGTAAATGGTATTCCTATATATTTTGTTCTAGACTTGTTTCCTCAGGCAACAAAACCAAAACTAACATTTATGTTAACTTCCAAAATGAGGAAAAAGAATTACGACTATTATTATTAAGAACATGGATGTCATAAAGCGCGTCATTATTAGGACTCCCCTCAGAGATGGCTGCTCTCTGCTGGTGTGTCTTTCTCTGACAGCCTTTTAGTGGAGCCACCCGTCAGCTCGAAGTATTAATCCTGACAGAAAGGGTGGGTCATTAAGGTTGCCACCCACTGTTGGAACTGCATGTGACAACCTTATGTACTTAAATGTAGCTGTGCTGGATGAATTGGCTGGTTTGCAATTTGACTAAAATTACGATGCCATTACACCTACTTTGTGTGAAATTGATCTTCATCTTTGTGTTTCAGATGATCTAGTTGCATGAAAATACCAAAAGAATTTTTCAAAAACAGACTAAAAAGCCTACTGTGACAGTGGTGTCACTTCAGCATCCGCACTTCTGACTGGTGGAAAATACTATAACTATGTCCAAGTGGCTTGTCTTACGTTAAGGGTTCTTTACAGAAAGTACCCAGCGTGTTGTAAAAGATGTATGAGTCAGGGCACCATCGTGACTGTCTTCCGGCATTTCAAACGTGATGCAACAACTCAGTGTAGTCTCACAGCTGTAGTTCTATTGTATATGTCTATGTATGATGTTTTGCCTTTGAAAACAATTACCTTGCATCATGTCTGCTGATGTGCCTGAGTGTTGTAAAATGCCTGATAGAATGCCTATGAAGGTTTGAGGTTTAACCAAGTTAAAGAATTTTGGTAAACTGAGAACGTACATGATGTAGGTTGACACCTCCCATACAGTCCTCCATATGACTGGTGTATTACATCAACTTTATGAACCCTCAATTTCTATGCAGTTACAAAAACCAAAAACTCTCGGTGGAAAAATCAATCACACTTTTGTTTATTTAGGAACTATAAAGAAGATGCTGTAGAATGATGGAAATACCATAAAACCTTTTAGAAATACCATAACATTATTGGAGCACAGAGGCTTTTTGTAGGGGATAATATTATTTATAATAGGCCATGGTCGGCTCAATAACTACAACTCAATAATAAGACATCTTTAATTTTATATCTTTATGGAAGTTTTTTGTTTTCAGTTTACACTAGCTAGAGCTTGGTCCTGTAACTGTTGTTGTATTGTGTTTTGTATGTTGTAGTTTTGGTTGTGGTGGCGGGATGTTTTTTGTGATTATGGACTGGACCTTTAGCTAAGGCTACTGAGGATCTAATAAATTAAATTTATGACATTGAGAACATATAATATTGGAAGTCATCATAAAAGACGTGCATCATGGGATGTTAACAATCACTTGATTACATTATTCTACATAAACTACAAATGTTCGTGGTTACACCACTGAAGTGTGAAGCACAATATGCCAATTTTAAAAGTAAAAATGTAAAAGTCTTAATTTTCAGATGGCTTTGTGCTAGAATAATAGAAAAGTACCATTTAGACTTGGTCTTAAATGTCTACTTTCACCAACTAAAGTGAATATTTTTATAATCACTTTAGGGGAGATCAAGCTGATTCCATTAAAGCCATTTTAGCAAACCCTGCTGTCCTCCAAAAGCTTTTCCAGGTGTTGGGGAGTTTAATATTGACATCACAGTCTCCTGTAGCCCCCAATCCTCTTAACAAAGGTCCAGTGCTAATTTTGTTTAAAGGTTAGCGTATAGAGGGCCCAGCTGGACAACAGCGGCTGTGTGATGGAGAGAGGGCGGAGTGGGAGCAGGTGATGTTAAGAGGCATCCAGAGGTGAGGGTGATGACAGCACTCTTGGGCGAGGTAACAGCCGAAAGGCACTTCAGCTGGCACACCGAGTGTGAAAAGCGCAAACCAAAAGTTCACATTAAGCACAACATTAGCTTGTATGCCCTCAGACACTGCCACAGACACACATAGACAAACACACTCCTACATGCACACAACCTTTCAGCTACTCATTCAAAAAGGTGGTTCAAACCCTTCTGGAAACACACTATGAAAATGCATTTTGTCATTTCAGGAAGCGAGTATTTAATATGCAAAAATTTCACTCACAGTGGCGTTTCACTGTTTCCACATCACTTTAGTTAGCCAACCAGCAGCATAATGCTAGCCTAAATAAATAAATGGCTCAAAGAGACAGTCTGCTAATTAGCCAGTTAGCACCGTCTTGAGTCACTCACTGACAGCTAGTCACACTGTCAGCCTTATTCAGTCAAATATTAAGGCTACTGAGAGCTCGACCTATTTCTTTGACAAAATAAAATGCCGTCACAGTTACTTGGACAATGACTTTAAGAAATAAAGTCATAAACTGAGCAAATCTATTGTGGCTGCTGTCATCTTAGGAGGCATAAACCAATCACACAGGAGCTTTGTCAGGATGCCTGCTTTCTGTCCGTCAGCACAGTGAGTGTGTGTGTGTGTGT
>NW_023339873.1:2792367-2792671 GCF_004916995.1 Morone saxatilis
GTGTGTGTGTGTTTATTTGTGTGCGTTTTTGAAAAGTGGGTTAATGTCACTGAGGCTTAAAATTGACAAGCTGATCCATGATTACTGACAACCTGATGTATAAGACTTTTGCTCCTATGAATCAGTGAATCAATTCATATTTTTACTTGATTATGATTTTCCAGAATTGTTAAGAAAACCTGAGAATTGTCTGCTATTTTCAGTCCTTTGTGGACCCTGCAGAGCTCTTCATACGTTGGCAGATTGCTTTAGCATCCTCTGTTTGGTTCTTTCAAAACATTATTGACTTTTCTTATTTTTTTTT
>NW_023339873.1:2792831-2794704 GCF_004916995.1 Morone saxatilis
GTTAGTATTTTGATTATTGCATTACTATCTTGCTTAATTCAAATGTGACATCTACAAATGTCTACTGTTCTGTAAATATCATTTTTTTAGCTGTAATGAATTTAGAAGGAATATATTTTTTTCGGATGTGTACTGAATACTGAATGATGTGAAAAACCAAATAAAATCTTGAACAAAATTTTAATAAGGCAGACAATAATGGGACTCATTGTTATTGGACAAATTCGGACAGAATGTGTGCTGTTGTGTGCTGAATATGTCGTTTATATAATATGAGGTTTTCTTTGGTTAGTCTTGAAAAGAACATCACAGCAATCAAGCCAGCTAAAGATAAAAGCATCTATTAGGTTTTTCATACCAGCCTGTCAGAAAAATGGCTGTACTTGGAATGAGGATAAAAGAAAGTGAATAGATTGAGGCTCTATGTTTTGTTCACAGGATTCTAAGCTAATGCACAAGGTCTTTGCTCCAGTATTTAAATGTTGTCTCGTCTATGTTCAGTTGTAGGCAATTCTGTTACATCCATAATTTGATACAATCGCTGTACTGAACTACCTATAAATAGGACTGATATATCACTGATTCAGAAATCTACAGCTACATTTTGTCTGCACAGATGGTAGTTACATGAGAAGTTTGATACTGATTTTTTAATTTTGACATTTGATGAGTTTATTTTCTTTAATAATCTATAGAGCTGTTGCACATAGCCATCGGGGGGCACTCGCACAGATACACCACCTAAGTAACTAACTAAAATAATACGTTTTTCATTGATTTTGTTTCTAAATGAGATTTTGAATACTACACTACTAATACATTTATAAGGTTTGTATTGTCTTTTCAGCACTAGAGAAAAGGACAAGTAGTAAGCAGGGGGTAATATGTAATCACAAACACCTCTATGGAATACATTTTTCCACTATAAAAAGAACCAATGTGAAACACAAGTAAAGCATGTGCATAACTGCATGCTTACGTTGGTTTGGATTCTTAGGGTTTGTGTGTTTTTGAGTTTGAGTTGGGTCTGACTGCTCCAACCAAATTAAAGGTGATGGGCCACTATGAATTAATTAGGGCATCATGACTGATGGAGCTCCAGTCTGTTCAGTCTAGGTACTCAGTCTGAGTGACGGGAGATAAATCATACAGCGTTGAAGGTCTAAAGATGCCACTTTGGACTTGAATTGGAGTTGTCACTATCACAGGTTTGCCATGAGCAACAACTACTTCAAAAGCGCAGAGAGCCATAGCTCAGCTATAGGTTATTCCTGATGGTTCACTTGCCTCCAACTCTCTCTTTACAGTTTTTTGGCCCTCCCCACTTCTTATCGCAATTTTCATTCTTCTGCCTGTATTTTGTCTATTCCATGCAAATTACAGAATAATAGCAAGTTTGACTGTTTTGATGGATCTCTGTTGGTGCTTGGCACAAGAACGCACAAGATGGTTGTTGCAGAATTTCAGCCGCTAATGATGTAATCTAGATACACGTCTTTCTGACTGTCAAAAATAAGAACCTGTGTATGTGGTGGAAGATCTATCATACACAACACATCTGTTTGACATTTTAAGGTATGTTTTTAGTTTTGCGGGGCGTTCGCCATCATTCACAAGTTGAAAAGTTAAGCTGATCAGGCAAACTTCACACATGTAACAAGCCTCTGGTGTTTGCTGGTCGCTGGCTGTGTGTGAGCAATCGCTAGTAGCTAACATGCTCACAAAACAGCAAACGTTAGATAAAAGGTTAGCAAGTTGACATTTGCTCACATAAATACAGTAACTTGGGGTACTCTGAAGATTAAAGGAGGAGGTTATAACAATGACTTTGAAACTAGTTTTGATTTCAGCTTTTAAGGGGTAGAATATATAT
>NW_023339873.1:2794729-2800546 GCF_004916995.1 Morone saxatilis
TATATATATAATATATATATATAATATAAATATTGTATGTATATTTCCAGCTTGGGATCAATAAAGTATATCTATCCTATCTATAGCATTGGATTTCTCTGCCTGTTTTACAGTTTTCCTGGTTTACTTTTTAGAAAATTATTTGCACATCTCAGGGCAGAAAATACACAAGCACAATGTTTTGATACAGAAGCCTGGGTTAACAGCTTTAAGAAATAATTGCTGATGTAATTGGTTGGTTTACAATTAAACATTTCTTCGTTTGTCTTTATTCGGACAAAACTAATTTCATGTACTCAATGTATTCGATAACTGAACATGCTCATAAAACAAAACAGATTGTGAGAGGGTCAGATAAGTAATTGGAGAGCTTACAGTGCATTTGTTCTTTCCTGAGTAATTATCTATCCACAAGAGAGAAATGGTTCATTGAAGTTTCAAGGGTAGAAGTTGAATTCAAAGCCAAAAAAATTAAGAATACGCGGCATCTTGCAGATTGAAGTTAAACTCTCTTTAACAGACAGAGTCAAGACAAATTTTTCATGTTCTTAAATAAAAATGCTCTCTGATTGGAAACCTTGGTGGTTTAAGCTAAGAAGTTTCCAATTCAACCCTGGAAAGCAAAGCATATCAAAGTATCTATGCGACTACATATTGTAGCTGATGTGCAAGTTTTATGATCCATTTACCAAAAGTACATGTAGTATTTTTACAATTCCAGATGTAAAATGGTAAATTTACTCGTATAGCTCCTTTCTAGTCTTCCGACCACTTAAAGCACTTTTACACTATATGCCCTTTCACACTCATTAACACAGTGATGGCAAAGCCCATTGAACAAAAACTCGGGAGCAATTTGAAGTTCAGTATCTTGCTCAAGATACTTCAAGATGTGGCGGGAGGAACCGAGGAGCGAACCAACAACCTTCCAATTAATGGATGACCTCTGACCCACAGCCGCCTGGTAAAAACCTCAACCCGATCCTTTTTTTAAAGGAACAACTTAAAACTTTAACATTGACCATAAAGGTCGAGCTTGAACGGCAGCTTCATAGCACCCCAAAATGAATATACTAAACACAAAATGTGTTTTGGTGGTTGTCAATTTACCTACCAGAGTAGCCAAAATCAATATTTAATGTGAGCATGAGTCTCCGACTTACCTCTCGTCGCCGTGACGCCCAGCAGCTTTGTTTGATCTTCCAAACCACGGCGGCCACCAGGAGCAGGGACAGGAAGCAGCTGCGGACAGACAGGAAGAGACGAGTCAAAAAAGGAGCAAAAGACTGATTAACAAGTGAAAAGAAATGAGAAAAACTGGGAGCCCTGGGCACATTCAAGGTCCCATTTGTAGCTCAGTGCAAAACTATGTGCATCAGTTTCTGTCATAAATAAATTAATTAATGAGTACTGATTTTCTCTCATGCATATTCATGTGTGTTTTGTGACGCATGCCAGAAGAGGTGATTACAGCCCACATCAATCCGTATTATTTTTAATGAGTTACAGGTCTGAAGCTTGTGAACCAATCTGTCTCCTGATAAAAAAGTCATAAGCTCCTGCTCTGCTATGATAAGCACAACCTTTAAAGTTGTTTTGACATATCACTGCAGTTTGTCCCGTCTGTACTGCACCTCCAACAGCATGTTATAATAAGTTATCACCAACTGCTAAAGAGGATGAGAAGTTATCCAAATTTCTTTGCAAAAAATAAGTAGACCCTTTTTTTTTTTTTCAATAACTGAGCCTGCTTTAAACAGAAAATGTGACCAGATAAAGAATAAACAGTTTACAGTTACAGTTCATAAATTAATTGAGCATGATTCACAAGATGCAAGGTGCAAGTGTAAAACAGTGCCAGACAGAGAAAAGTAGCTGTCAAGAGAGGTGGAGTTATGAGGAAAAAAAAACTACAAATTGCCATCTACACCTTGCACTTCACTCCATGAGATTGCAAGGAGGTCTGGGAGGGCGGTAAATCAGACACACACGATTGTTTCCTTTGTCAGCACCTTAACATCCATTCACAAACATACTTTAACTTCAACTGTGATTGTATTATTACTTGCATATCAGTTATTTTATGTCCCGTATTTTTATTATTCTGGATGATTCCCCCTTCTCTGACGTTCAATAGCATCTTTGTCATCTCAATTTGTTTTTTCTGCACTTTCTTACTTTGACTGAATATGATCCTTTTTGCACTGTGGGATATACATTTTTTTTTTATTTCTGCTTGAGCACTTAATGTTCCTTTTTTACTCCATTTTCAGTGTTTTTCACGTTTGCGAAAATAAAATATACAAAAAATCAAAACCCTGAGTGTTCTTTGCACTTTATACAAAATTGCCTTGAGGTGATGAAGGCAGGACTGACATGTCTTGGAGGTGGTTTGTTAGCTGTGTCAGTGTGTGTGTGCATGCGTGTGTGTGTGTTCCCTGTCTCCTTCCACTTCCCCAGGCTGCTTTCACACTTGCACTTAGGAAGCTGTGAAGAAGACAGGGAAGGAAAACCATAAAAATAAAGACAAAGAGAGCGTGTGTGTCTGTGTGTTGTGTGTGTGTGTGTGTATACATCAGAGACAACATCTCCTGCAATCTGAACTTCATTCCCTGACTGTCGAGCCTTTTGCTGATTCCTGTCAGCGTTCCTGTGGCTCTCTTGCCCAGAATTCCTATATTTCAGCTCACATCAGTGTTGGCAACTGGCTGATGGCAAAAAGCCTGAACACCAACGATCCAAACATCATTTTGTATTTTCCTCCAGGAAAAAAAATCCAGTGTAAAAATAGAAATTTGCACATTCAAGTTTTATGTCATCTTTGAAGGCTCAATTTTGACACGTAAAAAACAAACAAATTCCTTCCGAAAACTGAGCAGTAGGAGACTTAATTATGTCACAATGAGGCAAAATAAATATATGTCTGAACTGAGTCATTATGTTTTATTTAGGGTTTCATAGTCTAATAGGCTACATTAACATTACATCAAACTAGAAGGTGCATCAATATTCTCATAATACAAACTTAGTTGTGTAAAAGTCTGATCACCATCACTGCAGCAGCGTTTACGATCTAATTTAGCATTCATACAATTAACACCCAGTTTATTCCCAGTGCCATGCATTCAAACACTGTATTATGTAACAGGAGAAAATGGCTAACAGTCTAAATGATGTTAATTGGGTTCTATTTGATGTTTGGCTTGCATGTATATAGTGTTGTATAAACATAATTGCTGCTTACTTGAGAGATGCTCAACACTACTGATGTGGCTGTTTACATGCACACAAGAAATCAGAGAATGCAATTACACCCTGCGCCAACTTGGTTACTGTAAAACAGATGCAGAGGTGAATGATCACATTTCTATACAATACAATGCTTCCTCAGCTTCCTGCCTGTTTGTGTCTGTTTGTTTGTGTTTGTGTTTGTGTTTGTGTGTTTGTGTGTTGTGTGTGTGTGTGTGTGTGTGTGTGTGTGTGTGTGTATCAGTAATCAATTCACAGTCTGAAAATTACATATAGTCTAGAGTAATATAGATTTCTGGACTTTGTGTTGGTTTCATTTTTTGTTGGACCATTAGTTGAATTATCCGTATGTATTTAGACGTGAACTCTGCTTTCACAGCGATACTTGTCTAAAATTTTTGTTATGGGATAAGATTAACATTTATTGCTCCCCTTAAGGGGAAATATGGGTCTTAATAAGTACGGATAATAGTGCGATATAGTCAGCAAAGCAAAGTCAGCAAAGTATAGTAGGCTATATATATAATATGATCCAATCAGATATAACAGTGTACCCCAGAGCTTGTGGGTAATGTATATCTGGGCATGTATATTGATTTGCATTTATGACAGTTAACAGTGACTATGTATGCATGCTTTGTGTGGGTCTGTCTTTTTCTTACTCTTTACCCAGTAGTCCTCATAAATATAGCGTTTTGTTTTATTACTTTTATTCGCTGCTGTACTGCTGATTGTATCTCAACAGTCAAATGATAATAAAATTATGATCACCAAAATATTATATATCATGATTATAGGTATATCGAGTACTTTATTAGTCCTAGTGGGAAATCTGTATCATTAAAGCAGCTTAGAGCAAAAAAAAGATAATGACGAAGACAATGAGCCAAAAATTATACACATGCATTATTATTTAAAAAGCTGAATAGAAACTCTGATAACATGGTCAAGAAATCAGTTTTCTCCAGAGAAGTCCAGCTGGTTACTTCAGTGCACGTGAACACCCCTTTTTCAAATCCATATTATAGTAATTCATATTTACAGTGCTGATTATATTTACTGCTTTGCAACTGTTTACAAATGATGCCACAATTCACTGTAATTCATTTTAATTCAGTTGATAATTAACATGTTAATATAAACACACGGTTTGATTTTTAATTTTCAGTCAAGTTTTCTAGAAATTAATGTTTACAGTTTGATATAGTCCTAATGGCCTAAAAGTAATAGAACAACAGTTTTTTGGTGTATTGTCATTAAAGCTAGAGGCTATTTATGTCAACAGAGAAACCTTGCTGCATGACTACAGTATAGTCACTTATTTATTGAAAAATGGAGAATAAAGTATTGTTTAAATTGTACTACTCCCTAGAGTCCACCAAGTCCCTGCAGCAGTATTCAATGCAAAATTACTGGGATTGATCAGTGCGATCTTTCATTGATTTCTGTGTACATTTAACCACACTGAGACTGATATATAAAAATACATTGTTTGCTTGATTGTTCCCCAGTGCAGCTGATTTTCTTCTTTTGTTTAAGATCACAGGAATAATGGATGTGAATTCCCTTTCAGGGGTTAGAAGAGGATTTAATTAGAAACTCTAAGTTGAAGGATAACTTCTCCAGACATTCGGGCCTTCCGGCAAGACCCCTCACAGATTTTTCTCCAAAGTTTTACCACCTTTTCAATCTAAATGCCTTTGCCCATTTTAATACTGGCTGTGATGCGTTCAGATCTTCATTCATCGCTCTTAACCCCCCCCCCCTGTGTGACTATTTAAAGTGCCATCCATTCAGAAAATTCCCTTATCTCTCCAGGCTGAAGAGGACTCTTAAGCGATCCATCCGTTCAGCCATCTTATTGATCTGGCTTCCTGCTAGCTGCTTAAAGAGCGACACGGTGCTGATGAATGACCCGCGTGAATAGATATCAGCCCCGCGTCAAAGGCCTCCCTGCTCAGCAGGGTGGGAGGGAAGAGTAGGGGGAGACAAAGGATGGGAGGAGAAGGAAAGACAGAGGGACAGTGGGAAATGGACAGTAATGGTGCAAGATAGAGAGATAAAGCAAAGGCAGATAAGAGATTATAAAATGCAAGCTAATTTCAGAACAACGGCCAAAGAAAGAAACAAATAGAAGACAGATATAGAAATATATTGACAGTGAAACACAAAACATTTCGAGTGCTACTCGAGTGCAACTAGTTGTTGAGCCTACAATGTCAATTATTGTGGGCTTATGGATCTGCACTTTAGACTAAAGTTTAGCCAAAATCTGGAGATTCAACTGATTCCCTTACCGTCCGTTGCGTAGTTTATTCATACTAGTATGTGACAATTTCTGAAATGATGCACTCAGGGAATACAGCCAAAAGTGAGCGTGGGCAGCCTTAACGCTGCGTTAAATGTAGTCACACAACTCCTCTTGCTGCTCAAATCAGCTGCTATGCTCACATATTCTGCCCTCCATTGTGCACAAATCTAATACTGCTCTTACAATTCAGTGTCTGAGAATGAGGTACGCTCAAATTAGTTTTGTGCTCTCTAAAATCTTTTGTCATCAATATACTT
>NW_023339873.1:2800646-2803431 GCF_004916995.1 Morone saxatilis
GTTTACGTATGACAAAAAGTCTTTCTTTACCTACTGCAGTGAGCTTACCTTTTGTGGTGCAAATTAGCAATGAGTGAGCATATTAAATTTACCAGATAAGAGCTCTGAGTTTCGTTTTTCTTGTTGCAACAAGGAAAATGAACAAAAACGAACAAAATTACTGTTACTTGACTACAGCAGGGAAAATTTGCCAGCGACAGTTGTCATAGCCGGCAAAATCAACGGGCCCTGGCTTAAAGCCAAAATAAATGTGTTATGTAGGCCAATCATATTCACCCACCAATATACATGTGCTTAGCATTGGTTGCAGCCTCTGCGAATACTCAGAAACAGACACAAGATTAGAGCTTTGTGGTGGACCTGGGATAACGGCTCCATAACAGCAATACATTTATTCTACTAACATGTATTTTCTGTTTATCACAAGCCTTATATCCTGTTCCATTGTTGTCCAACTATTACTGTAAAAACACATTATTGAGTCAAACAGTTGCACTGGGTGAGATGTTGCTTCATAATAATAAACATGGATCCCCCACACACTGCCTGCTGCTGTAAATACTCCCTAGAGCACTGAATGTGTATTAATACACAACTGAAAATAGTCCCCAAAGATTACACTATTTAATTCTGTTTCAGTAACTTTTACTAAAAACTACAGTGCCCAGCTGTTTTAGGTAATTACACTTTAAATGAAACATTTTTAAAGCTTTATGTCTTCAGTAGGAACGACGGGGCTTGGGGCTGAGTGCCACAGGCAGGATAAGGAAGTTGGAAAGTACTGAGAGATGTACAAACGCTTTGTTGGCTTTGGACTTTTCTTGGGATTATAAGAAAGACAATGCCATTAACAGATAAAGACAATGAACCTGTACAACAATAGTGAACAGATCTAGACAGAGTTGGTGTGAATCGGCACCAGGCCACCTTAACACCCTTGAAAAATGTTATCCCTTTTTGAGATTAATTATTAAAATTTAAAACGCATTTAAAAATCATAATTCACCTCAATTTACAGCATGTTATCACAGTTGTGTATTTAAAATGATTAGTGATTTATACTGCTTTTCCGGCTGTTTGAACAGAGGGGAGATGTAATTTGGTTGGGGCGGAGGCATTAAAAGAAGGGGTACCAGCAGGCTGCCCGCCCTGGGCCAAGTCTGGGTGGGTGTGTGGGTGGCTGGGATTTGATGATATGAATGAATCACCCTGCTGCTATCAAGGAGATGTAAATTCTCTCCTCTGAGAAACAGACTGAAGTCTGACTTAAATGTCGATCAGAGTTTTCATCTGAAGCTTCGGTTATTGCCGGACCCGTCTGGAGTCAACACGAGACGTGTCCTTTTACTGATTTGTTAATGTTTTCCTGCTTATGTTCAGTTGTGGTCGAAGCACCATCATGAAAATCTGCCCGACATTGGTTCCTAATCTCCATCAGACCCTGACTACCACCATCAGTATGCAGCAACAGAAAGTGGGCAGCAGTGTTATTCCACTCACTGACCTTGTTCTGAACCATTTATCTCGTTAAAGCAGAGAGGTGATTAGTGTCGTCAGTCCCAGGTCTCTTGAGTCAGCATGCTAGCAATGTATGTCGCTCTCCTCCTCTCTCTACCTCCCACTGCCAGCTCACCCTCCGCTCCCTCTGTCACCCCCCTCCAGCAGGGCCTTTAACCCTTTGTGCTGAGGCCACTGCAGTTGAACCCTCGCTCTTTACCGCTGTGTCCCAGTTATACAGCAGTACCTCTGCACTATCCTGTCTACTTTCTGGGTCTTTGTTTTTTTTCTGACACAGGTGCTAAAATTATACTTTATAATATAATATTTTGCCTTCTTTAACACATTTACATAATAAATTAAAAACTCAACCGAACTGAAATAATTTGTTTCAAAACAGTCACAGGGTAGCTAACCAATTAGCTGATGTCTGTTTCAGATCACTAAAGACCAGTGAAAAACTGTGAATATTTAATATTTCAGTTTTATTTGACCTAGTTTTGAGATATTTGCTTTCACCCATTTTATTTACATAATTTGAAAAACAATATATTTGGAAACTCAAGAGCAGCATGACTCCACTGTGAACCGTTGTTATTGGAACTATTTCAGTTCCAATTTCTTTTTTATTTGGGTGTACCAACGCTTTAAATTGACAATATATGGAAGAACTGAAACTGGCTTGGCTATAGCCCAGCAGGTACTGGTCCTTTGAGAAGGAAGACTGCACTCTAGTTAAATTATTTATTCATGGTTAGACGTTTCGGCAGGCACCCATCCTTAGTGTGCAAACTGGAAACTTCGTGTGACGGTGGTGATTGGAGTGCTGTACTTCTCTTGATTTTGCTTTTTGCTTTTGGGGATTCAGCAGCATTTACATACAACACACAACAAACTAATGTTGATTTTTATTATTATATTCATGAAGACACAGAAAGAAAGAGAATCTCGGCCATGCAGAGCTGTCCACACACACACACACAGAGAGTTTGGGGCTCTCAGTGCTGGTCCCAGCCTCTGAGGGCAGCATAGTGGCCACTCATACATGTTTTGGCAGCTGGAAGTGGTCTAAAACAGAACATAAATAATTCTGGTGTTGTGATCATCAGCTCACTATTCAGCCTCTTAAACACATCTGCAGGTTTAGACACGCTCAATCTTTTGTACATACTTAAACACACAGGCACACATGCATGCACTCAAAAACACTCAAAACACAGAAGGCAGCTGGCCACTCAGTGGTGCTGTGTCTGAGTTGTATGATTGTCCTTCACACACACACACACAC
>NW_023339873.1:2803496-2810448 GCF_004916995.1 Morone saxatilis
ACACACACACACAGATGCATACACTCTCTACTGTATCTTTAAAGCTTCAGACTGCAGCCCGCATGAGTGCACGTGTTGCTTGGCTCAATACAATCAATTCCAAATGTCAATTTAAATTGCAGCCCGTTTACTGACGACGGATCATTCCCAATTATTTCCCCCGTGGTATTTGTTCTCAGCGGTTTCATCAAGGGCAGGGTCGTCAAATTCGGCGAGAGATCCATCAATATGATTGGTCAACAAGAAAGTGACATTGACCCCAATTGAGGGCTCGCTGTTTCCTCTCACACATGTTTGTGTTTGTACACAAACGTCGACCTGTATCAGTGTCACCATCCACAGTCACAGGATGGGTGACAGGTGATTGACAGCAGGACAGAGTGTGGAGGACTCGGGAGCACAAACACATAAAGCATAGCTGGGTTTTCATCTAACTGTCAATAAATGCTGTTCAGACTTTTGAAAAAATTAAATAAACAGACGACCAAAATATATTTATTTTTATTGTATTGGACAGATTGTCATGGTTCTTCATTGTTCTTCATTGTTGCAAAAAATGCACCCAAAACTGAAACACCATTTGTTGTATATATTTGCTTTCACTCTTTCTGGCTGACAGTTAGTCAACAATTAATTGATTGACAGAGAATAAATCAATAATTGTAATCATCATTTACAGCCACTATGTGTGGAATTGGAACATTTATGACCCTGGCAGTGGTAGTATCAAAAGGCATGCTATTAAAGCAACCGATTGATTACATTTCACTGGGGTTTCCTCATTTATCAACAACCAAAGATTATCTCAACAGAATAACTTTAAAAGCAAGATGTTATAATTGCACTATAACATAGTACATGTAGTTGCTTTTAACTGTTTAAGTCATTTGTTAAGCAAAAAGGATTCAGATTCTTCAATGTGAGAATTTCCAGTTTTTTATCATTTAAAAATGACAAGATGCTGCAGGCTCTAGGACATTGTGATAGGAACTTTTTGCCCTTTTTTTTTATTTTTTAGATTAAATCACCCTATCCCAACTTGGAGGTCAGGATGCCTCATAGGGAGCAGAAGATGATTAACAGAATAGGAAAAGGGAAAAAAAAAAGTTCTGTGACACAAAATTGCATTGTGGGTAGGGATACAGTAGGTGTGTGTTTGGATCTGAGTCAGCAACTTTACCCTTTTTCCTTTTTCACACTATTAAAATGTGAATGTTAATATTTGTATGTAAACCCAGTGGCTCTTTCACGTGTACATGCACACAGTTTGCACATGATTTCTATACACTAACACACAACTGTGTAGTGTTTGCCCTCAGCCTGCTCCTTGTGGTGTTGACTGACAGCAGAGGCTCTCTCTTCCTTTCTCCCCTGAGACACCTGAGGAAAAGAGAGAGCGAGCGAGAGGCAGAGAGACACTCAACACACATTCACAACCCACCTGCCTGTCCTAGGGGCCTCCATGGGCACTCAGCAGGGGCTTGTGCGGTACTAGAATCCATACTCTCTTCTCTTCTGAAAGCTTTCTAGTCCTCTGTCTCTCTCTGAGTCTCTGCCCCCTCTTACTCTCTCCATCTTTCTGGACCTTAGCTGCAGCATCACCAGCTGTCCGTTTACCTCCCTGCCTTCTTTTTTCCCCTCTTTGCTCCTCTCTTTCTTACTTTTTTCTTCCCACCTTCTGTCTTTTTTATTCCTTTCACATTTCCCATCCCTGCCTGCCTTCTTTCTCGCTGCCTTTTTTTCTTCTCTCATCTCCTTTTTTTGCTCTTGAATTCTTTAACACTCTTTCTTTTGTATCTGACCTTATTGTCGGGTCATCAGCAAGAAGGCAGAGAGAGGTACAAGTGAAAGATGGAGCAGATAGAGAGAGTGCAAGAAGCACCTCACGGCTACACCCCCCCACCCCCCATTGGCCCGCAAGGGGTTGAAAGCTGCTCTGCGTCTGATTAATAATAAATGAATCAGATCAGTTTTGACTCAGAGCCTCACTCTCTGGTCCTCCTCCTCCTCCTCTTCCTCACCTGTAATAAGTAGGGATAAGAGCAACGTGAACTGGGCCGTAACACTCTCTGGGGGAGTCCCAAGAGGGAGTTGAAGTCTTTTCTTCCCGTCCCATCTGCCTCATGTCCACTCCCTCTCTCCACGCCTCATACGTGTGCTGCAGCACCTTTTCTGTGGATGTGTTGGGTTTCAGCAGGTTCATGCGAGCAAAAACAGATACAGAGATTCCGTTTCTAAATCCTCATCTTCCCTCAGCTGCTTTTGTCCCTCTTTCCCTGCAGCTTTTGTTTTTATCCCAGATTTGTGTCACAGCTGCTTCTTCCTAGATAACATCTCAGACAGGTAGTATACTCCAACAAACTCACATTTAGCAAGTTCTCAGTCTTGAATAACTCCATACATGTAAATATCAGTACAGTCATTGCAGCTGCAGTTGCTAGATGTACTGTATAAATTGTGTATTAATGCTGATTAATCATGTGTTCTTTCACTGAACTTCATTTTTTTTTTAAAAAGGGCAATTTTCAAACTAAAAGAGCTGCAGTTTTTATTAGCTGTAGCCTGTCGTCTTAACAAGTTTTAAGAGGTGAAGCGATAACTTTCGGTGGCAAATTTAATTATCTGTTACTAATTAACATCCATGAATTGGCACTGGGGGCAGTGAACAAGGCTGTGTAAAGGTTTCAGCCAGGCAACCTGTCCATACTGCAGGCGCATGCTGTTTTTTATGCTTGCAAAACTGCCATATTGCCTGTAAGAACATGCCAAATTCGATTTTGCTTTTTCTTTTCCCTCCCAAACATAGAGGAGAGAATCTAGTCACTTTTCCCAGCTCCCATTGTGCTAGGAGTGAGTAAACAAACAAAACAAAAACAAAGCTGAGGAGATTATACAGAAATTTGTATTCTGCAACATGCTAAGCCCTGCTTCTATTTCAGGTGGGTTAGACTTCTTGAAAGTGTCCAACCACCCATAGTGCTGAAGGGTTTAGCGTGGCGACAAGTGCAGGGCAGAATAAGACCTCCGAGCAACTGCTGGTTAGTGCGTGGTTCAGCAGACAAACTTATCAGCCATAGTGAAAATGAAATGGTGTTTGGCTGGTGAGCAGGTTTAATTTCCCACCCCAGAATAAAAGCCAGCCGCGGCAGGCAGGCTGCTGGATTAGTATTCAGCTGACTGTAGACAACAGAGCCGGTCTGTTGGTGTTTGCCCTGTGGCTGTTGTCTTGCTGTCAGGTTAGCCAATGACACATCAGAGCTCACCTCTCTGGCCTCACCAGCTCGTGGCTATAATACACTCGCTCTCCGGCTCTCCTTCCACAGTCTAGTCTGCCACTAAAACAGACAGCTTCTGTCATTTTACCTGTTTTAGCCAAGAAAGATTTGCTTGACACACAGTTTTCTCCTCCTCGATTACAATAGTCACACTCTGGACTCTTCCCTTGTTGAGCATTGAAAATTGGTCCAAGCTAGGAATCCCTAACTCAATAACTAGAAAGTCTATATTTTATCCTTTGTAGAAACCGTGTCACCCAATATAGTATCTAAATCGAAAGAAAGCATCTGAAATGAAAGTAATAAACATCAAATTAAACCAATCACATATATATATATATATATATATATATATATATATATATTTAGAGTATGATATGTCCCAACTGTGTTTTAAGTATTTTGCCCAATACTCAACAGTGGTTTCTTTAAAGTAGGTAAAATGTGTCATTGTTCCCCCTTAATTAATATTTTCCCAAATTAGCCTACAGTGCATACAGAACATTTTCAGAACCTTATGTTTCAGACTCATCTTATCTTGGATTCGATTCCTTTCCTCATTTATCTATATGCAATACTCCACAATGACAAAGCAAAAACTGTTTTTTTGAAGTGTTTTGTTAATTTATTAAAAATAAGACTGAAAAATCCCATCTACACAAGTATACAGACCCTTTGTTATGACACTCACAGTTGAGCTTTGGTACATCCTTCTTCTGTCAATGGTCCTTGAGATGCTTCTATGAGTACACTTCTGCCAAATTGAATTCATTGGACATAATTAGGAAAGGAAAACACCTGTCTGTATAAGGTCTCACCGTTGATGGTGTATGTCATAAGCAAACCCTGAGGTCAAAAGAATTGTCCGTAGACTTGCGGATTGTGGCAAGGCACAGATCTGGGGAAGGATACAAGAACATTTCTGCAGATTTGAAAGTGCCTAGGAGCAAAGTACACTCCATCGTTCTCAGAAGAAGAAGCTTGGAACCGCTAACAGTCATCCTAGACCTGGCTTCCAGCCAAACTGAGCAATCGTGGGAGAAGAGCCTTGGTGAGAGAGGTAACTAAAATTCCAATGGTCACTATGAATGAGATCTAGAGTTCCTTTGTAGAGATGGGTGAACCTTACAAGACACCCATCGATGCAGCACTCCACCAATCAGGCGTTTATGGTAAAGTGGCCAGATGGAAGCCACATTACAGCCCGCTGTGTTTGCTAAAAGATATACCTCTGCAGGCAGGAGTGGCTTCGGGAGAACTCTGGCTGGGCCACTCCAGCACTTTCACATATTACGGACCTGAACCCAATAGGGATCTGGAAATGACTGCGCACCAATGCTTCCCATCCAACCTGGTTGAGCTTAAATGATTCTGCCAGGAAGAATGATGGGAGAAATATCCAAAACAAAGGTGTGCCAAGCTTTAAGGATAATTTCCAAGAAGACTTGAGGCTGCCATTGCTGCCAAAAGTTCTGTAAGTGAGGGGGTCTGGTTTTTAATTTCCAATAAATTTATAAAACACCCCAAAAAAACAGTCTTGTCATTGTGGAGTATTGTGTGTAGACTAAAGAGAAAAAAATTAATTGAATCCATTTTGAAACAACAATATGAAGAAAACTCCATAAAGCCCTTTCTGATCCCCAAATGACTTTATGAGGCAGCAATCTTCTCTGTCTTTAATTTTCTTAAACTTTTCATATATTTCTGACTCAGCTCAGTATTCAGTATTTCTATTAAAGTAGAGGGTGCATACATGTCATGCAGAAAAGCTATTTAGCATGGATAACAACATACTTGTGCAAAAATATATTAATGCATGCTGCATAATACATAGTGTAAAATACATACTGCATGTGTTATTGAATAATGTTATCATGTTAAGGAAACAAATTGTGAGAACATAAAGCATCACAAATCTGATATTTTAGTCATTTATGGAGCAAACGTAGTGGCATCAAAATAGCAGGTGAAAGGAATGCCATGTTTTTTTTAAAAAAAAAAAAAAAAAGGGACTATTTCCAAAGATTATAAAGAAAAATGCTCTTCATTATAGAAGGAATCAATCCAAATGAAGACACTGTGGCTGCCAAAAGCACTCTTCTCAAATTAAGACTTATGTGTCAGTCCTTGCCACTTAGATATTGGTTTTTATTTATTTATAGCCAATGCATTAGATCACACTGTCACATTTCATTCAACCTTCATGACTCCACTGCATCACCGTCTGCCTTCAGTGGCAAAACAGAGTAGATGTGGTCCCCGAAAGTAACTGTAAGCAGGGCCGAAACCTACAACTGCTGCGTCATAACCAAGCTGTTTTGTGTGTTGAAGCACAGCAGTTACACGTCTTTCAGTGCCTATGGACAAACAAACAAATTACAGTTGAAGTTGCATCTGCCCATTGCATAATTTTACTTTCATGTTCTATAAGAATAAGTGCAGAATTAATATAGAGAAGAAATAACAGCAGACTCTCGTTGCTGAAGTTTACAGTACTGTAACAATCTTACACAGCTGAAAGTCTTTATAGATAAAAAAAAAATCGTACCTCAGATCTTATCACGTAAAATTCAACTAAATTGAGTTTGACTAAGATTTTGTTGAATACAATTTAATTTTGCATGATGGTCTGATAAATAAAGTGGGACATTGCTGCGGTTTAGAAATGTCACCATTTGACTTGTTACTGCTCTCTTTTCGAAATGCAGTCAGTTGTTTTTTTTGTTTGGACTGCCAGTTTTGTGGATTTTGACTCAGGCACATTTTATAATAACTTATGTGTTTTTGTTTTTCCCCCTTAGCTCAGATATCAGATATCATATTTCTAAGTACCTTTTTAGAAAGCTGATTTTGGCATTTCTTATTTTCCCCTTGGGCATTTTTACAATAAATGCAGCCTGACTTGAACACGCCTTCAGAGTACTTTTGGTCTAGCTAGCTCAGGCTGCTAAAAGTAGCATCAAATACCACAATGTGCTCAATAACAGGGTAGATTTTAATGGAAACGGATGTCTTTGCAGTGTTGGGTGTTGTTGCCCTCCAGGCTACACGAAGAAGCTTCTGTGCAGATATAAGGTCTAGAATCTTTGTGGGACTTGTAAGCCAAAGTAAATGGATCCATATTTATCTTTATAATGCCAGTTTTTCAACCAGTTTAAAAGGATGCTTTTGCCATGCTTTCACTCAAACATCACCTTTAAAACATGTACAGTTGTATCAGACTATTTGAATTTCGGTTAATGTGACAATAGCGCATCAAATGAGGAGGTGAGGTGTGATTGTTGCAGGTGGTGCTGGTGAGGCAGCATCTGCCGGTGGATGCTCATTTCTATTCCCCGTGAGTGTGGGAGCTCTAGGTGTGATGGAGTGGTTGCGGGGAGGTGATAGCTGAAGCCTGACTAACTTGGCCAGCTTCCCTTGTGGAAGTTGAGATCAAATGAAGCGCACGGCTCTGTCGGTTTCCATCTGTATCTTCTTCTTTGTTTTGCGTCTGTCTCTCTGCTGTTAGTTTCTATATGTTTTTCTTTCAGTCTTTGTCTTACGGTCTCCGTCTATGGAAGTATATTGATGACAAAAGATTTGAGAGGGCACAGAAGTAATTTCAGCGCTTCTCGGCCTGCAGGTAAACCTTAAACAGTTCACAGGCATGGATTTGTAACAGCAGCATCAGATTTCTG